>NC_090927.1:978601967-978902615 GCF_040938575.1 Ambystoma mexicanum
TAGGCCACCACAACGGTCTGTATGTTGCATCTAGCCGTTAGTACCGCGTAAGGGCATACTTGTACTTGGCGATCGTCCCATAAAATGGTCAGGGTGGTAACGTTGTTCACGCGGAGAAGCAACTGGCGGTTGTAAAAGCCATCCGCCGGTGTCTGGTACTCGTGACACATACAATAATGAAGGATGTACCTGTTTTAAAAACATAAAAAATGAAATTAGTCTCACCATCAGATCTTTATTAAAATTATTCATTTTATACATTAGGTCGGGAAATTATTTCATAGCTAGGACAGTGCAACTGGGTATTATACGTCAAGGGGGGGCTGTAGGATACTGAGACAGTCCCCCAGTGCAGGGGTTGACAGGGAGGCAGTGCAGGTAGAGAGTGGAAGGGCCCAGGACCGAGGTCGCAGACAGTGGACCAGTTGTAGCAGGGGAGAGGGAGAGAGAAAGCAGAAGCAAAGAGGAAGGTTTTGAGGTGCTTCCGTAAAAGGAGATGGTTCTCCTCAAGATAGTGCGCGGTACAAAACAATATGCCACATAGAACGAACAAGTACAACTTAACCCGTCTTTAAAGCTACTGTATAGTAATTAAATTGCGGTATAAACTCATCTAAAGAGTTACTTACATTATATTTGCATTTTCCATTGTGTCTGTGCGTAGGGCAGCCCCGAAATACCACTCCTTCTATGCCGACGTTATTTCTTCTAATGAACGAACATTAAATGGCTTTCGTTTCTGAAATTATATTCATTATCGTTTCTTACGTTATTGCCCCACACCCCCAAAAAGAAGTCTTTCGGGATGGTCCCGGCCTGTCAAGGTCAAATAACAATAGAACCTTATACTGAGTCGTGGGCCATTCCGGCACCCGAGCAAAAAATCAAAGCAGCCGACCTTCACTTTGAACGAGCACACATTCCTAGTTAGCTACATTCAGTGTAAGGCCATCTCACAGGACTTGAAATTTACACTCCATCTTTGCATTTTGTCTGCGTGCATTTGCAGCCCCAGCGAACCATAAATACGGAGACATTCTATATTTTTTGAAAAATGATTTATATTACTGTTTGGTTTAATTTAATGCGCAAATGAACAAGGGTGGAGAGACACATTGCATGTACACTGAGCAATCACTTTTATTTACACAATACATAGCTACACATATTCAATGGGCCTGCGACATGAGGAGACTCGAGAGAACAGACAATCAAATTACAATCATTTAAACCGTGATGTGTATTTCTCAATGAGCTCTGCTTTAGGTGGACATGGAACAGAGGCAATGTTGGGTGGCAATGCAGTTGTCCCCTGCACAGGTTCGTTCACAACTCCATGTATGTGCCTATCTAGGACATCAACAATAAGTCTCTCAATAAACTCATATTGCATATCCTCAAACACTGGTTTGATCACCCATTGTTTACTTCTTTTAGTGAAGGCCTTATTGTAGCGAAGCGTCCCTAAAGTTCCGGTCGTCCTACTTTGTTGACGGCCAACATTATGGTTATGTGCCAAGACCGCTAGAAGAGTCCGATTTATCATGCCCTCCATGCCAAAATGCAATCGTTTTGGCCTGTGCTTTAGGCACATATTGTGGAACACCTCCAAATCTCCTGTGTGGCAGAATTCCGTGAGTCCCCTCAAATCTCTTGTTATAGTTTTATCAAATACAATCTTTTCAATGGCTTTGTGAGTGGGTGATGAAGGAATCAACCACTTCTTCTTCCGTGCCTCCTCTGTGGACAAATGGCCATGTTCACAATTGTGGAAATGTTGGTTTGTGGTCCAGCGGTGAACGTTGCTACAGTGTAGCATTACTGACCGCCATTTTTCCAGTAGAATTTCCAACGACCCTCCACATGTTTTTGAGCTCCACCAAAGATGGTTGCTGATTGACTTGGACCACTGTGAAATACCTTGCATATCTTTTTTTTTACCTGCAGCCGACATTTTTTTATTGATTGTTTTTGCAAGATGCCAAACGTCAAATTGGTGATTTATATTTTTGTACTCTTCTCTCATTGTCTTGGCAATTGAAACGTGTCTGTCCGTGGCTATCAGGTCGATCACCATTCCCCGCGATTGTAGTTCTTGCAATGATGCTACAAAGCCAACTTTCTCCATGGCCACTGAGGATGTACTTTGTGACACCTGCACGACCACCGAACTCACAATTTTCTTACTTTCCATGTCCTGAAAGTGGTAGGTGCAGTACTTGGCTGAAAATCCTGGGCTGTCGCACTGTCCATCACTGGCTAGCCTGAACCGTTTGCCCGCAAATGTACTATCAATAGACATTTTTTCCATTCTCCAAGCTTCGCTAATGGCTGGAAATAGATAATCGGTTTGGTATTTGTAGAACTGAGTTTTCGCAATGAAATGGATTCCCACAAGCTAAAAGAAAGACTCTAACTTTTTAAAACTTGAACCACTAAAAAGTGCAGCCGCTGCACAAAGTAGATTGCCTGCTGGCAGTTGCCCCAGCATGGGTTGTGCAGACCATGAGAAAGGATGATATTTTGTACAGGTGGCATGTATTTTAAGGTTAGTGCCTCGAATTGCACGAGTCACATTAATCAATGGCTCCCCACATACTTCCCCACCAACCGAATGCCCACATTTCATCCGAATAATAATATCAATCAAACAACTATCGAATACAATGAATTTGGCCTCTTTCCTTATACTGTCACTCTGCATCCCAGCTGGTTCGGCCTGTAACGTTGAGGACATGTCACTCACATGAAAGGTAGAATCTCTGATATCGTCTTCCGCTATGTTCAGTGATATTGATGGTGTTTCATTGTCGTCCACTTCATTCTCTTCCATTGCAACATCTGTTCCTTCTCCGGCGATGGGTGAATAAAACAATTTCTTCAACTTTCTCGCGGTCTTAGTTTTTGCGGGTGTGGATTCTGTGAATTGATCTCCGACTGCATCCGAACTACCAGGAGGACATTCACTATCAATGGCTGGTGGTGGTATAGCTCCGTTGTCAATCACTTCATATTCTTCCCATTGGCACGATGCATCTCCAGTCTCAAGTGCCTGCCAAAAGGTTTGACAAGCAACATCTCTCGTTCGCTTCACTGTCTGTGTAGATCTAGTTCGTACACCCACTCGCAACTAGAGGGCAGATTGGAAAAGGGATGTTTAGTTTAAACACAACTTACAGTATTGAACTATTAACAGTGAAAAACAACATAATATAGTGACCAGGACACTAACCTTCTTTTGCTTTCTTTTCTTTGAAACTTTCTTACCTCGAACTTCAACATCAGGACGCTGTTGCTCCGACTCGTGTGTGCATGTCTCCACTTCCTCTTGCGCTGCAACGACTATATTTTCATGATAAGCACATCCATCACGCACTGACGCTCCATCGACTCCCTGAAACATAGAACTTTCATTAGTATGTATAATAATATTGAAAACACAAAATGTACTTGGGGACCAATACCCACGTACATCTCAATAGCAAAACACGAATGAACGCTTTGTGTAGAACATTCAAACGACAATTATTCACGCATTGTTGATCTAGTTAGATGGAACTGTCAAGATCCATACCTCGGGCTCCTCATAGACTTCCATTGATGATATTATTGAAGATGATGCTTCAGTAACTCCCTGAAACACAGTAATTGCATTAGTATGGTTTTCTATTTTGTTAAAAAGAACATAAACTTTGTGCAGGCGTCAACGGCTCATCTAAATAGACCTGCACAAATGATCAGTTGTCTAAAATAAATAATGGATATGTAAATATGATTCGATTTGCTCGATCGTTGGAAGTGTCACCACCCAGAGATCTGCATCAACTACTAGGGGTGATGTTCTTGTAGAAGAAGCTCCGTCATCTCCCTGAAACATAGTACTTGCGTTAATAAAGAAGGAAGTATAGCAGATGTAATCACGTCATATGATTTCGCTTGATCGAACTGTCAGTATCCATACCTCGAAATGCATAAGAACATCAAGGGACGATGTAACTGCGGTACACACTTCTGCAAGCTGTTGCGCCGACCCGTAACTGCATGCTCCCCCTTCTTCCCGGAGTAATGCTCCATCGACTCCCTGAAACATAGGACTTTCATTAGTAATGAACACAATATTGAAAAAAGAAGACACATAGGAGGGCGACGACAGAAGGACATATCAATGGCTAAAAACGAAAGAAACATTGTGTGTAACAATCACGCTACAAGAATGCAAGATCTGATGATCTCCATCGATGGAACTGTCCGGAAACGTACCTCGAGCATCTGAGTGACATCAACGGTTGTCGTCAATACGTTGGACTCCTCAGCATCTCCCTGAAAGACAGTACTTGCATTATTTTGGATAACAATAATTATAACTGAAAACAAAGACTAGAGGACGAGTACAAGGGTGTACCATTAGGTAAAATAATTACACGATAAATTAAAACTATTGATTTACATGCCTAAAACAATTCAGTAGCAGAATAGCCAAGTAAGATTACCCGATAGGCGCTTGAAGTGGCTGATGACTGCAATAACGACACGGATGGAGAATCTTCCGCTTTCATATTGAGTGGATACATAAATGGGGAAATTATTGTTAGCTAATGCTACACACTACCGCAAGGCCGAGAGATAAATACGTAAACTTGACTCACCAGTGGAGGGATGTGGACGAATAGAGCGGGAATAGCGGTTGAGAGCAATTTTCGCTTCGCTCGCGGTGTGTTCTTCTTTATTAGCAATGATGTGGAGTACATGTCTGAGCTAAAGTGCCTGCTGCAGATGCGGTATCGATCACCCCTCTTGTCCGCAAAGACTTCTAGGACTCTACTTTCAAGCTCAGACGGTGGATATCCGCAATATCGGACCCATTCTCTTATCTGATCTATTGTCTTAGGGAAAACATGCATTATAGTACCTTCAGATTTATTATGGGTCTTCGAAGGGCAACCGCCAATGGAACAGGCAGGCATTGTGGAAAGTTCTGAAAAGCAAAGATCAACAATTCTCTATGAATACCAATGTGTTAAAAAATTAAATGACACATAAAAGGTTCAATGCAAGGTTAGTTTTGGTTCTTGGAACTATACACGTTATTCACATGCGGATAAGTATTTGAATAACTTTAAAAAAATAGAAAAATAATTTGACTAAACTCAGAACATGTGACTAGTTCCTTGCATGTACTGTCTTGAACGAAAAGAAATTGGACGCAAAATGATTATGGTACATGGCCTTACCTTGACGAACAAACAGTTAGATGCAGGGATCAGAGTAGTTTCTTGTCGTAGAACAGGGAGCAGTTCACAGGTTGCAAACTGACGAGTTTCCTCGAAGTGGTCACGGAAGTTCACAGAGACGAAGAGCAGATAACCAGCACCTTCACGGGTTGACTAGCAAAGCGCAAAGAAGTTCTCATTAGAAATATGAAGTGGGTTATAAAGAATTCGAAACAGGGGTGTGTTTGTGAATGAATGACGTGTATATGTCGTGGCATTATGCGGTTTGCAGGGGGCCGTCCAGCGTGAGGGGGGATGCTTGGCAGGAGACACGGGGTCTGGAGGTAGACATGGGAACAACAACCCATGCTCTATAGACCACTTTGAAGTGTACATGGTCTTTGGCACCTCTTGGCCTTTATCGCTCCCTGACAGCTCCACTTGCCAGCACAAGTACCCCGGTGCAAACTGCCTTTGATAGGGCGGGGGGTGGATTGGGGCGGTGGTCGTGCAGACAAGACACAGGAAGACTCGTGAATGGAGACACACTTATGTGGATTGCAGGGGGGCGTCCAGCGTGAGGGGGGATGCTTGGCAGGAGACACGGGGTCTGGAGGTAGACATGGGAACAACAACCCATGCTCTATAGACCACTTTGAAGTGTACATGGTCTTTGGCACCTCTTGGCCTTTATCGCTCCCTGACAGCTCCACTTGCCAGCACAAGTACCCCGGTGCGAACTGCCTTTGATAGGGCGGGGGGTGGATTGGGGCGGTGGTCGTGCAGACAAGACTCGTTTGCCGCAGGGCCTCACCAAGGAGAGGCCATCTAACTGCATGTAAGAGGCAGGCTGCAGGATCTAGTACATGGAAGGCAGGGGGGTGAGTTTATAAATACTTCACCCTCCCAGGAGAATATATGGGTGCAGTTCACCCTGGAGACCCTGGATGCCTAGGCAGTTAGTCAGCAGCAGGCTGGCCTGTGGTGGCAAGGCGGCACGGGCCAGAGGGGGTCATCTCTGTACCCGGTGCCCAAAAGGATGATTTATTATGATCAACCATATTGATTATTTACCTATAACCATGTTTTGTATCAATAAAATCCAACGGCCTTTTATTGCCAACGCTTGAACAAAGTGGTGTGGTAAGTATTTTTGGGGGAGGAGGCAAGGCCGGGAGGCTTGATACCAACCCGCAAAATAACATATGTATGTTTGCTGCATATGGGTTCAACGGTTATGTGGATTGAAGGTGGGCGGCCAGCGTGAGGGAGGATGCTGGCCGGAGACATGTGGTGTGACAAGACAAGGCACAGGAAGACTATTCAATGGAGACACACTAGATTCATTTAAAAAATCAGAACAACCATTGTTAAAATATATGTTGGGTTTTATTTTAGATCTTAATTTCAATTGAACATAAAAAATAAACATTACACATTGTAAAGTTCCGGTTGCAGCACATCCAGGGAAAATCCGCGGTATTGTCCACTGTCGCTGGGGAAATGTTGTCTAATGGCAAGTACCGCACAGGCAGGTATTACTCTCCGAACGCGGTGTCCGAGCCTCCCGTGAAGCCACCAAGTGAAGCAACGATAGGCCACCAGCCTGTACCACCTGTGAAAATGAAAGATGCAAACTGTATTAAAATGACAAAACTTTCTTATCACTGTCGATTCAGGTAAAAAATGTCATTCTGCTTTGAAAAAAATTCTATCTAGAAAATGCACAATATGGAACCAATTTACATGCATTCGAATGATATGTAGATGTAATTTTATATGTGGGAGACGACCATGAAATAGTAGTGGCATCACTGACATCACAACCAGAGTATACTTACTCGTTACTCGGATTACGCGGACGAACAGTGCCGCGAAGTTCGTGCATAAGCACCATCATCATCCTCAACACGGTCCGTGAGAGGCAGGCTTCCCTGAACTCTGGCAGCTCGGTGATGCATTGCGGACTTGGCTCGCCTTCCGAAATGTAGGCCAAGCACCCGGAATTTTCACGGCAGCAGCAGTTCTCCTCCTCATTTGGCATTAGCTCGCACCGATTGCACGTGCACCAGGTGGAGACGCCGTCCATGCGACATGGTCCAGGCTCTTCATCCGTTGACTGGTCCTCCCAACTGCCGTCCGAATCCCCATCGTTTTCGCGTGCTTGCCTTTCCAGTAGTTCTTCCTCGGTGTACTTGGGCTCGTACATATATGGCATTATTGTAGCCATTGTGTGGTAAAGAAAGTAAAATAATTTACAGAGATGGTACAGGTGTTCACAAGGCCTAGAAGCGGCGAAGGTAGCTGACCAGAGCACTGAAACGAGTCACAGAATACTCAAAGTAACACAGAGAGAGTAATGGAATCGAAAATCTGCTGCTGTGTGTTGTGAAACGGTGTGTTTATACTTATTGAGGAAAGAGGCGTCCTGCCATTTCCATGGCGACACTTCATTAGCTGAGGCGCAGCGATTGTTGACACGAAACGTGCTTTGGCGTTGGGAAATGGGCGGTACGCGTCTGCTGATGTCAGGCTCAGGGGCGGGGGATTTGATTTAGTGCCGCAAAAGCAGGTGAGCCAGGTCGATGGGGGGAAATGATAGGATTATCAGAAAATGGCGGCTGATTTCGAGTGCGTTAATGGACGAAAAGTCGGGTAAGGTCCATAGGAAAGTTTTCTACGATCTACCGATTTATGCTTAAAAACACATGGCCGAACCGTAGGCACAATAAAAAAAAAGTCCCGGAACTATCCTTTAAGGCCAAGGATAATTCTTGCGCTTCTGTTCTGGATGAGTTGCAGAGGGCGCCGGGCAGAAGCAGGGAGGTTGAGGAAGAGGCTGTTGCAGTAGTCCAACCTAGAGAGAACCAGGGCTCTGGAGACAGAGAGCCGCTGGGGGAAAGTGAGAAAAGGTAGCGTACCTCTGAGGAGGTCTAGCTGATAGTTAGACTTTTTAGCGACGTCAGAAATGTGAGAGGAGATGGACAGAGTGGAGTTGAAGATCACTCCAAGGTTTTTAGCCTTGCAGGTAGGGTGCAGGCACAGGGCTAAGGGAGGCCGGCCAGAGTGAAAGTAGGAAGGCGGGAGCAGGGGTGACTGAGTAGCGGACAGACAGTCGGATATGAGCGAGGAGGAGGAGGCGACTGAGGATAGCCTGAAAGATAGTTGTGTGTCACAGACGTAGCACTGGAAGTTAGAGGTGAAAGTGGCAATCACACGTGCCAAGGCAGCCATATCGACGTTGAAGAACCAGGGGGATAAGTTAGATCCCTGGGGTATGCCACAGGTTGAGAGAAAGGCTCCGAGTTCCACCTGGGATGGGCGTCGGAGAGAAAGGAGGTTAACCACACCAGAGCCTGAACTGTGATTCCCAGGGTGTCACAGAGCCGTGCAATCAGGATGTTGTGGTTAACTGTGTCAAAGGCAGAGGAGAGGTCAAGGAAAATGAGGACAGAGGGAGTGTTAGTGTCAAGTTTGAGAGCAGTTCTTCACAGGTGTTCAGAAGAGCAGTTTCCGTGCCTCTGGATACTCTAAAACAGAATGATGTCGTGGAAGCACCCAAAAGATTCAGTGTGGAGGGTCAGCTGAGAGATAGCCAACTTCTCCAGGAGTTTGCCCAGGAAAGGAGTGATAGAGATCGGGCTTTAGTTTGCCAGAATGGAGGGGTCGACAGGGTTTCTTGAGCAGAGGGTGCACAAGGGAGTGCTTAAGAGCCGTTGGGAAAACTACAGTGGAAAAGGAGAGATTGCAGAGATCAGCCAAGGCTCGGCGAGGGAGTCAATGTCCTTAATCGTTTTGGAGGGGCAGGGGCGTTTGGATGAGGCCTTCATGGACCGGATTTGTCTGGCGACCTCAGCGGGTGAGACGGGTGAGAGGGAAGAGAGGGGAAGTGGTGGGGGGCAAAAGAGCCTCCAGTGTAGGTGTATGTTGTGGTGTGGAAGGGAGGGAGGGAAGGATGTCTTCGGTTTTTGTGATGAATTGTGCAGCCAGGGCCGAGCAAAGGTCCTGAGTGGGTGTGACAGAAGAAGAGGCTGCTTCAGAATTGGTCAGTTCCTTACAGACTGAAAAGGTTGGCAGTGTTGCTTGATACCACGGAGATGCAGGCTTGAATAAAGGCTATTTTCTTGGTGCGGATGCAGAGTCGATATCACCTTTGAAGGAGGCAGCAGGCCAGTTTGTCAGAGGGTTCGCCCCACAAATTCCATTTCCGCTCAGCTGCCCTACACTTGCGTTTTAGGGCTGCCAGATCGGAGTCGTACCAAGAGTTGCACTTTTTGGGAGACTTCAGACGGACCTTCATGACATGACATGACATGACATTTTGTAAAGCTCAGGCAATATTATGTTACCACAGGTTGACAGAGCCTTTGAGCCACATATGGAAGTACTGTGGTTTAGGCGGACCTGGAGCGCTCGCTCCTGGGAAGCAAGCGGTAGAGCCACCCACACTGAGTGAGGACTGCAGTCTGCAGGGGGGGGCGTAGGCTCCATGCTGGCCACTGCCCCCCACAGTAGTTCCGCTCTCAGCCCCTGGTGCCCTGCGCCCCCAGCCATGGAGCCCCGGGGACGGGTGACAGCGCTGAGCCTGGCACTGGGCCTCATCTCGCTGGCGGCGGCGCTGCTAGTCACCGACACACTACCATCTTCAGCAACCACACCCCAGTCCCCCACCCACAATCTTACTGAGATATCTCGCAGGCACTGACTCTGGCTTTGTTGATTTGAATAGTCTGCTTGGGGCTTGATGTGGAACCCATTCTTGAGCCGCCACATAGCCCTTCAATGCAGTTTTTCAGCATGTGTGTTCTGCAAGTAAGTAAGCACGTTTAACGTGGGTTTGCGCACTGATACATCTACTTACTTGGTTGGCAGTGTAGTCAGCACGGCACCTCGGTCCAGGGGTCCTCCTCACCTGTCCTGACTCCTGCGTCATGGACGTCGCACTGCACTGCAGCATTCATACCACTGAGTTGACGATCGGATCGGTCAAGCGGGCACTTGTGGTGCTTGGTGGCGTGCTAATGCACATTGCACAGGTGCCAGCGCTGCCACCACGCCCATTCACCCATCTTGACCCTGACCCGGCCCCAAGTCCCAACCTTCACTTCGCCACCTGGCCTGCTGGCTGCAGCCAGCCTTACTGCAGACAGTAACTAACAACAGGACTGGTGCTATCACCAGGCAAGGCAGTAGTGTGGGGGTGTTGAAAAAAGCATTTTGCAGCTCTAACATTTCCAACATATAGGCAAGCGCCTAACCTTGCCTAGTGATAGCATCGGCCCTGGTCAAAACATAGCCATGTAAAAAGCATAGTGCCAAGGAGAAATTGTTTGTGGAGAAAAGGAGGGAAAAGATGGAAATTTAAGTTAGAATTTTGTTAGAGTGCTGTTGTTTATGTAAACCTTAGAAAGAGCTGATGACACGCTTACCAAGTAAGTTGGATGCGTGGTCCCGGATGGGTGAAGATAGTTGTCAATATTTTAAGGTGTACTGCCTAGTACCTGCGCGAGTAAATAAGGGTTTTAGGAGTGGAAGGCGAAAATATATATCAAGTAGTCCTTCCGCTGAACCCTCCACTGGTAAGTTGGTGGTGAGCGAAGGCTGGCAAGTGCGTCAAGTGTGTACATGTGCTCGAGGTGACAGGACTATGGCTGATTGTGCAGCTAGTGCCTGTGAAGGGCCATTATCTACAGTGCTGGTCAACTCGTGCCTGTGGGTACCCGCTCGACCAAGCTTTAAGGGCTCCCATAGTTGGGCGGCCTGACAGTTGGAAGGCCAAAATGGCCTGTCTTGTAATAGGTTCATGATGGTGCGGAGTGGCCGTGGTAATAATGAGTCATAACGAGGAAATCACACGGCTGCTGGAAATACTTGTGATCATAACAAAGTGGAGTCCTCCAACAAGTGGTGCTTTTGTGGAGAGGGATTCAACTAACATTTGAAATTTGGTCCTGGCGCCGTGGCGTTACGGTAAAAATGATATAGTGGGTGGTGAAGTAAGTGGCGTGTTGATAACCCTCTGTGGTTTCAGCTCACCTGAGGATTAGAATTGGTGGGCTCTCCATCGTGCTACCTGTTGCAGGGGCGCCAAAGGTCTGTGCAGCTCTGTGATGCGCTGTCAGTTACTTCACTGATGCCTAAGCCCAGTCCGGCTGCGGCTTAAGGGTGCATCTATAGTGTTTCTTGTTCTGTGCTGCAAGATATTGCTTCCAAAATGCAGGTAATGTCCGTGTAAAGCAGACCTGCTGTTGCTTGTGGATACTCCTGGTTGCCGTGGACCTTGTTAGGTAAGTGTATTGCGTCTATTTGGCTCTGAGGGAAGAACACAAACATTTGCGTCTCCCCAGCCCCTTCTCGCAATAACAAATGATTGGACTCAGACTAGCAGAAGAGACACACACCCCATAAAAGGTTATACAAAATGCCTCATTATAGGCCGTTTATTAATAACTAATAATAAACAAATAAAACACTAATACATATAAACATATATTCACAGATAGATAGATTGGAATATAAATGTCATCACTGTGATCCATACAGCAGAGGAAACCTTCATTTTGGCTATCAGACAACACTGCTTAGTCCCTCAGCAGGTAGGCAAAGAGATAGTTATAGTCAACGGGGTCTGAAGTGCAGCGTCCTCCCTATCAGCAAGACTGCAACACCCAGGGTTCACCATCCAACAACCACCTTTCCGTGATGCCCTTTCCTTTATGGGTCATCCCCCTCCAAATCGTGTTCTGCCCTCGGCCAGAAGGCAGACCAAAAATCAAAGAGGCAAAGGGTTGAAAAATACAGTTTAAAGTGGAAAAACCCAGCCCTTTTCTAATTGCATGCATTCCCAGACCCCTTATCGTGCAGCTGCAGTGCACTCCAACTCCCCTTCTGTATTCGTCCTTCACTGGACAATACAATAACTTCTCTACAGTCAGTCCGCCTGCAAAATATCTATGTGACCTTGCTCTGTTTTCCCTGCTACTTGTTCATTCTGTGAGGCCCGCGGAAATGCAGACTTTATTACTGCAATGGGAGATGAGTGTTCAAAATGGGTGCGCATAGATGCCATGTTATTCTGGCTTGCATTTTGCACACTAGATTTACACTGAATGTGTGCTTAAGGCAAGCCCGTCTGTGCCCGTCCGTGCCGGGAAGGGATGGGAAGGTTTTATTAGTAGAGGTTCTCTCCTCTCCCTGGCACCCGTTGATACGATCTGGCCGGTTGGCTGGAAAAACTGCCCGATATCTATCTGCTCTGCACTCAACAAAACTCCCCCAGAGAAGAAGTCTCTAGTTGGAGCACCCTCCCTACTCTTACTTAATACCTGTTCCCTCCCAGCTCACACTGGTGGAATTCATGATCTTATAATGAGCAAACAACCTACGATGCTCTGCCTCACTGAAACCTGGCTTGTCCTGAGCTCTGCACCGGCACTGGTTCAAACTATTCCGTCAGAATATCATATCATCTATCCCGACCGCCCTCCCCCCACAGCGTGGGGGTGGGGTGGCAGTTATATTCCGTGCTGAGTACGATTTTATCCTATTACCCTGCCCACATGAGCTTAATATGGAAGCACTGTTTTTCAGATGTGCTATCTCGCTTTCCTGTGTTTGTCATTTCCTGCTGATATACCGCCACCGGGGCCTATAGGACATTTTGGGGAATCCTTCCCGGATCTACTGGCTGACATGTGTTTACACTATATTAATCTAATAGTGTTAGGTGATTTCAATCTCTGTTACAACACTCCTAGATCAAATGAGTTTAGCTCCTTCTTTGACAGTCTACTTGATCTCGAACTGCACCAATTGATCCACGGCCCTACTCATGGTCTGGGCAACACACTAGACCTGATTTTTCGGAAAGATTCTTTGTTGAGCCTGGATACCATAGAACCAGTGGTATGGTCCGACCATTACCTGGTAACCTGTGTATTTCAGTCCCTGAACCCCCCGATTAAGATCTTACCACCAAAAATGTTGTTGCGCTCATGGCGCTCGGTCGATACTAAAGAGCTCAGCGCCCAAATAATTAACAAATGTGACTCGGTGAGGCCTCCGTCCCTGCGTTCACTGTCTCAGCTATTTCAGGAATCTGCCGACATTTATGCTCACCTGAAACTGGTACAAGGTCGTATGCTACCCTCCCAACCTTGGTTCTCAGAACAACTAAAAACTGCCCGTCCGAAGTTAAGACAGACCGAGCGTAAATGGCGAAAGAACTATGATCCTGATCTCAGAGAATCTTATAAAGCCTGTCTTTCCATCTATTTGGCAGACATTAAAACTGCCAAAGCTACTTTTGTCTCCCATAAGATTGAAACAGCACTTTGCCATCCTAAAACTCTCTTTTCTGTTGTCAAATCTCTAACCTCCTCAGGAGCCCTTACCTCCAGGGTCAAATCTACTCAAAAACTGCGACGACTTGTCCCTTTTCTTGATCAACAAAATAGAGGTTATTCGCACCAACATTGCTAAATCTTTAGCTACATTGACTTCTGATGCCAGAAATACACCTTTTGTCTCGTCCTCTGATGATTCTGCCATCTGGTTGACTTTCCCTCTCGTTACTGAGGCTGAAGTCTTATCAGCTATTCAACAAATTAAATCCTCCTCTCCCGCGGACGCCATTCCTATGGAGATTATGAAGAAGATCGCTCCTGACCTTCTTGTAGCACTCACTTCAGCTGTAAATGATTACTGCCAGTCTGGCTTCGTCCCCCCTGAGTTGAAATCGGCTAGGGTTGTACTCCTTTTAAAGAAGCCCACGCTTGATCCCACGGTTCCTGCTAATTTCCGCCCTATTTCCTTGTTCTATTTTCTCTCTAAACTCTTGGAATCACTAATTGCTCCTCTATAATCTTCATTTCTGGAATCCACTAATATCCTCAATCCTGCCCAGGCAGGCTTTAGACCAGGCAGAGCCACTGAGAGTGTGCTGGTGTCCGTGCAGGACGATATGTCCAGACCGGTTGACTCAGGGGCGGGTTGGAGCCCTGATTTTGCTCAATCTTTCAGTGGCGTTCGACACTGTCGACCACCCCATCCTGTTGTCTCGCCTGCAGATCGGAATTTCTGGCCAGGTTCTTGCCTGGTTTACCTCTTTCCTGTCGCACCACACACAAACTCTTGCCATGCCTCCTTTTTGTTCTCTATCCTGCTCTCTCACATGTAGTGTCCCTCAAGGCTCTTCTCTGTCCCCAATTTTGTTTAACATATATATCTGGGCTTTAGTGTGCCTCATCCGTGCCCACGGCCTCAACTGTTACTCGTATGCCGACGACATCCAAATCCTGATCCGGCTAGATCGGGATCAGATATCGGCGTGCCTTTGTGATTGTTTGAGTGCCGTGGGCAACTTTATGGACCACAACTGGCTCAAGCTTAATGGGGAAAAGACTGAAGTGCTGGTGGTGGGATGTCCCCCTGATCCCTCACTGTGGATTTCCACCTTCTGGCCCTCTACTCTAGGTCCCCTTCCTTGCCCAGTCAGTAAGGTAAAACATCTTGGGGTTTTTCTTTCTGACTCTCTCTCCATGACTAACCAAGTTGCAGCTGTGTGCCAAGCTGGCCACTATCAACTTAAGATCTTGAAGAAGGTCCTTCCTATGATACCTGAACCTCTTCGTCCTCCGGTAGTTGCAGGACTGGTCCTCTCTCACCTGGATTATTGTAACTCTCTGTACCGGGCCCAGCCAATCGGCCTGATACAACAGCTACAACGAATACAGAACCTAGCGGCTAAGCTGGCCATGAGCACCGCATACCTCGGAATCCACGCGTACCAACTGAATAAACTCCCAAGGGCACAAAATGCAGCAGCCAAAATGCTATTTGCGCTCGGCCCAAGAGAACACATCTCCCCAGCCCTTAAGACGCTACATTGGCTTCCAGTAGCCCGAAGGGTGACTTTCAAAACCTTATGCATCTCCCATCGAGCACTACATAAAACTGGACCTCAATATCTTCAAGACAAACTAAAACCTTATCATCCCACTCGCACCCTAAAATCAAGCTCAGCCGGCCTCCTAGTAATTCCTAAGACAAACTCAGTCAGGTTAGGCGGATCATCATTCTCAGCCCTGGCTCCAACCCTGTGGAACTCTCTCCCGCCCCACATCCGCCTAACTGAGGATTTAGCGTCTTTCCGCAAACTACTGAAAACCTGGCTCTTCCCCTAAAAACCAACCGGGTTAGGCTCTTCCCCTTAAACCAACCGGTTTCCAAACTAACAGCATCACAATAACACCGACCCAACAAACTACCTGATGCGAGAAACTGACAGCTAACAAACTCGAATGTAAACTAGAAAGACAAACAGAACTAAACGAGTAAAGTATATCAAAACAGTGAAGTGGATAAGATGAATAAATCATAGGGAAAAGTAAGGAGATCTCAGCTGCTGAAATGGACATAATGCATGAGGAGGGAACAAAGTGAGTGGCGTGGACGAAATAGTTAGAATGGATGAAGGTGGTGAACAGATGAATGCACTGAGTGGAAGAGTGCATGAGTGGAAGAACAGAAGACTAAATGAGTATGTAGATTGGATGAGTGTACAGAATAGATGAACACGCTAAGCGGATGAGTGTGCAGAGTGGTTGGGTGTGTAGAGCGGATGAACGTGTAGCGCTGATGAGTGCGTAAATACAGAGAAGCAAATAGAACGCAGGAGTGCGTAGAACTGATGACTATACAGAACGGACGAATGTGTAGACCGGACGAACGTGTAGACCGGACGAACGCATAGACCGGATGAGCGTGTAGAGCGGATGAGTATGTGGAACGGATGAGTGTGTGGAGCGGATGAGTGTGTGGAGCGGATGAGTGTGGAGCGGATGAGTGTGTGAAGCAGATGAGTGTGTAGACCGGATGAGTGTGTAGAGGGGATGAGTGTGTGGAGTGATGAGTGTGGAACGGATGAGTGTGTAGAGTGGATGAGTGTGTAGAGCGGATGAGTGTGTAGAGCGGATGAGTGTGTGGAGCGGATGAGTATGGAATGGATGAGTGTGTAAAGCGGACGAGTGTGTAGAGCAGACGAGTGTGTAGAGTGGATGAGTGTGTAGAGCGGATGTGCGTGTAGAGCGGATGTGCGTGTAGAGCGGATGAGTGTATGGAGCAGATGAGTGTGTAGAGCGGATGAGTGTGTGGAGCGGATGAGTGTGTGGAGCGGATGAGTGTGTGGAACGGATGAGTACGTAGAGCGGATGAGTACGTAGAGCGGATGAATACGTAGAGCGGATGAATGTGCAGAACGAATGAGTAGTATGTAGAGCGAATGAGTAGTATGTAGAGCGGATGTGTGTGTAGTGCGGATGAATTTGTGGACCGGATGAGTGTGGGGACCGGATGAGTGTGGGGACCGGATGAGTGTGTGGACCGGATGAGTGTATGGACCGGATGAATGTGTAGGTCAGATGAGCGCACAGAGCGGATGAGCGTACAGACCGGATGAGTGTACAGAGCAGATGAGTGCATTGAGAAGTGTAGAGAACGGAGGAGTGTAGAGAAAGGAGGAGTGGAGACAACAGATGGATGTAGAGAACAGATGAATGCATATGAACAGGATTACTGCATATTAGTGAATGACTCTAGAGGCGGTTGAGTGCATATTGCAGATGAGTGTGGGTAGAGCGGATGAGTGCGGGGGGCAGACGTGTCAAATACGTGGAAGGCAAGAAATGCATAGAGCGGTCGAGTGCTTAGAACGGATGAGTACATAGTGCGTATGTGTGCCGAGAACAGATGATTATGGAGAGCGGATGAGTGAGGCGATCGGATGAGTGAGGCGATCGGATGAGTGTGGCGAGCAGATGAGTGTGGCGAGCGGATGAGTGAGGCGTGCGAATGAGTGCGGAGAGCGGAAGAGCTGAATGCGTGGAAAGCACGAGTGCATAGAGCGAATGAATACTTAGCGGGGAGTGCGTAGAACGGATGAGTGCGGGGGGTGGATGAATGCAGGGAACGGATGAACTTTGAGAGCGGATGAACTTTGAGAGTGGATGAACTTTGAGAGCGGTTGACTGTAGAGAGCGGTTGACTGTAGAGAGCGGTTGACTGTAGAGAGCGGATGAGTGTGGCGAGTGGATGAGTATGGCGAGTGGATGAGTATGGCGAGCGAATGAGTGGGGCAAGCGGATGAATGAGGCGAGCGGATGAGTGAGGACTGCGGAGAGCAGATGAGTTGAATGCGTGGAAAGCACGAGTGCACAGAGCGGATGAGTGCTTAGCGGGGAGTGCGGAGAACAGATGAGTGCGGGGGCGGATGAATGCAGGGAAATGATGAACATAGAGAGCGGATGAGTGTGGCGAGCGAATGAGTGTGGCGAACGGATGTATGTGCCGAGCGGCGGATGAGTGTGGCGAGTGGACAAGTGTGGCGAGCAGATACGTGCAGGGAACAGGTGAGTGTGGAGAGCGAGTGAGTGCGAGGAGATGGTGACTGTATAGGGTAGATGAACAGACGAAGGTGTAGTGCATCCGAGGACATAAGGCAGACAAAACCTAGGGCGGATGAGTTGCATATACCGGGTGAGTGCGTAGAATGGATAAGTGGGAAGAACGGATGAATACGGAATGCATGTAGAGCTAATGAATGCATAGAACGGATGAGTACGGGAACGGATGGATAAGCAGAGCGAGATGATGAGCTGGGCAGAAAATGTAGAGTGGTGCACTGCATAGAACAGACTACTGGCAGAGCCGACAAATACAAGAGCAGACCGAACAAGTGCATACGAAAGAAAGGTGCGTAGAGGCGACATGTGCCTAGAAGGGACATGCGCCTAGAAGGGACAGGCGCCTGGAAGGGACAAGCGCCTAGAGGGGACTAGCGCCCAGTGGGGAGGAGTGCGCGGCGGGGACGAATGCGCAGTGGGGACAGGAGTGCGTGTGACGGAACGGAGCGCGCATGGCGGAAAGGAGTGCATGCACGGGGCACACAGGAGTACATGCGTGGGGCAGACAGGAGTGCATGCGTGGAGAAGACAGGAACGCATGTGTAGGAATACAGGAGTGCATGCGTGAAGCGCACTGGAGCGAGGGATGGACTAGAGCACACAAGGCGGACTGGAGTGCGGGAGTGTGTTGAGCAGACCGCAGTGTGTAGGGCAATCTGGGACCCATGAAATGAATAAAAGTGCATAGAACAGACTTGATCCCATAGAATTGCGTGACGTACATACTATGGTTTGAAATGCAGGGAACATTTGAAAAAGCATATATCCCATAATTACCCGCCCCACGCTTACTCTCTTCTTTACACCACCACTCAACTAGAACACAGAGATACAATGACACCATTCGGTATAACTGTTCTCATATCAACATCTCCCGCTTACTGCCCATCACTCTAAGTAATCACTGCTGGTTACTCACCCCCAGCCAGGCGTTCTCCTCAGGCCTAACGCAGCCACACTCGGTCTGGATAAATCCTGCCAGAACAAACACATACTCCTGATCTCTCAACCACCACACCTACCGCTAAGAAGCAGCTACTACACAAATTCTGCACCAGCTGCACACATACCTGGTGCGCACACGCACCTTTGACTCTCCCTACTCTCTCTACTGACCCGAACTTCGGTTCCCTAGAGCGTTCAACCTACCAGCGCCTTCAGACCATACCAGTGGTATTTAAGGCGCTATATAAATGCAAAATAACATAATGTAACATAACATATGGATCTCATATCTCCCCGGTGCTGCGTTCCCTTCACTGGCTGCCGGTAAACCAGCATATCCATTTTAAGGCTATGTGCATTGTCCATAGGGCTATCCACGCCCAAGGGGCAGAGTTTCTGCAGACTAAATTCCTTCGTTACCACCCCGCACAGGATCTTTGCTCCTCTTCCGCCGACTTCTTGGTCGTCCCGAGGTTTTGCCGTACCAGGATATCGATCTTGAGTTACCTTTGCAACAAGAACCATAATGTTTTTAATATGCTTTTCAATAGAGCGGGAATGATCACCTAAATCAAAACAACACATGCCTTCTATTGCCTCACAACCTAAATTATGTTTCAAAAACAAATAATCAATCACCACCCTATTTTGAAGAATAGCTTTCCTAAAATGTCTATTATCTAATAATAATTCAGTTAACGCCTGTGAGGTTTCATGAAGCTCCTGAACTACTAAACAAGCAAGCTTAATCATGGTTTTATAAGTACCTGCAGCCAAACCAAAAATACCAATAAGAGAAACAGTAAGAGCAAGAGCAAGCACTTCAGCCTCCGAGAGTAAATGTACATCAGAATTACAATCAGGAGTCAAGGTATGATAAGAAGCAACACATACAGAACGTGTGATTGCAGGTGTTAATGAGTACATCATCAAAGCAAACCGCATTAAAGCACAGGGGCCACCAGAAATATTAGCAGAAATGTAAGAATAAGAAAAATTGCCACAAGAAAATAACCAACCAGGCGGAAGTTTAACATGTTTCAAGTGGCTAGCAGTGAGAATAGTAAAGTTGCAGATCATATCATTGGAAACATGAGTACACGATGCAATAGATCCTGTAAATAATTGTTTCTCAAAATCAGTACGTTTTAATTGTTTATCCAATCTCAATTGTTGATATTTTTTGATATATGTAACATCACATGTCATGCTATAACGGACGTCAGCAGGAGCAATATTGTGTGTGATAACGAACGTCATGTTATTAAATTTATGAAACGTGTCTTTACAAAATGTAACGTACTCATATACTGAAAATGAATTCCAAATATCTGAATGTTGCACCAAAGAGTCATTGTGCAATGTTCCAAATATGTGTTTCAACACAAACGTGGGCATCGGAATAGCCACTAATCAAGTAGAAATCAGGGCCATAGAACTGTGCACATCCGACAAGCATAAGTGCGAAATGTTAAGTACTTTCTGGGCCAAATAGACCCGAACATTTCCGGGCTGTCTGACTAAAGCAGAATAACCTTGATAGGAAAAGGAAGTAGTAACTCCTGGAAGAGACAAAGGTAAAAACTTGTTTTTGTGCTCACGTCGCTTTCGGAATGCAATCCGATAGGCAGCAATAGATGCATCCTCAGTAGAGTAGGTAATAGGCAGTGAATTGTCATTGATCCAGATACCACGCTCCACTTGCAGAATGGAGAAGTCTGCCACAACCTTGAATATGAACTAGGACCCTCCCAAAAGGACTCCAACGTGCAACACACAGCCACTCAATACACTCAGGATCTAAAAGGCAGTTTCAAAAAAGGAAGATATCAGTGAAGTACATCACTCACGTAAATAACATTTGTCAGCAGGGATGTGCATCCATTTCTTTTTTCCAGGTTGCATAACCAAAACAAGTTGATCATTACTGGATGCTATTACATCAGCAGGCACGGGCGGACCAGTAGGTTTCTCAACCCATACCTTTGCACCAGGAACCATTGTGTCAGATGAACCAAACCCTTTATTCCCACGAATAGTTAATTTTGCGCGAGGTTCACCTTTAGTTAACATGGATATTTTAACAGGCACCACAATCAATTGTGCAATTCGGTCTCCATTATGAATGGGTAGCATGTTTTCACTACTATTAAAAATAATTACTTTAATGATGCCTTGATAATCTGCATCAACAATACCGCCCAATACTTGAATACCCTTTAGGGCCAATCCCGACCTTGGAGCAATTAAACCCATTTGTGCAGAGGGAATATGTGCATCAATACCTGTATTGATTTCAGTAATACCCCTAGGCTGTAGGCGAATCTCTTCTCTAGCATGCAAATCCACCCCTGTAGATTCTGGAGTGGTGCCATAAGGAGCCAAAGTGCCTGGAGATGTTTCCCAATAAAGAAAAGTTTCATGTGCACGGCTTGGATTCATTTGCAAAGCTGGTGTTAACATACGCATTAATAGGGTTAACCGTTAGCAATAGGACGGTTGTTCAAGATTTGGACAGCTTCAGATAAGTGTTCGCGCCAGCTCCGCAAAGTACCATCACCAAGTTTGCGCAGTTGTTGTTTCAATAACCCGTTCATGCGTTCAATCAGACCAGATGCATCCGGGTGATAAGGGACGTGAAAAAGCCATTCAATCCCTTTCTCAGTACAATAATCCATGACCAATTTACCTTTAAAATGGGAGCCATTATCACTTTGAATTTGTAATGGGATACCATAATACACAGCAACCTGATCAAGTAATTTAATCATATTCAATTGAGTAGCTCTCTTGAATGGTAAGACCATTAAATAGCCTGAGTACTTGTCATGCATGGCAGGCGAATTACCCCGTGACCTAGAACACTGTCTTCACACAGAACTGGTTATGCCCATAGAACTGCTAAGCCTTTCTATTCTAAATGGAGGTTGTTTGATATCGCCTGGAAAAGGACATTTGCATTATTCACGTCGTTGAATTCACGTGATTAGGGATTGTCGCATGTGTTACTGCATTACGTTCATAAACAGCGTGGAGACGTCGCTCGCTGCTTCTGATTGAACCAACATGGCGTCTTGTAGCTGAATCTTTGATCTGCGTCCTCGCATCTCCTCAGCTACTTCTTTGGCTTTCCTTGTGCGTGTTTCCTCCGCACGCAAACTCCTGTAGCTGCTTCCAAGAAGTTACAGCAGCTTCCCTTGTTCGCGTGTATCTTTCTACACGCTACCATCAGCAGCTGTCTACTAGAAGACCTACGGACGGCTTTTCCTGCACACGCGAGTTCTGGCAGCCCCGTCTGCGTGTACTCTTGTCACGTGTAAAACCCCACGCTGTTTCCTGAAATCTTCAAGCGCGGCTTTCCTGGCTGTGTGTACTTTTGTCGTGTGTAAAAACACACGCAGGTTCCTGAACTCTAAACGTGCGGCTTTCCTGGCTGCGTGTAAGTTTGTCACATGTAAAAACACATGCGGGTTCCTGAACTTTGAACGTGCTGTTCCTGGCTGTGTGGACCATTGCACGTGTAATTCCACACTCAAGTTGTGCTACCCTTTTCATTTAAACCCTGGCACCTGTGGGGAGATAACAGGTGGATTTCTACTCCTTATTTCTGTTCCACGTGGGAAAGGAAGTACTGCCGACAACTGTTAATTAGAAGGTGATTGTGCACAGTACTTTGGACGCTATCCTGTGGTGCACCAACCCGGTATCTAGCGTGAGCCTCGTGCCGTTCGGGATAAGTTTTCCCTTACTAACCTTCCCTCCTTTTGTCGTTGTTTCCTTATTTGGATTACTTCAGAGACTTGTTGGCGGAGCCCTAGTTATCAGAATCTACAGGTTAGTGTTGTACTAGTTGCTATTGCTGTGCTATTAGTGAGAGTTAATGTTGGGACACTTCCTCATTATACTTCATTGTATCCTAGGCTGACTTCCAATGCTTCTCCCATGCCCTTTCCAGTGATCCCTCTCTCTGCCTCTTTTATCAGTCAGAGAGTTGTATCATTTGGAAGGTCTATTTTTGACTTCACTACTTTCAAGCCGTTTGCCTCCTCAAGGATCCAGTACGTGTCCACAATTGTTTATGCATATTGACAGCCTTGCCAATGGGCATAGGGCCAATATAATCAATTCGCAAATTTGACCTGGCAACTTCCCACGTTTTAATGTGCCATGAATTATTGGTGGAATAGATCAATGCTTCTGATGTTGGCATATAGGGCATTGCAAAATCACAGTCTTCACAATTTCTATAAAGGGATATTGATTCCTCTGTCTTGAGCCCAGCTGATAGCAGCCTTCTCTGCGAGATGTCCACTCTTCTGGTGGGCCCACTTAGCAATTCCCTCCAAGTCTTCTTCTTCAGCTTTTGCGTCCATAATTTGAACTCTTGCATGTCCATCTGCAACAGAATTGAACCATTGTTTCAATGAATCTGTTACACAATGTGCATCTACATGAAATACAGTAACAGTAGTATGCACTAGCATGTCAGCAATGTCTTGCCATATTTCTTTTCCCCACAATTCTTTATTGTGAATTTTCCATCCATTCCTTTTCCAAGTCGGCATCCAAACTACCAGACCATTAGCAACCAACCACGAATCAGTATAAATATGACAGGTACCAGGCGATTCTTGTTTTAATGCCTGATATACAGCATATAGTTCTGAAAATTGGCTACTCTTTCCTTTCCCAGACGTAGTAAACACCTTTTTAGTCTTGGGATTGTATGCAACTGCTTTCCAATATCGCTCATTCCCTACATATTTAGCTGCACCGTCAGTAAACCAGGCATGTTCAGTTTGTTCAACAGGTAATTCTCCATATGGGATCCCCCAAGCAACTGGAGATTTCTTTACAAATTTATCATCATCAGGTTCAAGATCAATGAGTGGAACTCCTGTCACTTGTTCATGTAACTTTGCCACGCCTGTCTTACCAGGTTTGGCACGGTCTTGTATATACCCTTTCCACTAGCTTCTTGAACACACCCGATTCTGTGTGTCTAAGGAGAACTAAGCACCCACTGCATAATAGGAATGTCTGGTCGTATAAGTACATCATGACCCACAGTCATCTGTTCAGTATCAATTAAAGCCCAATAACAGGCTAATAACAGTTTCTCAAATGGGGTATATCTATCACCTGCATCAGGTAATTTCCTGCTCCAGAACCTCAAGGGTACTCGTTTTCTGTCCTGCATTTGCCATAGACTCCAATCAGCATAGCAATCTTGAGTAGAAACATTCAACTGAACTTCACCTTCCCTTAATGGCCATAAATCAAGCACTTTTTGAATGGTATTCTTTGCCAATTGGAATGCCGTATGCTGTTCATCGCCCCATAAAAATTCATTTTCTTTTGTCAACTTCTATTTATTGAAATATTGAGCAGACATTAATTCATTGGGAATCATTGCAAATTGTAACATTAATTGATCTCATGCGCAGTAAGACCATAATTCATTTGACAACTCTGCACCTCATTCTATTATACCAATTTCATCGGGAAGTTCGGGAACAGATTAAGCTTCCACATGTATCATTACTATTGCAATATCAATTAGTCTCTTACATAACGCATCAATATTTCATTTTACCCTTTTGTGTTCATCAAACAAGTATGACTTCATGCTTCCGCATTTGTCATTGCTATTGCAACATTAATTAGTCTCTTACATAACATATCAACATTTCATTATAACATTTTGTGTTCGTCAGACAAGTATGATTTCATCAACAGTTTCCAGAAAGGATATGGTTCAACTTATACAAACTGATAGTGCTCTTAGTTGAGAAGAGAAAGAAAGGAAAGGTAAAAAAATGTAAATATTAAAAAAAAGGAAATTCTTACCGTGATCAGAAGTACTGCATGGCCCCACATTCTAGGAGAACATATCCCCCACAGTTTGGTTCGCGATCTAGTGGGTTCAACCATCATATCGAAGGCTTATCAAGGCTGCAGGAGGTATTTAACCAGCCTAGGCTGGAAAAACATGTGCTCTTTTTCTGCCACGTGGTCCAAGAATGGGCCCCAGACGCAAGAGAATTTAGATGTCCGGCCGTCTATTGCGGCTGTCATTTTGTCCACCCCAAGAAGCTCCCAAACTTTTACCCAACAATACGCTATGTGAGGGCCTTCAAATTCGTTCCAAAATCGGGCGCGTGTAAGGAGAGCCGCCATGAGTAATTGAGTGATCAGTTTAGCTCTCGGGCCAGACAAAGGATAGGATCCGTCATCTGGTACATCCCCTAGCAGCATTGTCCGAGGTTCCATGGCGAGTAGGGTTCCACATTTTTCTTTGATTTTCGATCTGATTTCCAGCCAGTAGGATTGGATAACTGGGAAGTGCCACCATAAGTGACCCAGGTCTCCCCTCCCTCCGCAGCCATGCCAGCATGCGTCAGGGTAGTCTGGGTTTATCGTGTGCAATTTCTGCGGGGAAAAGTACCAACGGTAACAGATCTTAAGTGCACATTCCCTAACTGACGTACATATGGAGGACCTATGAGCCCTATCCCAGATTCTCTGCCATGCTTCCCGGGGTACCTCAATCCCCAGTTCCCTTTCCCAAGCCCGCATATAAGAGAGTGTCTCATTTTCCGGAACATTTTCCAGAAGGCGGTAGCAGGTCGCTATTCTGTGAGTACTCTGTCCTTCTGAGATTGTTATTTCCAATCCCGTCGGGGGTCTAGTACCAGCCTTTTGAACAGTAGGGTTGGTGATCCAGTGCCGGAGCTGTATGTATCTAAATCTCTCGGTCTCAGGGAGGTTGAACTTCTTCTTGCATTGGACAAAGGTCAGCGGGACACTGTCTGCATAGAGCTCAATCAGCCTTATGGGGCCTTCCCCTGTCCAGAGTTTGTATGAGCTAGGGTGCAGTCCCAGGGTAAAGGCGGGGTTCTGTGTGACCGGGGAGAGGGGGCCTAATCCCGAGGGGAGTCCCCATGTAGCATAGTATCTGTCCCAGCATCGGAGGGAGGACCCCTTAGTCGGGAGGAGAGGGTGCCGAGAGATGCGCATCTCACGTGGGAGGAAAGGGAGGTAAGAGAGAGGGGCAGAGAGAAAAGATGCTCAATATCTTGCCACTTGGGAGGGTCAGTTGTGTTAGTCCAGCTTAATATGGGGGCAATTTGAGCTGCTCGGTAGTATCGAGAGATGGAGGGGAGTCCCAAGCCACCCTGCTGCCTACCCCGGGTGAGAATTTTGCGCCGAATTCTAGGTGTTTTCCACTGCCAGATGAAGCGGTTTATCTCCTTCTACAGTTCTAGTAAGGTTTACTCAGGGATCGTGACAGGAAGTGCTTGAAATGCATAAAGAAGCTGGGGAAGTAGAGTCATTTTGATTGCGCTTATGCACCCTAACCATGAAATGTCTTGTAGTGCCCATTTTTGTAGAGATTCCGTAGCCTCTTTTATTAGGGGAGGAATGTTGGCTTTTAACATGCCTGCGTAGGTGGGAGTCAGGTGCACTCCAAGGTATGTGATCTTGGTGTTTTGCCGACTAAGAGAGTAGGTCTCCTGCAAAGCAACTAGAGTATCTGGGGATTCAGACAAGTTCAGGCCTGTTGATTTTGCCATGCTTATCGTAAATCCCGAGACCTGCGCAAATTGGTCTAGCAGACCCATTAGTGGTGGAATCGAGGCCTGAACCTCTTTCAGGAAAAAGATCAAATCATCTGCGTATAGCTCAACTTTATGGCACTGGTCTCCCACCTCAAACCCCTGAATTCCAGAATGAAGGCGGATATGTTGGACCAGGGGTTCCATTGCTAGCACAAAGACTAGCGGAGATAAGGGGCACCCTTGTCTGGTCCCCTTACCAAGGGGTATTTGGGGCGTCCATTGGGAGTTTACTCGTATTCGAGTGGAGGGGATCTGGAAGTTCGACAGGACCAATCTCGAGAATTTCGTGCCAAATCCAAAGCCCTTTAGTACTGACTGTAAGTAGTCCCAGGACATGCTGTCAAATGCCCTGTGGGCGTCTAAATATAGCAGCGAGAGGGAGCCTGGGACTATGGGGGCAAGGGCTATTAGGTCTACTGCCCTGCGAATATTGTCATGAGCCGATCGGCCTTCAATGAAGCCCGTCTGATCCCTATCTATAATTGAGGGCAGCACCTCTCCCAGCCGTCGCGCTATAACCCTGCTGAACAGCTTAGCATCCGTATTAAGCAGGGCTATAGGCCGGTAAGATGAGCATTCTGCGGGTCCTTCTGTGTTTTTAGAATTAAGGTTATATTTGATTCTGCCATAGATTGTGTGACCGAGCCTGTTTCCCATATAGCGTTAAATAGTTTTGTGAGGTGGGGGGTGAGCTCCTTACAGAAGGTTTTATAGAACATGTTTGTAAACCCACCTGGGCCCAGGGCTTTTCCAAAAGGGAGTGACTTAATAGCTGATTCGACTTCCTCTGCGGAGATTGGGTCCTCCAGAGGCTCGTATAGTGTTTTTGGGACCTGTGGGAGGTCAGCCGCATTTATGAAATCGCTGACCATATGTGGGTCTACCCGGTGCGGGGCTGCGTGTTCTTCAATAATGCAGCATTTACCCCTTTCCGAGCAAGTACCTTTGCCCTCCCCATCCCGCAGGAAGTCCATCCTATTTTGTTTTGCTTGTTTCCCCAGCTTAGCTACTAACAATTTATTGGCCTGGTTTCCTTTCGTATAATAAAATTGTTTGGTGCGCATCGTGTAGTAGGCCGCTCTCCCCATGTGATGTGCCTCTAACGCTTTCTTAGCCATCCGTAAATCTCTCAGTGCTCGCCATGAGGGATTCTTCTTATGCGCCTCTTCTAATCTGAGGGCCTCGCTCTCTAGGTTTTCCTGCAGTAGCCTCCTCGCCCTACCCCGTTGTGCAGCCTGCTCAGTAAAGTGTCCTCTGATCACTACTTTACTTGCGTCCCAGATTGTCCCCAGCTAACATCCGCAGTGTCGTTCTCCCTATAATATAGTTCCATAGATTCTTTTATGTGAGCGCAGATCGTTGGGTTATCTAGTAAAAAGTCATTTAGTCTCCACAGGGGTCTCATAGGAGGGTTGGCTTGGAGGGGAGCCATTGTCATTAAAACTGGGGAATGGTCTGAGAGCGCCTCGGGGAGTATCTCTACCTCCAGCACCCTCTGAATGAGCGAGTCTGAGATAAAAAAACATATCCAGCCTAGAGAATCCCCCATGTACTGCTGAGAAGTATTTATAGTTTCTTTCCGCTTGGTGATAATACCTCCACCCCTCAATCAGCGAGTGGTCCTTTAACAACGCGGGGAGAACCCTGAAGTTGTTCCTGTCGTTTGATGTTGGGGGGAATGTCTTATCAACTAGAGGGTTAATCACCGGGTTGAAGTCGCTGCGCAAAATCACCTCTCCCTCTGCCTGATCAACTAAAGCTCTGGACAGTTTTGTAAAAAATACATCTTGCTTTTTGTTTGGAGCATATATATAGAAACCAACGTGATTTTACAGCCATTTAGCATAGCAGTCACTAGCAGAAACCTTCCCTCCTCATCCCGGACCACCCCCAGAGTTTTGAGGGAGATACCCTTGCGCACCAGGATGGCAACCCCTCGTTTATTCATTCCACTTGAGGCAAAGAATTTGGTGGGGTATAGCCTGTCGCTAAGGCGGAATTCATCATCCGGTCACAAGTGGGTCTCCTGGAGGAATAAAAGAGACGCGCCTAAGGAGCCCAGCCTGTGGAACAGTGCTTTATGTTTCATGGGGGAATTTAGACCCTGGACATTCATCGAGATGCATTTGAGGTTCGTGGTTGCCATGTTAGGGTCGCTCAGGTTTTCGCCTCGAGTAAGCCCAGCCAAAGAGATCAAGCGTAAGAGCTTCCTTCAGGTGAGTCATTACAGTGTGCGCCATAACTGGTCTGTGGTGAGTGTGAACAAAATACCAACCCAACAGGTTCAGGTGAAACTCAAAATAATAAACCAAACAAACATCTCCGATATAATATACACAGATTACTGTCTTCAATAGCTGAGCCATTCCTAAGCCCAGAATTAACTTTAAGCAAGTGTCAAACTTGTCGGGTGCCATCCACTCCGGCGCCCAAGTCTGCTAATGCATGAAAATTTCATTGCCCTTAGGTAACGGCGGCGAGATGTTTAGAAGCGGGGAAGTGTTGCAGTATTTCAGGTATACGTTCAGACAGGGTGATGCCCCTCAACCCCAAACCCAGGACTGAAGGCGGGACGCCCCCAGGCTTGGCAGCAGGGGAGAGATGAGCGATGCACTCCGTGCCCAGGCCTCCAAGTCAGTTACGCCAGGCCGCATTGTTCAAGGGAATCAGGGTTATGGGGTAATTGACTGGCGTTCATTTTTTATCGGGTATATTCGGCTAAGGTACCTGCCCATTTGTCTCCCTACAACGGGGTTGTGGTTGCTGTCTCCGCTAAGGCCTTGATTGCCCTGACCAAACCGGTTTCCCGCTGCGGATCTGCTTCTGATTGGGGCTCACGCTGGGTTTTCTTGCGTCTGTCTTTTGGCGGGTGGTCAAGATTAGTCCCCCCCTGAACCTGAGCGTGGGGACTCGGGCCCTCTCCATCGATTGTTCCGGACATTAGACCCTTTGCCTCTTCTTCGGAGGAGATGACATAACGTTGATTATGGAAGTCAAAGACCAGCGTGCAGGGAAACCCCCAGTGATAGTGGATTTTCCTGGCCCTCAGCCAGGTCGTTACTCTCTGCAGCCGCCGTCTCCTTACCAGGGTATAGGGGGCCAGGTCCTGAAAAAGTTGCATCTTCACCCCTTGAAACTGTATTGAGTCTGAGTTCCTGGCTGCCGCCATGATCTCTTCTTTCTGGTGGAAAAAGTGTACTGCGTGAGCACATCTGGTAGTAGATTCCTTTTGAGTTGGGCTGAGGAGTACACCCGGTGGGTTCTGTCAAGCTTCAGATCTTCGGCTGGTGGGAGTTCCAGGAGGGATCGGAACAGCATCTCAACGTATTCAGCTAGATCCTGATTGGATACCTGCCGGGGGATGCCTCGGAGGCGCACATTATTTCGTCTCAACCTGTTTTCCAAATCTGCTTGCTTTGCCCATATATCTTCAAGGTGCTCAATAGCCTTCACCTTTTCAGCTAGGACTTTGTTGCCACGCGACTGTTCGCTGGTTATGTTCTCCAGGTCATTAACCCTAGATTCAAGCCCCCCCTGATGTAAGGTTAGTTCCGCAAGGGATTGGGCCAGGGAGTCTTTAGAAGTCTTGATTTCTTTCTTGATCTCTTGAGTGATGTCCTGTTTGAGGGATCCAAGCATTCCCTCCAGGTCCTCTTTGGAGAGCGCCATGGCAGAGTCCAGGTTTGTGGCCGAAGTCAGGGAGACTCCCACTACAGCAGTACGTGTAGTAGGTGGATTAATTAGGCTGCGGCTCCAAGTAGGCCTGTATGCCGTGTGTTTTCTTTTTGAAGGCTATTTTAGGCATCCCTTGGCGGGTCTTTCAACGGTGCGGCTGTGCCAGATTCGTGGGTGACGCTTTTGGTTCCTCAACAGAGCTTTAACATGAGGTGATGGGACTCCTGCCCTGCTGTGTTATGGGTCTGCGCTCAACCCAGTGGGAGACCCCTCTGACCGTTGCATCAGGTCGAATGGAGGGAGTGTGAGGATCATCCCACTGGCCTCTCAGATTATGTGGGGACTCAATTTGCGGATCACGGCTCAAATTCCCCTTCTGAAGCTTTGAAAGGGTAAGAGGAGGCCTGTTCTGCTGTTATCAGCTCTGCGGCCAGGGCGTTGAGGGGCTCCTCTTCCCCCAGAGTTAATGTTTCTATTGTGTTGTGTCTCGTCCTGGCGCCCTCAGCACTCACCCTGTATTGAGTCTGGCATTGGTGTGCCTCCTCTCCTCCATAGTGCGGGGCGATCTCCCTGCCGATGCCTCGCTCCAGCTCCTCTCACCGGGTGCCCGCCAGTTGGGGAGCGCGGGTGCTCTTTCTTCCGCGGACCGTAGAGCAGCCCTTCCGACCCGATCCCCTCTACCTTTGTAAGGGGATCGAGCTAGGTGGCACCAGCCAATGTCACGGGCGGCAGGGGTCCAACTCCATCCTCCCCGGTCTCTTCAAGCACCCCAGATGGCGAGGAGGTCCCCCATCCTCTGTCCGAGGCCGCCGGGCCCCCAGGACACAGCCCCCGAGGGAGCGCGCTAAGGGGTATGCCCCAGAGGGCCGAGCGATCCCCGCAGCCCTGGGCCCTCCAGCGCGCACGTTGCCCATGCTGACCACCGCGGCCCCAGGGGTATGCGCCAGCGGCCGAGTGCTCCTCACCGCCCTGGGCTCTCCAGCGCACTCGCCGCCTGTACTGACCACTGCAGTCTGGGGACCTCCGTCCAGATGAGGTGAGCTGTCGGGCAGGCCGTAGGTGTTCGTGCCGGAAGCGTCTCGGCTTCCAAGCTGTCTGGATGCGCGTTATTGCGAGGCTCCAGAAGGGGCGATCAGGCTTCCCCTATCCCGCCGCACCGCCAAAGCTTTAGACTGATGGGCCCCAGCGCCGAGCTGCTGGTGATCGTGGGTTCCAATGGCTGGGGCTGATGGCGCGCACCACCATTTTCCTGCTTAGTCGTCGCCAAGCTGTCATACGCCAAAAATACTCTTAATGGAACACGATTGTTCCTAGCAATCTTCCAATTCTGTTGGGCAGCATTTCCCTCTGCCCCGAGTACAAAAATCGGGCAAAATTTCCAGATTGAAGTGGCTAGAAATTGCATGTCTTGGGCGCCAAAGAGCAGAGCTCAGGGGAAACGCAGCCGCATGGCGTGTTACCTAGCCACGCCCCCCAAAAATTCATATTTTTTACGTGTGATTTTATAAAGAGGTGCCAAATTTTGTCCCAAATGAGGAATATGTTGTCTCCAAAATCCGAATAAACCAATAAATTGTTGTGATTGTTTCTTAGTTTTTGGCGTGGGAAACTCAAGAATTTTCTGTTTAAATTTAGGCACAATTTCACGATGTCCATCATGCCATTGTATGCCTAGAAAAATAACTGTCTCTGCCGGACCTTGTGTTTTAGCAACATTTATCTCCCACCCTTCTTTGCGCAAACCTTCCATGATAAGGTTTAAATGCATGCTCGCACTCTGCTCATCTTTGCCTTGAATCAGTATGTCATCAATGTAGTGCATAATTTGCACATCAGATTTACATGGGATTTTATCCAAATGTTCAGCCACCAGCTGGTGACAAATAGTCAGACTATGCATATAGCCCATAGGTAAATGATTAAAAGTGTATTGTCTCTCATTCCAAGAAAATACAATTTGTTCTTGGCACTCAGTTGCAATCGGTATAGTGAAAAAGTCATTAGCCAAGTCCAAAACCGCATACCAGGTGCCCTCAAATTTTTGTATGCTTTCAATTAACGTTACTGCATCAGGTACCGCAGGCACCAATGGAGGAGTATATTTATTTAATTTGCGGTAATCAATTGTCATTCTGTAGCTACCATCAGATTTTTTAATAGGCCAGATCGGATTGTTCACGGCAGTAGTCACGGAACATAATACGCCTGCATCAACATAGTCTTTGATAGTGTTTGAAATTTCCTTTTGCCCACCTGGAATCCAATATTGTTTCATGGACACTCGTTTAGTTGCTATCGGAACCTGCACAGGCGGTATTTTTAATTGACCCACCACAACCGCAGAACAAGTAAAAGCATTTACACCAAACTGATACATTTTGTCTTCTAGGTTCAGGGTTAGACCTTCCAAAATATCAAAACCAATAATGTATGCCCCTTTTCAAATGCCCAATTTTCATGTCAATTTTAGTTTGTACAGCTGCGTTTTCTTTACCACCTAATCCAGTAATCATAAAATGATTACCCTTAAATTTGGAAGGGTTTCCATGAATTAAAGAGGCCTCTGCTCCAGTATCAATTAAAGCACAAACCTCCTGTATATTGCCAGCATGCCAAAATAATGTAACTCTAACATGAGGTTGTCTGTCAATTTTAATCTGGGACGCTGACACTAAAGCTTGACCAATATTCTATTCATCTTTAAACTGAGTGCCTTTCGATTCTCTCTCTACTTATACACTCACCATTTTCCTTAAATCAGTATAAATTGGCTGGGAGGGTATCGAGATGTGAGAGAGGTCATTGTCACCCCCTCTTGTGATGAACCCAAGGATCCGAATCATCTTTTGGCATATGTAAGTCTTGTCGCTTTACTTGTTTATAGCGTTCCTTTGCATCCAAACCTCTATTTTTATATAATAAATACATATCACGTGTTGGAATTCCATCGATTTCCTCTCTAGGGACACCATCTTTCAGTTAAGCTAAAAACATATCTTTTCTGGACACGCGTGAATCTCTGCTATCAAACCTGCTGCCAGGAGTACGCTTTTCTGATCTACTCTCCCTCTCACATGTACGTTCTTGGGGCTTGTCTCATTCACCTAAATCTGATAATTGTTTAATGGCATCAACTGCCTCATCAGTGTCTTTTCCAGTCATTCCCACTAACAATGTCATTATAACATTTTTGTATGCGGGAGGCGCTGTACGTATACGTGAATTTCTAGCTGAGACAGACAAATGTATCATTCCCATATGTTCAGGAGTATCAAGATGAATAGCTTCTTTCATAGCATGTTCTCTTATCCTTTAAATAGCTTTCTTCAAAGTATACCAATTTTTATCATTAGTCGGCCAATCTGACGTAATTGGATATTTATGATTCCAACCCTGTGCAGCCAATTGCAAAAGAGACAACTGTCCATCATCACCATTATGACCGCGAGGAGGACCTGCATGCAGGGTCTCCTGAATTTGAACATCATTAGACAAAGGCAAAAACCTAGCAGAATCAGTCGTATCGACTGGAAGGCCCACAGCACCTCCATCGAACATTCTGACCATCCAAGCTAATAAAGATTCACCTGACCTTTGTTTCAACCTATTCATAATTTCACCAATTTCCTGTTGTGAATAATCCTCTAGGGCGGTCATATCTACAATACCAGCCCCCGGATGCAATGGATGGCGACCCATTTTCCTGCAAATTATGGCATTAACCGTCACCTCTTTACAGATCGGTTTCGATTTTGGTGTAGGATCAGATGTATCAGAATCACTGCTTGCAGTAGTACTATCAAAAATATCACCATCCTATTTATCAGGATCCCAATTTACATCCGCAGCAGCAATTACTATTGCTACCTTACGCAAATTAACCCTACTTCTCCTTTTCCGATATTTACACCTGCCGACTCTAACCGTAGCACGTTCAGCCACAGCTTGATATTTATCTGCTTTGTCATGATATAATTTCAATTGAAGCTGTTCCATTAAAGAAATCTGTTTTTCAGCAGCCAGTTCTTTTTCTAACTTTTGAATCGAATCTTGTAATTCTACATTTAGTTGATGCATTTTTCTCCCGAGAGCTGAACACTCTTTCCCCTTCTCAACGGGGACGAATTGTAAACATTTAATTGATTCATCTAGACTTGCTTCTCCTATGCCAGTATCCCATGTTTCACTTAATGCCCCACCACATGCCCAAGTTTGTGCAATTTTGTCATAAGGGCTTTTGGACCATCCTGGGATTGTTATATCTGGGCAATCTCTGCCAGCGCAGCCACTCTTCTTTTTAAACAAAGAAGCCATAATAACAGAATGGATGTTTCACGTCCCACACTTTAAAAATAATACCCACGTTTTTCCCAAAGGGGAAAAAAATAAAATGTGCCACTTTTTTTTTCTTCTTCTACTGTTCTGAGTCCAATATCATAAACCTTAATTTATTAACAAGATTCTTTGGCATCCATTTCAGCACAAAGACACTGCTTACAGCACCAATTATGTTTTGCGTCTATTTAGCCATAAGGGAAGAACACAAACATTTACGTCTCCCCAACCCCGTCTCGCAATAACAAATGATTGGACTCAGACTGGCAGAAGAGACACACACACACCATATAAGGTTATAAAAAATGGCTCATTATAGGCCGTTTATTAATAACTAATAATAAACAAATAAAACACTAATACATATAAACATATATTCACAGATAGTTAGATTAAAATATATATTGATGCCATGTTATTCTGGCTCACATATTACAGACTAGCATTACAATAAGTTTGTTTACATATGTGCGTGATTTCAACTCCGTTGCAGTATACTTGTCGGGTACGAATGCGTACGGCGTGCGGTTTGTTGATTGCAGTGATCAGCAGTATGCTTGTTGTCAGTGCGGAACTGCTGTATGCTTGTTGGTTCAGGTTGGTATGCGGCTGTGATTCTGAGCATGGCTTATATAGCCAGCCACTGCCAGCAACAGGAAAACAGCTTACCGAGAGTTCTATGGCTCATTAAACTGCCATCTTGGAGGAACCAGAAAGTTCCTAGCCTTCATATCTAAAGAACATGAGATATGTGCCAAATGCGCCAAGCATGAACCCAGCTCATTACCACTCTAGTCTTTTGAGGCCTGAAAGTGCCCTGAATGTTGGGATACTCGGGCCGCCTATACTCAGTGGGTGAGGGGGTGTACGCTTGCGGGATTGTTTTGTTAATGGTCGTGGCAGCACTCCCCCCCCAAGGCCCCTCTCAAGGATGGATTACCGGGCCCAGGCTTAGTTGGATGATTTTGATGAAACCTCTTAACAAACTGGGATGCATGGATATTACTGCAGGGCTCCCATGTTCTATCTTGCGATCTGCATCCTTTCCAGTCTACCAGGTAATATAGGATCTTTTGAACTATTTTGGAGTCCAGGATGTCCTTGACCACATATTCTGGCTTGCTTTCCACTGTGATCGGAGCCGGTGGTGCCTTTTTACGGGTGCCAGGTTGGACTGGCTTCAGTAAGGAAACGTGAAAAACTGGATGTATCCGCATGTTGGGAGGTAAGGTTAGTCTCATTGTGACAGGATTGATTACGGCCTCAATGGTGTATGGGGCCAGTTACCTAGGATGACATTTTCGAGGCCCTTTCAAAGGAAAATGTTTAGTGGTCAACCACACCACGTCTCCCACCTGATAGGCAGGGTCCTCTTTTCGGTGATGATCTGCAAATCTCTTGTGAGTTTTCTTGGCTGTGGTCAGTTGATTAGTCACCTTCTGGAAGGCTTGTGAATTAGTGGTGAGTGGAGTTTTTACCACTGGCATTTCTAATGTTTCCGGCGGGTCGTAGATGGAAGTCTGTGGATGCCGTCCATACAACACATAGAAAGGGCTATGTCCAGTAGAGGTGTGGTTTGAATTGTTGTATTCTTACTCTGCTACCCATAACACCCCTGCCAAGTCTTTTCCGTTTGATAAAGCATGCATCAAAGTGTCAACTCCCTTGGCCTGGTCCTCTGCGGATTCCCTATTCTCCTCCTCCTCCTCACCTGAGAGACTGGTTTCAGGACTGCTCTTAGCTAGTGGACGCAGGGATCGGTAGTCTTTCTTTTTGTTATGAAGAAAGGGCCTACCCCGGGAGGAAGCCACAGTGAATGCCTATCCAAGTGCAGACCTGTGACTCCTCTTCCGGGATCGGCGTATGGGGAAAAAGCCACACTACGGCAGAAAAACCCCCAGAGGATGTAGAATAGATAATGACTTCAGTCGCCAGCACCGTCAGTAGTAATCCAATGGAACATAGGGCCTCATTAGGACCCAGGCGGTAAGGGGTTTACGGCGGCGTAAACAGCGCCGACCCTTACCGCCTGATTCCGAGGTCCCTTAGCGCCATGGAGGATTTAACACCTACTTTTAGCAGGTGTTAAAATCCATGGCGCTAAGGGACCTTGTTGTTAATTACGCCACCGTAATTTATGGTGGCGTAATTAACGCCTTCCCCACTCCCATTATGCCCTATGGGGCAAAAATGGGAATGGGGAAGGATAAATGGGGATTGGGGACTTACCGCCCCGCCAACCTCGGAATGGGGCGGTAAGTCCGACAACCACCATGGCGTAAACGTAGTTTACGCCATGGTGGTAAAGGTACGACCCAGGCGGTAACTTACCGCCTGGGTCGTAATGAGGCCCATAGGCTCCAACTGCACTCACAAGAGTGAAAACGTGAACCAGTAGCAGAGGGTGTTCTGATCCCACCAGAAACCAAGGAGTAAATACCAAAACAGGAGGAGGTGGAGCCGTGGCTCCTATATCAAAAGAGCAAATAGGGTATAGAATAGGGACAAAGACAAAAAAAGGAGAAAAGAAGAAGAAAGCACTGGAGTCAGGTGTCGCCAGAGAAACGGCACCACAGAAAAACAAACAGCTGGAGCAACGAGGCGCGGAACAGTGAGAGCGAGAGATAGAGAGAAGGAGGTTCCGACCGTGAGAGCCGGGAGAGCGGGAGAGGGAGAGAGAGAGAGGTCCCGGGCATGAGAGTCGGGGGACCATGCAGAGGCACCAGAGAAAAATCAGACTGCAAAGTTCCAACAAGGAACGAAGGAAAACTAGCGTTTGTGTACCAAAAGCCGAGGGAGTAACCTCAAAGGTTGAAACGTGCCCATTGCTGGAGGGGGTGTGGCTAAGTACCTCCAGCAATGGCTGTTGCAACAACAACTAGACTGTTGCGGCTACGTTGGAACGAACATGAAGGAACATCCTAATGGCCGCCCTGTCACGACCCTCAGCCCTGATCCCCGCTGGCAAGCCCATTGGCCAGGTGGAATCAGGGCTCGGATCACTAATAAGGCCTGGCATCCACTTCTCAGGCCCTCTTGGGGCCAGTCCTGGCACCTTTGGCCTTTGGCGCCAGGCTCATCAGTAAGGAAAGACATCTGCTTGAGAAACTACTTTATTTAGGCCTTCAGCCAACATGGAGGTATCCACATAGCTTGATTCCTAGAACCAAGCTATGCGGTCTAGTGTTTTGGGTGTGGTGGCCTAGGGACTACTTTACCTGGACTACTTTACAGTGGCTATTTAAACCACACCCGAACAAGACAACACGCTTCGCGTTACTTTGCTTCTAGCAACGTGACGCTCACCGTGTCGAGCTTTCTCACAAGCCTGGTGAATTTCAGACCTGCAGAAAAACCAAGAACATCGTTAGCAGCAGAATCTTACCTGCATTCATCATCCTTCACTGCTTGCAGCTCCTGGCCAGCTCTGCTGGTGGAGTTCACCGCCCGGATCGAAGGACCTGAGAAAAGGAGAAAGACATCCTTAAAGGAGGTAGTGGAGACATTACGACCACAAAGCGCTTAAAGACTTACCTGGTTGGTTGCTTTTCGGCCGGCATAGCTCTGGAACTCCATCTGCGCTGGGAACTCACCGCGACCTACGGAAAGAGAAAATCACAGGTGAGTGAGGACAAGACATCGCTGCGCTACGCAAAGCGCCTCCTTACCGCATCATAGCGCTATAGCGCCATCATCTCCCGGTGAGAACCAGCATATCCAGTTCTCCAGGCGGACACTCCGCGCTCCTAGCGAGATAAAAAAATAGATATTTAGAACAGAGAAAAGGCATGCAAGAATTACGACGCCATCAATCGCAATAAGACCTACCTGAAAGACACTACAAGGGCAGCAGTCAGTGAAGTAACTGGACCGCCCGTGCCCACAAAAGACAACACGCCCCTGCCCAGAGATCAGGACGGAGAGCCCACCGATTCCGACAACCAGGTGAGAAGAGAACCTGGAGGGGCTGGAAACACAAGGGAGGTCGGAGAAAACTTACCTTGGTCGCCCAGTCCTAATATAGTTTTCATTTCCAGGCGGAATCCCATCAACACCGAGACCACACCAGGGAATCTTTGGGAAGGGCACCAACGACCAACTGGCTGGGTGGCGTCCCCATGGATACCAGGTGAGCGTAACACGCCCACATGCACCTGAGGCCACAGGCGCCAAGGAGATAGGCACATGACACAAAGATACTGTTCCAACGATTTGTTGGTTCGTTCTGTTTGTCCATCGGTCTGGGGATGCTGGCTCAAAGAAAAGCAGACATCGATGTTTGCTAAGTTATAACTTTTCCTCCAGAATTTGGAGACAAATTGACTGCCACTGTCAGATATCACGATGGAAGGAAAACCATGCAGTCAAACTATTTGTTCCAAAAATACCTTAGTCAAGGTAGCTACCGTTGGAAGCCCTTTCAAGGCTATGAAATGAGCTATCTTGGAAAACAGAATCACCACAACCAGAATGATATTTTATTCGTTACTGGGAGGGAGCTCTGTGATGAAATCTAGCAATATGGTTTGCCATGGCATTGGAGGAATTACCAACGGGTCTAAGAGGCTTGCCGTTTTTGGTTTTGAGCCTTGTTCTGAGCACAGATACCGCATGATACCGCATGACAGTATGAACTGAATGACGTCTTTATGCCAGGCTGGCCACCAGTAAAACCGTTTGATCTTGGCCATAGTCTTTCCAACTCCTTGGTGTCCTTGCAACAATGCGTTGTGGTAACTTGTCATAACTTGCTCCTGTAAGGCGTGTATTGGAAGATACAAGCGCCCTTGATAATATGGCAAGCCATCCTGGATTGTGCGTTGGGTGTCTTCAGTAACCCATACCTGTAACTCATCTGTGTGCATGTGGTGTTTCATTCCTGCTTTTAAGTCTTCCAGGGGAGAAGTAGCAGTGGTCAGGACGCCGAGGAGCTTATCTCCAGGGATGATAGCCACTGGTTCAGGTGTGGCATAGGCATCCTCTCCTTTCCCCAAGCGTGACAATGCATCAGCTTTACCGTTACACCCATCAGCTTTACCGTTACACACTCCTGTTATGTTATGTTAAAGGTACTTATATAGCGCACCATCACCAATGGAATTGGTCCCCAGGCGGTGTGATGACGAAGTCGTACTCTGCCAAGAACAATGCCCATCTAAGCTGACGCAATGATTGCGCCTTGGCTGATCGCAAGTATTGCAGATTCCGATGACCAGTGATGACTATAACGGTGTTTAGCTCCCAGCAAATAATGCCTCCATTCATTGAAGGCAGCTTTGATAGCTAATGATTCTTTGTAATGGAATAGTTTAGTTCCGCTGCAGAAAACTTTTTTGACCAAAATACCACAGGGTGTAGTTGCCCGGTCTATGGGTTATTTTGTGAAAGCAGCGCTCCCATTGCGACATTGGAGGCATCCGTCTCAACCACGTATAGGAGTTCTGGTTTTGGATGCTGCAAGACTGGGGCCATGGTGAACGTATGTTTTAGAGTCCGAAACGCCTCTTCGGCTTCTGGGGACCAGTCAAATTTCTTGTGCTTTCGAAGCAAGAAGGTAATCAAATGGACTAACTGTGAGAATCCAGGAATGAAATTACTGTAAAGGTTGGCGAACCCTAATAAACTCTGGACTCCTTTCACAGATGCAGGTGAGGGCCAGTTGAGGATCGCATCGATCTTCCAATTGTCCAATTCATGTTCCTTGGGGTGTTAGGATGAAACCAAGGAATTCGACCTCCAAGACATGAAAAGAGCATTTTTCCAGTTGTGCGTAAAGCCGATGCTGCCGGAGTTTCTTGAGTACGGCTTGCACATGAACAATGTGATCTTGACTGTGGTGGAATAAATCAAAATATCATTGATATACACCACAGCACATACGTCTAACAACTCACGCAGGACGTCAATCATAAAATACTAAAATGTGGCAAGGGAATTGCAAAGCACAAAGGGCATTACTTGATATTCCTAGAGACCATACTTGGTACTGAAAGTAATCTTCCATTCGTCTCCTTTCTTGACTCGTACCAGATGGTATGCCCCCCCAGAGGTCTAATTTGGTGAAAATCTGCACATCTTTGACCTGGTCTAGGAGCACCGTTACAAGTGGGAGTGGATACCTGTTCTTAACTGTTATCTGGTTCAAGGAATGGTAGTCTATGCAGGTTGTTAGGTCTCCCTCCTTCTTTGGCACAAAGAAAAGGGGAGAGGCCGCAGGAGACTTAGATGGTCGAATTAACCCGTTACCCAAATACTGGTCTATGTAGGCTTTTAAATGGAGATTCCCCTGCTCGGTCAGTGCATAAATCCACTGCAAGGGACTTGGGAACAAGGAATAAGGTCATGTTACACTCACCTGGTGTCCACGGGGGCGTTGATCTGAACCTGCCTAATGTTACTTCTTCCAGTGATACACGGAGCGCCGAGATGACGGAGTGGACCTGGCCACCCAGCTTGGTCTGCGTGGCTCGTATGAATACTCTTCTGTAATGCAGAAAGGGGGAATGAACCACCTGTGAGGTTTAAGTTTAACCCCACCTTCTCCCCATGAATTACTTTGGGACTCCTTTAGATTCTCACCTGATAATCTGGAAAGATGAACTCTCCATCCTGCTTCAAGTGCAGGGGCGCGTAGATGACCAGTTGCCTCACTGGTGTGGGAAGTTGGCGAGTTGCAGACGGTGTTGACTCCATAGAAGTAATAGTTATAAAGAGTTCAAAACGTCTGGAATTCACTCTGTCCAATTCCCCTAGGTTGTCCTTATGGATCTGGAAAGAGTTCACGTGGCAACCAGAGATGCGCAGGTAAGTGTTTATAAAAGCTGTTTCGGAATAAAGAGGGAAGCTTGCTCTAACCTGTGGTCTTTTCCTTTTCAGGCATCCATTCGGAGGAAGATCCGTGGATTGAAGCGTTTACCGCAACTGGGTAAGTCTGTGGCGGAATGTTTCCCCATAGGGGCCAGGGTGCGGCGGAGATGCGGAGGAGGTCGCGCCGACCCGAGATTAGGAGAGTATCCCTGATGATCTCAAGTAAGTCTTAATATTTTCCTTTGTTGTCTTAGATAACTCTCTGTGCTCACCTTATTGTTATTATGTCCTTAGGTGATGAAGAGCGGCCGCGAACTGAAGATGCGCGTGATGGAATGCTGGAAATGGCAACAGGTGAGTTCAGCGCGGCGTTGCAGGAGGGGCGGCAAGAGCGTCTAATGGATTCTTTCTTCCAGGTCCAAGTCGGGAAGATGCAGGATTCAGGTGAGTATGAATAAAACTCTTGCTCTAACCTTTCCTTCTGCTTTCCTTGCAGGGTTCAGGAGCTCCGGAGTGTAGACGGGCGTGGCTGAAGACTGGAAGCTGCTGCAGGCACGGTGAGCGTTACGCTGCTACTGCAGAATAACGCGAAGCACGTGTGGCTGTCCGGGCGTGGCTTAAATAGCTTTGGTAGAAGTCCCAGGTAAGCATTCCTCCACTGCCCCACCCAGGTAAGAAAATAGTCCCTGCATTAAAATAGTCCCTCCTAAGCCTCATTTGGCTTAGGTCTTCGTGCAGCATGGTCTGCATCAGGTGAGTAAGCAGCATGGTCTGCTTTAGGTAAGTTATCATTAATGAGCCTGGCGCCTATGGCGCCAGGACTGACTTTGTCCTTATGAGCCTGGCGCCAAAGGCGCCAGGACTGCACCCAAACAGCCCCTAACTGGGGCTTATGGGCATGCTCCAAATGGCGTGATGCCTGCTTCCGGGGCTGCTGGGCCTGTTCTGGTTTCCCGGGGGCAGGCATCATGACAGCTATCTACATATGCCTCTGAGGCATGGATCCGGGAAGGCTGTTGGTGGAAAATCAGGATCACGGAACAACCAAATGCAAGGTCTGAGATACCTTCTCCTTGCTTGCCAAGTTGACCTCTAAACTTGCCGGGTGTTGGAGCTTTCCGAGCAGTCTTCATGAATTTCTTTGTCTAGGGCTCCCACCATCTTCCTTGGTGGTTTCACAGGACAGTCACAAAGGAAATTACCTGCCTTTCTGCAGTATAAACATAACTATTGTTGCCTCCTCTTTTCTCTCTCTCTCTGCCTTCGTAAGCGGACTTCGGACCCCCCCTAACTGTATAGGCTCTGGATGGGCCTCAAGGTGAGGTGTAGGGCTTTCTTTCATACAAACATATAATGCCCTTCCCTCCAAACATGCGCGCTCTGCCTTGCGATCCAGTAGCCAATGGTCCAATTGCACTGCCAGGTCAATGTACTCCGCGCAGGCCTCAGGGGCGTTGACTACCTGAGCCAGGACATCCTTTAACCCCCCCCGCAGGCCTTTATAAAATAAGGTGGTCCTCTTTTCTTCAGGCCATTTGGTTTCTGCAACTAGCCTGTTGAAGGTAGCTATGTATGCTAGCCAGTCTTGAATGCCCTGTCATAGTGACAATAATTCGCTATCCAGGGCTTGTCCACGAGTGTGACGGGTGAATAGCTTCTCTAGTTCCTGCTGAAATATGAGGAAATATAGAGGATTTACCAATGGGATGGACCAATACGCAGCATAGCCCCCCAAATAAGACAGAACGAAGGCTACCTTGGACTGGTCGGTAGGAAAGACCCCAGGTCTGCAGAGAAAATGCAAGCGACACTGATTCATAAAGACAGCAAACTACTTGGGTTCCCCTGAGAAGCATTTGGGAGGGGCCAATGGCACTGTTCCAGGAATGACCACCTGAACGGGAGCTGCTGGAGGATTTTGGGGGTTGCCACTGGCAGCAGGGCCTGTCCTGCCTGGAACTGTAGCAACTTTCTGGCCAGTTCCTCTGTACAATCTATTTTTACTACCAATCCCGCCATAGGGCGTTGTCAGCCGCCTTCGGTGTTAGGGTGGTAATATCCCCACTTCCCTCCTCAACCTCCTCACCTGTGGTGTCTGAGTCTTCCTCCACTGTGCTGAGGCTTCGATGAGCTCTGTAGTCCTTCTTTTCTTTTTTCCTTTGCTGTTTGCGTCCCCCACAAGAGAAGCCACAGTGAGAGCGGTAAGACACGGCCTGGCCGTGACCCCCTCCCCGGAGGGACAGAAAAGGGAAGAAAAGCCTAATACAGGCAAAAAAAAACCACTGCTTATGAGGGCCCGGCAGGTCTCCTGATGGCAACTGGGCTCGTAGGGAACGTGGAAAAGCAGAGAAGCAAACTGCAATACCGAACCAACGGGAGCGGAAACTCCAGCTAGTGTAAGGGCAAACGAGCTGAAAACAGTGCGTGCAGAGAAAGAAAAAGCTGAGGGAACTGAGAGGAAGAGGGAAAGGGCCCCGTGAAACGAGGGCTGGAGCGGGACGAGAAAACAGGAAAAACAAATAGTACTGAGGTAATGAAAGAAAGCAAGGTGGATGCTCAGGGGAGCAAACAACAGCGTTGGGCAAAACCGCGGCAGCTAGAGCGAGGCACAGCTGACCGAGGAACGGTTGCAACGCGCAGTGCAGAGGGAGAGGTGTGGTTCAGTAACGCTACGTGCACTCGAGCGGGGAAAAGACTAGACCGCTGAGTGTACGTAGTGTCAAGCGTGGCAGGAATCAGGAAGTATACCAACGCAAACGGGGACACAGACGCCAGTTGGGAATGCGTCGCATGACAGTATTGAAAGGGGCCCCTAGGGGACCCTGACGTCTATGGAAACAAGGCGGTCACCACACACGATAGAGACGCCAGACACAAGGTTGTATTCCCAAAGCTAGGGTTTTATTGCAAAGCAAAAGTCTCAGTTGGCCAACTCGGTCTCACGCCCCGCGACGTGTATCTCTAGACCTCGAGGGATGCAAGAGAGCGAATTACGTACATCAGTTACATATATACAAAATGCATATCAAACAATCAGCTATGACATGTTTAACACCCCCCCTTTATTGGGTTTCTTTGAACTTGGTGTGATGATGGACATCTCCGACCACTATGACACCTTCAAACATCTATTCTAGTAACAATTTGCAATATGTGAGTGCGAAGGCATCTTTCGGTTATTGAATCGAACACGGCTCTTCTGTTCTTGGAAGCGAACTAAATACGGGGGGGGAGTTGCATTCCGGACCTTGCTATCTATCGGGTGCTATTCGTGTCCTGGGAGCCGACATGCTCTAACGGGCTCAACAAAGGGGGGCCGTTAGAAAAGCATAATTCAAGCCTTTAGCAGTATTATTCTAACATATTCTACCATATAACGAGACTGGCTGGCAGCTGTGAAATGATTAAATGCCCTGCAGCTCTGCTTCAAGGCTACATTCGGGAGGGAGCCGGGCATTCTTCCTGGCGCTGCCTACGTTTGTGTTTCAGCGAACTCTTGTTATCCTCGCGGCCCTGCGGCCTTGTCCTTTTCACATACAGACAACAATGTTCCACAGTCGAGCAGTGTAAGCGGAAAATATACTGCGAAGCAATAGGAACAGAAAGCAATGAGCAATGGATAGAAAACAAAATGGCGATTCTTGTTACATCAAAATGGCCGTTCATTGGCAAACTTGAAAACCTATATTCTGTCGTATCGTGCATGAGACGGTTGGTCCACGGCCACCAAAATGCGTTTGCGGTCTCAAAGTAGAGGTATCCGTATTTCTAGACTGACAACCCCTCCTTTGGCTGTATGCCAAACATCTCATCTATTTATTGAAACCTCCTCTAGTGATGATGAATCTGAAGTACTTATATCTGAGTCTTGCATGCTATCGTGGACATCATTGTCTTCATCAATATCTATTGCCATCAACTCTTTCACTGCTCTCATCTCATTTGGGTCTGGGCTAGTTCGATCATGAGGTTGTTTTCTCTTTGTTATGATATGCATGCATCCTTCTGTACATCCCTCAGCTACCTCTGCGCAAACTATGGGTAAACAATGTATACAACAACAGCACGTTAGGAATATTCCGAACACCACTACTAATATTGAGATCAACTTCCATCCCCAAGATCGTAGTATTCCCCAAAACCAAGATCCTATTCCCCAGCTCTCTTCTCCCATGGGGAGTTCAGAGCATAGAACATGCATTTTCTTTATTGCTTCAAAGATCGTGGGGGAATAGTCATCGACATAAACGCAACATGCTGATCTCACTATTTTGCAAATTCCCCCACGATCAACCAGGATTACATCGAGAGCCATTCTATTTTGCAGCGTCATTAACCTTATTCCTCTTTCTTCCAACGTCATGTTAAATAATATATCTGTTGTTGTGTTTATTGTATTCTTTAGGATTCTGGCCAGTTGCCTTATATTATAGGAGTTAACTATCTGTCCTAAGAATGGAATGAATGATTTCGCTACATCAGTTGCTATTAAAACACCTTTGTCAGTCCTCTTGACTCTAGTTCTGGATAATCTGGCCATGGCTGCTGTTTCTAAGAGGAATACTCCTGGGAACAGTAGCCCTAGGTAACATGTACCTCCCCAGTTTCTGGGCAACCGAGGGTTTGCTTTCTCTCCACATATAAAATACACTGGATCACCTACGTATACTGGTTCTATTTCCCATTTTAGTAGCACTGTATTCATTCAACCAGTATATGTTCCGACTGAAAAAGAGCCTTTCCTTTTTTAGACAAAAAGGGACAGTTCTTGGGCTATAATTCACTGTGTAAGATGGGGGAATTGCATCTTTGTCCCCTTCTGTTCTTACACGAAACGTCATTACAGATATTTTTTCTGGCGGGGACAATCTATCTCGTCTATTTTGTCGTGTTATCTTCCGTGTGCTTTTCCTCGTGGGCTCTGGGGCTATTACTTGTGCTTTATGGAAAATGGAACAACCCACAGGCTTCATTATTATCTCCTCAAACTCATTCATGTTGGTTCTGTCTAATTGACCCGTATTACTCTTATTCCACTTCCCATAGAACATTGCACCTAAAGATGCACTACATACAGAACTTAATGGTAATGGCTGCACATACCACCCTATTCCTTTTCCAGCATGCTGTGGTAAATGGGCACATACCCAACAGTTTGTTTTCTTTAGGATTGCATGTGTCATGTTCATTATCAGATGTAAGGTGTTATTTCCAAAACCTTCCCTGTGTTTTTCTTCCATTGGGGGTAGGGTATAAGTGATCACCTGAACCGGGCTTTCAGTAGTGGATATATTAATTATTGGTAAAAACATTTCTAGCCACCATAATATTAGGGCTGTCGATATTGGTGCTACCACGCTCATAAAGCACATTATTATCGTTGGTGTCAGCATACAATTTGTTTTACCATGCGTTTTTCTTAAACTTATAGCCTTTATAACTGACTCATTCTCAGCGGTTGTGGTGCAGGAGGAAGCTGGAACCGGTCCCGGCATGTTTCTCGTCCTTCTTCTTCCTTATCACAGTTCGTTGTGGATATCTCTCTTTGTCGCGCTTGCTCTGATGTCTATAAGTTCAATGGAATTCTCACAGTTCAGTTTTGCCTGTACTTCTTTGCCTGGATTTGATTATTCGTTTTTAGGCGAGATCACTTGTACCTTCTTATACTGCTCAGAGGACCTTTGATCAGTTATCGCCTCAGTATCATGTGCGCCCAGCTTGTCCGCTCTGGTTCCGGACACATGTACTGTTAATCAATTATCTCACTTGCCATAGTACCATGTGCGCCCAGCTTGTCCGCTCTGGTTCCGGACACATGTACTTTTTATGATCGCACTGAGGAGCCGCGAGTCTTGAATTGTCCGATTTGCACAATTCTCACGCTTCTCTCCTCTACACCCCTGGTTCCTTCTCCGTCCATGAGCTGAACCAGAGGTTGACATAAACACCACAAAAAAAAGAATGTGGATCACTTTGTCTTCCGAGGCCGCAGGTTGTATCGCCTTGCTCCTGGTATCGTATGATCCGTGAACAGTGCCTGTGCACTTTCAGATTCAGGCTTGAAGTCAGCCTGTGGCGCTACTGCAGGTGCTGGTGTGCGCCGCGCCAATGATGCAGATCCGTTTGTTGGCGTGCTGGCAAGTGCTGGTGGGCGCCAAAGAGGTACACGATTTGGTTTTGCTGGTATCTGTAAGGCAGATTTCACGTCGGTCAGCAGTGATGTCGATTCTGCTGGGCAACGTTGGGGCACTCTTTGCCCTTCCCCCTTTTTGGCAATCGTCTCAGGCTTTGTTTCGAGTTTCATTTCTCGTTTTGGCAGATTAGGTGGCTGCTCACTGGCAACAGTTTCTTTCGTTTCTGGGACCGCTCTCTCTTTCCGGTCAGCAGTGTCAGGCAAGACTTTCAGTGCAGTTGGAATCTTTTTTGCATGGGTGGCATGGATCCACGACTTCCTTCCATCCACCCGTATTGCCGTCTGCGTCGCTAAAAGTACTTGATGGGGCCCGCGCCACCTGGGTGCTAATGATGACTTTCTTTCAAAGTTTTTTAGCAGCACCCAGTCTCCTGGCTCCAGCGCGTGCCCCGGACCGGTATACCGTACTGGTAATGCCTCCTGCACCTGCTGATGAATCAAACGCAATTTCTGCATTAAAAGGCCACAATAAGTACTAAGCACAGGATGTTCTATCTCACTGAGTCGTTTTGGCTGAGGTGCGCACCAAACATTTGCCGACCTTCCCATTACGATTTCGTACGGGGAGAGCCCAGTTTTAGCCTGTACAGACGTACGCATGCATAATAGTGCTATTGGTAATGCATCCACCCAACTCAACTTGCTTCCCGGACACATCTTGCTAATCTTTGATTTAAGAATCCTGTTGTGCCTCTCCACAAGACTGGCAGAACTCGGATGCCTTGAACTATGGAATCTCTTATCAATCTGGAGACCAGCACATATCTGTAATACCACTGCACCCACAAAATGCGGTCCATTATCAGACCATAGGACCCGGGGCAAGCCAAATCTGGAAAAATACTCCTTCAACATTACTTTTGCCGTAGTCATTGCTGTGCAATCTTTTAAAGGATATGCCTCCACCCACTTACTGAATGCACAGATTACCACCAAGACGTATTTTAAGTTTTGGCCCCTCTCCATTTCTATGAAATCATAATGAAGTACCTCAAACGGCATGGAGGGCGGCCCAAAACTGCCTGTTGGAGTCACTGTTCCCTTTCCTACATTGTGTTGTAAACACGTGATACAGTTCTGCACCAACCTCTCTGCATTCTTTTTTATGTTTACATTCTGCCATACTGTAGAAAGGTGCTGTATCATTTTCTTGGCACAGATGTGCGTAGGGCTGTGGGCCATTGTGACCATTGCAATCACATACGAATTTGGCAACATCCAGTTTCTAGTTCCCTTGTCCACCCAACAACCCTCCAAATCCAACTCAGCAGATCCCTCTGCCCATCGCTGTATTTCATTGGTCGTAGCCTCGGTCTGCATTTCTTTGACAGTCGCAACTCCATCTTCTATCATAGAGGGTACTTCCTCTGTCTGAACCGTCATCATCTTGGCATTCAAATCAGTGGCAGTTTGTTTCGCAATTCTGTCTGCAAACGCGTTTCCCTCTCCTATTTTGCATGTTACTTTTTTATGTGCCTCGCATTTCACTATTGCTATGCTCTTTGGAAACGTGAGTGCAGACAGCAATCGTACAATCAAAGAGCCATGTTGAATTCTGGCACCATGTGATGTCAGAAACCCTCTCTCAGCCTAGAGTCGACCAAAGTTATGAACCACTCCAAATGCGTACTGACTATCAGCATATATATTCACATTCAAATTTTCAGAAATCTCGCAGGCTCTGGTTGCTGCTATTATTTCCACGGCTTGTGCTGAATTATAGGGGATTCTTTTACTTTCTACAACACTCTCTAGGGTAGTGATAGCGTATGCGGCAGTTATCGTGCCATCTGGTAATTTAAAACATGAGCCGTCACAAAATAACTCTCCATCCGGATCTTTCTGTGGGCTATCACTTAAATCAACTCTCCCCTTGGTTTCTTCCTCAGTGACCATTAAGCAATCGTGAGGAGGTGATTCAATCTCCCCAATTTCTTTTATGGTTAGTGGCATTAATTCTGCAGGATTCAAAGCGCTACACCTCATAATTTGGATATGGGGCGTGAACAAGATAATCTCATATCTTGTCAATCTAGCAGAGGTGAGGTGTTGCGTCTGTGTCCTATTTAATAAGGCATCTATGGCATGTGGCACCATCAGAATTAAAGTGTGCCCCTATACCATCCCTTCCGTTTGTTTCACTGACGCAGCAGCCGCCGCGACAGATCGCAAACATCGTGGTAGTGCGCGCGCTACAGGGTCCAGCGCAGATGAAAAATAGCCGCACGGCCTATTTCTTCCACCTTGTTCCTGTGTCAAAACCGCCAATGCACATCCTTCACTTTCACACACAAATAGTCTAAAATGTTCTTATAGTTCGGCGTACTTAAAACTGGAGCCGAGCATAATGCAGTTTTCAATCCATCAAATACTCTCTGACATTCCTCATCCCACTGCAAAGGCATAACCGCATCTTTTCTAGTCAAATTCACTAATGGTTTCACAATTAACGCAAAATTACCAATCCATTGTCGGCAATATGAAGCCATGCCTATTATGGCTCTGACTCCTTTTTGTGTCTTTGGAATAGGCATACAAGAAATACTTTCTATGCGTTCTGGCGTTAGTCTTCGCCCTCCTTTCGAAAGTAGGTAGCCCAAATAAGCCACCTCCTTTCGATTATACTGAAATTTCTTCAAACTAGCTTTATGGCCATGTGCCGCTAGATGTGACAGTAGTAATACAGTGCTTTCTTTACAAATCTCCTCTGTGTCTGCAGCTAGCAATAAATCGTCTATGTATTGCAAAAGTACACAACCCACAGGTAATTCCAGCATGTCTAGCTGTTCTTTTAATGCTCTACTGTAAATACTTGGACTTTCCGTATAACCTTGCGGAATCCGCGTAAATGTAAATGATCGTCCTCCTAATGTGAACGCGAACAAATATCTACTGTCCTTGTCCACTGGAATACTAAAGAATGCGTTTTTCAAATCTATTACACTAAAATATTCTGCTGAAACAGGTATCATTGTCAATATTGTAGTGACGTCTGGCACTAGAGGAAATTGCGGATCTACTACTTTATTCAATGCGCGTAGATCAATTATGAAACTGTATGGTACCTCATTACCTCCTTTTTTATAAATCGGAAGAATCGGGCTGTTGCATGCACTGCCTGTGATTTCCTCTGTTACCCCTAATTTCACCAAATTGGTAACAATACTCTTCAATCCTTTCTCACCTTCAACCGAAATTTTGTATTGGGGTATTTGCGGTAGGGTAACACCTTCTTTCAAAATAATCTTTACTGGCTCAATCTTTAAACATCCCACATCGTTGTCATGCATTGCCCATATACAGGTTGGTACTTTACTTAGTTCCCCTGGTAACGCTTTGGACATGAATTCTGACATAGGGACATCGTGTGGCCATATCGTTAGAAACACTCCGTCTACCGTGCAATGTATAACAGAACCTAGTTTTTTCAACAAATTTAATCCCAACAAATTGTCTCCACAATTTTCTGTTAGAAGGAAAGGACAATGTTCGGTAAATGGTCCTATGGTAACTGGGACTGGTTTGGACACTGGGTTTATGACTGGTGTACCTGCGAACCCTACGGAAATATTCTTTTGCCCTGACAGTGGTATATTCGGAACCAAGTGATGGTCTATTGAACACTTCTGTGCTCCTGTATCTACAAGAAAGCAGTGCTCCTCATTCCCGACTCTCATTTCTACGTAGGGTCCTCTCTGATTCACGGCAATAGACACTGGTTCCGACCCCTGTCCTGGGCTGTCCTATTGGGGAAATAACACATCGTCTGATGTGTAATCATTACTATTATTGTAATACGTGTTTGGCTGCGTATCGAAAACATTTCCACTCTTCCCTCTATTTACCCCACTCTGATTTCCATATTGTTGATTTTTCTGTCCCTGACTCTGGTTTGGGGCACTTTGGTATTGGCCTTGGTTTTGATTACCTCCGTTATTATGATGCTGCTGCATACTATTCCTATTTGGTCCATTCGCTCCTGGGTGTCCTTTATGCTGTCTCCTCTGACCAGACCCATTTCTATACTGTAGATGCGGGCATTGCGCTCGCCAATGTCCTTCCTCTTTACAATATGCACACTGATTCGGCCCCACTGTTCCCCCATGCATATTCAAACTACTCCTTCCTTGTGCGTTCCCTCGCCCTCTATTATGTCCTACTACTTGCTGCATTAGTACCTGTGTTCTAATTAGACATTCTTTCAAGTCTGCCCCCACCTGTTTTAGCAACGATAATTCGTTTACCATCTCCTTCTCCCCCGGCGATGGTAACTGCTGCCGTTTATTATGCGACCCCTTTTTCCCCTTCCCAGGTCTCCCGATTTCCCTACTCCTGTACGCAGGTGTAGTAAACATTTCGGCACAGTCATTATCTAATTCATCTTTAAGCTCAAAAAGTCTATACATATGTTCTCTCACTTCTTCATCCCTCTCCCTACAGCGTGCTAATGCATTCAAATCTAACAATCGTTGCGGTGGTAATTTCCCAATTAGCTGTTTCCATTTCTCCACGAAATATTCAACCATGCATTCCAACACTACCTGTCTTTCGTTGCTTGTATGAAAGTCATTTATTGAAGCCAATGTTGCCGTCCCATCATTCCCGTCTATATACATCTCTGCCTGTTGCTGCAATTCCACCTTCCTTTCTTTGCTGATTGCGCTGCGGGTTACCCTCTTGCACTCCCGTTGGTCAGTCCCGCCTCTTGCCCCCGCGGTTTCAACTTCAACCCCAGGAGGAACGGACGGTACCAAGTCTGTGTCTAAGGCGGGAGGTGCGGATGGGACAATGGGAACAGCGAGTGTCTGTTGTGGGCCTGGTTGGCTAGTAGGAAGTGTTACGTGCGCGGTCTGTGGCTGTGGGAGGGCTTGAGCTACCGGAGGGGGAGCTTGGGCTACGGGCGGGGTCTGGGCAATAGCTACTGTCGTGTCTGGTCTTACTTCTGATCTTGGGCCTTGTTTTGTATGGGTCAATATAGTTTCTATCAATTCATCTGCCATGTGTAATTCTCGCTGTGGGTATATCTTTTCTATATTCAACTGGTCACGCCTACCTGCCCTTCTTAGACTCTCAGTCCACTCCTCCTCTTCTTTTTCTTCCGCTACCTCACCTTTTGATTTATGCCTGCACGCATGCTTTGCTCTTCTTTTAAATCGGAGCATTGCTTCCTTCCTCCAGTCTTTAATAGTCTCAAATGCTGCAGGACGCGCTTTCTTTCTTATCAACACCCTTTCCAAGTTATCTATCCTCGCCATCTCAAAACTACCATTAATCGGCCACTGATGGTCTTGTTGCTTTCTGGTTTGCCTATGCCAAGTCTCACAGAATATTATCGCACCCACTCCATACTTCACATACATCTCATACGCCGGCGTTCCCCCAGGTGGTACAATTTGGCCATTTTCCAAAGATTGTCTACCACAGCGGAAAAACCCTGCTAGGGTGGACAATACCCCAGGCATGTTTCAACCTTCCCCCTGGTTACTCAACCTTACCTAGGGCGTTTGATTTTGCAAAGTCAACTCTCAACCAATATTAGGATACTTTGAATCGGGGAATGACTCACCTGATAAATCAAGTCGTCTGTATACTGACGCACCAAAGGACGTCGTGTCTGCGTTTCTTGGCTTCTGCCTCGTTTCGGGACCCTCGCCTCCTTGTTCTCTAGCCGGGCACTTCGATCAGGGATCAGATGTGTGCAGATCTGCAAAGGAGTCTCTCATCACTTTTACAGGGTGCCCCGAACACCTCGATCGTCCCGTCCTCGCCGTTCTCTGCCTTTCTCAATTACAACGTTACGCGAAGGAACAAGTGGGGGAGGGTCCCTATTCGGGCGCCATCTTGAAAGGAGCCCCTATGGGACCCTGACATCTATGGAAACAAGGCGGGTCACCACACATGATAGAGACACCAGCCACGAGGTTGTATTCCCAAAGCTAAGGTTTTATTGCAAAGCAAAAGTCTCAGTTGGCCAACTCGGTCTCACGCCCCGCGACGTGTATCTCTAGACCTCGAGGGATGCAAGAGAGCGAATTACGTACATCAGTTACATATATACAAAATGCATATCAAACAATCAGCTATGACATGTTTAACACCCCCCTTTATTGGGTTTCTTTGAACTTGGTGTGATGATGGACATCGCCGACCACTATGACACCTTCAAACATCTATTCTAGTAACAATTTGCAATATGTGAGTGCAAAGGCATCTTTCTTTTATTGAATAGAACACGGCGCTTCTGTTCTTGGAAGCGAACTACATACGGGGGGGAGTTGCATTCCGGACCTTGCAATCTATCAGGTGCTATTCGCGTCCTGGGAGCCGACATGCTCTAACGGGCTCAGCAAAGGGGGACCGTTAGAAAAGCATCATTCAAGCCTTTAGCAGTATTATTCTAACATATTCTACCATATAACAAGACTGGCTGGCAGCTGTGAAATGATTAAATGCCCTGCAGCTCTGCTTCAAGGCTACATTCGGGAGGGAGCCGGGCATTCTTCCTGGCGCTGCCTACGTTTGTGTTTCAGCGAACTCTTGTTATCCTCACGGCCCTGCGGCCTTGTCCTTTTCACATACAGACAACAATGTTCCACAGTCGAGCAGTGTAAGCGGAAAATATACTGTGAAGCAATAGGAACAGAAAGCAATGAGCAATGGTTAGAAAACAAAATGGCGATTCTTGTTACATCAAAATGGCCGTTCATTGGCAAACTCGAAAACCTATATTCTGTCGTATCGTGCATGAGACGGTTGGTCCACGGCCACCAAAATGCATTTGCGGTCTCAAAGTAGAGGTATCCGTATTTCTAGACTGACAGTATGTGCCCCTCCAAGACGCAAACCCTCAGGTTTACCGGGATGTAACGGGTGAAACCTTCTAAGAAGGACCGGGGCATGGATATGCGATATGGGTTCCCAAGAGTCTTCTGCATGGGAAAAGCCTTTCCAGTGAACGAGGTATTCCAGGCACCCTTTGCGGTATCTCGAATCCAGTAGCTGGGAAACCTCATATTCTGATGTGTCAGAGGGGTGAGGGAGAACCGGAAAAGGCCGAGCCCTGCGAGACTGGTCATCGTTTTTTAGAAATGAGGCATGAAACACAGGGTAAATTCTCCTTAGAGTATGAGGCAATCTCAAACGAAAAGCCACAGTATTGATTTTAGCGGTGATAGAAAAAGGCCCGATGAACCGAGGTGACAGCTTAGATGGGCGAGACCATCTCGGAAGGTATTTAGTAGATAGCCATACCTTAGAGCCCACTTTCCAATCAGGAACTACCTGCCGGTGTTGGTCGGCCTGTCTTTTGTAGGTCTTAAGACTGTCTTTCAAATTTAACTTTGCCTTCTTTTGAGTGTCCTCTATCCGGGACAGTACATTTTCTACCACAGGAAGTGCAGGTTGAAGAGGAGACAGAGGACAAATGGCTCTTGGATGAAACCCGTACGAACAATAAAAGGGAGACATCCCAGTAGCCGAGTGATTGGAGTTATTGTACGCGAACTCTGCCGTAGGCAACAGGCCTACCCAGTTATCCTGTTCCAGGTTAGTGTAACAGCGTAGGTACTGTTCCAGAGTGCCATTCAAACACTCTGTCTGTCCATTTGTGTGAGGGTGGTAACCAGAGGACAATGCAGCTGGATGTTAAGGGCTGCAAAAAGCGATTTCCAGAATTTGGACACATATTGACTCCCCCGGTCTGATACGATCTTGTCCGGGAGACCGTGGAGCCTGAAGACATCCTTAATGAAAACCGATGCCATTCCGTCAGCAGTTGGGAGACCTGGGAGCAGAGAGAAATGAGCCATCTTGGTGAGAGAATCCATAATCACCATTATACATGTGCAACCTTGTGAGGGTGGCAATTCCACAATGAAATCTGTGGATATATGACTCCACGGGCGATCAGGGATAGTATCCTGCTGTAACAATCCAATGAGTGTTTTTGTGCTGTATTTACTCTGAGTACATGCTCCGCAGATTCTAACATACCGTTTGACGTCCTCCGGTAAGCCAGGCCAATAGAAGGCTCTTCTCACTAAATCCAAGGTACTGGCTTGCTCTCTATGGCCTGCCGTTTTATGGTCATGACACCAAGACAAGATGTTTTCCTGAAGAGTCTTGGAAGGTACCCATATCTTCTGATTCCTGAAAAACAAGCCGTCCTTTTTAATCATGCCTCGTGGTTCCGAGTGAGAGGAGGCTGCTTCTCTGATCTGTTGAAAAAAGGAGGAAATCGTAGCTACAATATGGTTCCTTGGGTACAGTCTTTCAGGACAGGGGGAGGCAGTATGAAAGGTAAGCTTCTTTCTAGAGAGGGCATCTGCCAGGTGTTCTGGCTTCCCGGGATGTAAGTGATGTGAAAATCGTATTGAGAGAAAAGGTGTGCCCATCGTGCTTGCCTGGAATTGATGCAATCCATTGTCTGCAGAACTTGTAAGTTTTTGTGATCAGTCCGGATCAGAAAGGGGTGGCAGCACCCCTGTAAAAAGTGTCTTCAAACCTCACAGGCTTTTGTAATGGCTAAGAGCTCTCTTTCAATGACGGAATAGTTTTGTTGACTCGTTGTGAGGGTTTTCGACAAATAGGCTATAGGGTGTTCTTCGTTGTTGTGTTCTTATAGTAGAACAGCTCCTATGGCTGCTGCTGAGGCATGCGTTTCCAGGATAAAAGGCTTGCCTTGATCTGGCTGGCGTAGGATGGGAGCACTACAAAAACTTTTCTTTAAAAGCTGGAAGCTGTCTTCAGCCGGAGTGCTCCAAACGAAAGGCATCGACGATTTCTTTAGTAGAACAGTGATTGGTAAGACGATATTAAAAAAGACCTGGTATAAATCGACTGTAGAAATTCGCCAGGCCCAGAAATCATTGTACCTCTTTGACGGAGGTAGGAGCTGGCCAGTGGAGAATGGCATCTACCTTATTTTGATCCATTTGAATACCATGGGATGAAAGAATAAACCCTAAGTAGGGGACAGATGAAACCCCGAAAATGCACTTCTCCCGTTTGGCCATCAAGTGATGCTCTTTAAGGTGCTTCAATACTTCAGTGAGGTGGATCAGATGTTCTGGCAAGGTCTGAGAAAAAAATAGAATGTCGTCCAGCTATACGACCACCGACACGAATAACAGATCTGAAAATATTCGGTTGATAAACCTTTGAAAAATGGCTGGAGCATTTACGAGGCCAAATGGCATCACGTGGTATTCGTATAGTCCGAAAGGTGTCCTGAACGCGGTTTTCCATTCATCTCCGGAACGTACTCTGAGTAAATGATGAGCGTTGCAGAGATCCAATTTGGAAAAAACTGTTGCACCCTGGACTGTTTCCAAGATGTCCGGGATAAGCGGCATGGGGTACCTGTCCTTTATAGTAACTTTGTTTAGTCCCCTGTAGTCAATGCAGGGCCTGAGATCTGTCGAATTCCGCTTGGGAATAAAAAACAATGGGGCCCCTGCCGGAGACTTCGAAGGTCTAATGAGACCATTGCATAGGTTGTCATCCAAATACCTCCGTAGTACTTCCTTTTCCATTTTAGACAATGCAAACATCCTGCCAAAGGGAACTAGAGCATTAGGAACCAAATCGATGGCACAGTCCTCAGGTCTGTGGGGAGGCAATGTCACCGGAGCACCTTCTGCGAACACTGTAGGATATTCTTCCAATACTTTGTCCAAGGAATGAACAGCGATGGCCGTTTGAAGAGAGGTGGAAGAGATCTTTACTTCCTGATAATGTGTCTCTTGAAAACAATGGGCTTGGCAGTAGTCGGAGTTGAAATGCATACTGTTCGACTTCCAGTCCACACTGGGATTGTGTTGACGCAGCCAGGTGATGCCTAATATCAAAGGGAAGTGGGCGGCTCGAATAATGTCAAATGTAATGACTTCGGAATGCTGGAGAATGGTGAGTGATAGAGGTTCGGTAGTCTGGATAATGGATCCTGAACTCAAAGGCTTACCGTCCACCCCTTCGACCTTTTGGCCGTGTCTGCGATCTGTCCGTTTAGCTCCAACCTTGTCCACCCAGAGTGTGTCAGCGAAGTATCCTGCAGCTCCGCAGTCCAGAAGCACCAGTGTCCCCACTTGGTTGCCATGAATGGTAACTTTCACTGACATAACCATGAGACGGGAGTCTTCTGTGGTATCCGAGGAATCAATTGACATGGTTACATAGGGACTAGGAGATTGCCCTCGACAGCCCGTCCCTTCTAGGATCGAGGGTTCTCGTTTTCCGCCAGTTTATGGAATAGTTCAGTACAATTCCATACTGTGTGACGATCCGAAGCGCAGTAAGAACATAGGCCTAGTTCTCTTCTCCTTTTTCTTTCTTCAGAGGTCAGTGATCGAAGGGTGGCACTGATCTGCATGGGCTCGTCGTGCTGTTTGAGCGCGGGTGAAGGAGGTGAGGAGGTCCTTGCAAAAGAGGTGCGTGTCGTGCGTCTCTCCTGGCGCCTTTCTTGCAACCTGAATTCCATCTGTAGTGCAGCAGTCATTAATTCCGGTAGGGTAGAAGGGCGAGGGAAGTGAGCTAATTCATCTTTTAGTTCCTCTCCGAGACCGCTGCAGAACAAAATGAACTGCGATTGTTCGGACCAACCGGTTTCCAATGCCAATCTTTTGAATGAAGAGATATACGATAGCACGTCAGATTGCCCCTGACGAATGTCCAGTAAATCTTCTCCTGCTGCCATGGATATTTCGGGTCTCTCAAAAGTGCGTTTTACTAAATCTACAAATGCATCAAAATTCTGGAGCACTGGATCAGCTCCTGTGACGAGAGGGGTGGCCCAACCAAGGGCGTTCCCTGTCATGTTTGATATTAGGAAACCGACTTTGGCGTGTCCGGATGCATAAGTGCGGGTTCTGAAAGAAAAATACACCCTGCAAGCATCCAAGAATTCCTTTAGAGTCTTGGGAGACCTGTCGTACTTCCCTGATGACAAAGACATTGGAGGTAAATCAGTTGTGGGCGGTTCACGCGCAGCCACCATCTGTTTAAGTAGATTTTTCTCTGCTTTCATGTTCTGCATCTCGAGGGATAGATTCTGTACCGCGGCTATTAACTCCTGGACTTGCTCAGGGGTAGCCATCCTGTGGCGTTGCAAACTGTCAGCCGCCTTCGGTGGTAGGATGGTAATATCCCCACTTCCCTCCTCAACCTCCTCACCTGTGGTGTCTGAGTCTTCCTCCACTGGGCTGAGGCTTCGATAAGCTCTGTAGTCCTTCTTTTCTTTTTTCCTTTGATGTTTGCGTCCCCCACAAGAGGAAGCCACAGTGAGAGCGGTAAGACACGCCCTGGCCGTGACCCCCTCCCTGGAGGGACAGAAAGGGGAAGAGAAGCCTAATACAGGCAAAAAAAACACTGCTTATGAGGGCCCGGCAGGTCTCCTGATGGCAACTGGGCTCGTAGGGAACGTGGAAAAGCAGAGAAGCAAACAGCAATACTGAACCAACGGGAGCGGAAACTCCAGCTATGTAAGGGCAAACGAGCTGAAAACAGTGCGTGCAGAGAAAGAAAAAGTGGAGGGAACTGAGAGGAAAAGGGAAAGGGCCCTGTGAAACGAGGGCTGGAGCGGGACGAGAAAACAGGAAAAACAAATAGGACTGAGGTAATGAAAGAAAGCAAGGTGGATGCTCAGGGGAGCAAACAACAGCGTTGGGCAAAACCACGGCAGCTAGAGCGAGGCAAAGCTGACCGAGGAATGGTTGCAACGTGCAGTGCAGAGGGAGAGGTGTGGTTCAGTAACGCTACGTGCACTCGAGCGGGGAAAAGACTAGACCGCTGAGTGTACGTAGTGTCAAGCGTGGCAGGAATCAGGAAGTATACCAACGCAAACGGGGCCACAGACGCCAGCTGGGAATGCGTCACATGACAGGCGTTTGTCTCAGCTCAGGCTAAGTGTACCTCAGCTCGGAGTTCCCCTAACAACTGGGATAACTGGTCTTTGTCCGAGGTCTCCATGGCGCTCAGGCAGAGAATGTGTCTTTTGGCTTTGGGTTCTGTTGCGCTTACCTTGTTTCTGCGGGAGCACCAGGAGCCTTGGAACTGGTGTCACGGCTGAGGCGTACGTTGACACTGTCTGGGACTGCACCTAGCATGAAAGATAGGAAACTGACATTATCCTTATGCACCTCTGGACCTTTCCCCTCCTCCTCCTAAATCTCCCCTGGTTCAGTAAACCCCTCTGGGGTTTCAGCTCACCTGAGGATTAGAATTGGTGGTATCTCCATCCTGCTACCTCTTGCAGCGGCGCCAAAAGTATGAGCAGCTCTGTGATGCGCTGTCAGTTACTTCACTGATGCCTAAGCCCAGTCCGGCTGCGGTTTAAGGGTGCATCTATAGTGTTTATTGTTCTGTGCTGCAAGACATTGCATCCAAAATTCAGGTAATGTCCGTGTAAAGCAGACCTGCTGTTGCTTGTGGATACTCCTGGTTGTCGTGGCCCTTGTTTGGTACGTTTGTTTGCATACGCGTGTGATTTCAGCTCTGTTGCATTATACTTGTCGAGTACGAATGCGCACAGCATGATGTTTGTTGATTGCAGTGATCAGCAGTATGCTTGTCAGTGCGAAACTGCTGTATGCTTGTTGGAAGTTCAGGTTGGTATGCGTGCGGTTTGCTGTTTGTAACAGTTGAGTTATGTTAGCTTACCTACTAATACTGTGCTTTTTCCCCCTCCAGGCGGTCAGGAACAATGAAGGCTGAAGACCGGAGCAGCTGCGGTGAAAGCAGAAGAGCCGGAGCAGCTGCAGTGAATGCTGGAAAACCGTAGCAGCTGTGGGCAGGTCCTGAGCTTCCAAAGCGGAGAAGCAAAGAAGCGGAGAGAGTCTCTCACCATGCAGCAGGACCAGGAAGAGTCATGCAACTTCTGCGGTGAGTTGTAGATTTCGGATACTACCTTGATGCTGTGATGTTTCTTCCACTAACGTGTGTTTTTCTTCTTTTCAGGTCGAATCACCAGTAAGCGTCACGCTGCCTGTATTGGCAGAGTAACGAGAAGCATGGCTGTGATTCTGGTATGGCTTATATAGCCAGCCACTTCCAGCAATAGGAAAGCAGCTTATAGAGAGTTCTATGGCCCATTAAACCGCCATTTTGGGGGAACCAGGAATTTCCTAGCCTTCATATCTAAAGAGCATGAGATAAGCGCCAAATGCGCCAAGCATGAACCCAGCTCATTCCCACTCCAGTCTTTTGAGGCCTGAAAGTCCCTGAATGTTGGGATTCTCGGGGCGCCTATACTTATTGGGTGAGGGTGTGTACGCTTGCGGGATTGTTTTGTTAATGGTCATGACATGTTCTTTAATTTGTCTGTCAGTTTAGCTGTCCTGTCTGAGAAGTTAGGGATAAACCTACGGTAATAACCAATTAACCCATAGAATTCTCTACGGTCTCTCTTAGTTTTAGGCATAGGGGTATCTAGGACAGCCTTCACTTTCTTGCATTAAGGTTGGACACTTCCATTCCTTACAAAGAAGCCAAGATATTTCAAGGCTGATTGGGCTAGCCTACATTTGGATGGATTGTCAGTTAAGCCGGCTTCTCTGAGGCCTCTCATAATAATAAAAAGGTGGAAAAGATGGTCTTCCCAGCTTTTACTATAAATGACTATATCGTCAATATAAGCTCCACAGAAATCGGATTAGGGCTGTAATATTCTGTCCATAAGCCCTTGGAAAGTGGCAGGGGCTCTGTGTAAGCCAAAAGGGAGGACTTTAAACTGAAACAGCCACAGGGGTGTTGAGTCGGCTGTCTTCTCCTTATCAGGTCCATGCACTGGGACCTGCCAGTGCCCCTTGGTTAGGTCTAGGGTTGATAGAAAGGGGGCGTTTCCGAGTTTATCACTCAAGTCGTCGATGCATGGCATGGGGAAGGCATTGAAATCTGAGATGGCATTAACTTGGTGGAAATCTATGCAAAACCTCCAGGTATCGTCCGGCTTTGTGACCAATACTATAGAGGAGGACCAAGGGCTTGAAGATGGTTCAATAATATTTGCCCTTAACATTTTATCTACTTCTTCAACCACTATCTGTTTATGGGCTACCAGAGTCTATATGGTTTCAAATGGACCACTTTTCCTTTAGGTGTTCTAATATAGTGATAGGTGCCCTTCAATCTTACTGGTTTCTCCAAGAATACATCGGGAAATGATATACCTATATGTTTTAAATCTTCTTGTTGTTGATTAGATAACTCTTGGGGGATTAATTCGAAGTTATCTATTTCTTCTGGTACCAAACATGATAGTATCATGGCATTGGCAGCTTAAGGATTTTCCTTCCACTCTTTTAAGAGATTTACGTGGTATAGATGGGTCTTTTGTGTCCTGTCTGGTTGGGCTACATACAGTATCCTGTTTGTTCCAATATTTCATATGGATCATGCCACTTAGAGTCAAGTTTGTTTCCGAAGTAGGTAAGAGGATCAATACTTTTTGTCCCAAGGAAAATGATCTCAGATTAACTTTTTTGTCATAAGTGGACTTTTGTTGTGCTTGGGATTTTTCCATCTGAGTATATACTAGATTTCAAACAAGTTTCATATGCTCTCGCAATCGGATAGTGGTTTGCGAAAGGGGATGGGTACCTCTTCTCTTTCTTCCCAGGTCTCCCGAAGCCTGTCTAGGACATCTCTGGGCTCTGTATCATAGAGTAATTCAAAAGGAGAGAATCCAGTGGATGCCTGAGGGTTTTTTTACTGCAAATAATGCCCAGGGGATCATACTGTCCCAGTCCTTCCCATCCTTAATTACCAACTTTCTCAGGATAATTTTTAGTGTTTTGTTAAATCTTTCTACTATACGTCTGTTTGGAGATGGTAAACTGAAGTTCTTAAGGTGGTGATATGGAGTAGCTCCTTGACTTCGCCCATGAGCTTGCTCATAAAATTGGATCCTTGATCCATCAGGATTTCCTTAGTAAAACCAACTCTGGAGAAATACAGTAATAGTTGTTTTAAAATATGCTGGGTGGTGTTGTTCCGCATAGGAAATGCTTTGGGATATCTGCCTGCGTAATCAATAATCACGAGTACATATTTGTTACTGTTACGCACCAGCTCTCTTGGCGCTTGTGTTATGCCTGTAAGTATCGGCGCCATTGATGTGCCCCATCACGTTCCTTACGTCTTTTCCTGCTGCATTCTAGTCTTTAGGCTATTGGCTATCGCTCTCCTTTTAGTCCTGCCTCTCCTTGCCTTCCTCGCGTTGCAACCCTACCAGTGCCTTTGCTTTCGGGTTAGACACTAGTTTCCTCTTGCAGCCTTTCCGCTGCCCTTCTTCCCTGTTTTCCCTTCCTTTTTGGTTCGTGCTAGCTGTGCAATTCTTCCTTCCAGCTTCACCTGTCTGCGGTTTTCGCTCCGTTTACTGAGACTGGGTCTTCACTTTGCTTTCTTTCCTCAACTGCGGTTTACCTGCGCAGTCTTTCTGCCTTATTAGCTTCCTTTCTTCATTTCGCCCTGTTGGTTTCCCTTTCCTGCTGCGCTCCTGTGGGGGTTTCTCTCCGTCTCTATTTCTCTTCTGTTTTCTTTTCCGTTCTGTTTACTTTCTGATTTCCTCTTAAACTTCAGCTCTGGCTACACAGTGTTCTGTTCATGTCGCTTGGTTCTCGTGTGGACACTCGCACTTGTGCTCTTTCTTCCAAGCACGGATCTTGCTGTTGCTGCCCTCCTTATTTCACCTACCGCTTGGAGGGCAAATTGGATATTTGGACTGCTTGCTTACCTATTAGGGTTCCACTGGTTCAACGGGACCCTTCTCCAACTTCGGGTCGACACTATTCATCTACTTACCACGCTGCAGGACCGTTTCCAAAAGAGTTTTTTTTAGCTTTTGGCCTTTTCCTCTTTTCCCAGGCATTCTCGAGCAGGGGCCCTTTGTCTGTTGTGTTCCGTACAGCGACATAGTGGCTTCCAACCGAGGAAGGCCGTATCTCTTCCAAAACAAGAAGGCTGTACGAAGAAAAAAGGATAAGACGCACTCATCCTCAACAGACGTCTCCGGTGAGGAGGAGGAGGAGGGTGATCTAACTGTGTTAAGAGACTCGGAAGAGGATATCTCTGACAGTTTGCAACGCCCAGACAATACCAACATCGCTACAGCAGAATAAGTCCAGGAACTGGTTAATGATGTACAGGGCCTTTCTCAAGAGGTCCGGAATCTGAAGGCTGAAAATGATACTCTACAACAGACGGTAGCTACTCGGGACCAACAGCATGTTGAGCTGCCACCCATGCCATTGGCTTCTGGCAAGTACGATGCTAATCCTCAAAGGTTCAAGGAGTTTATGGAAGACTGTATCATTCACTACACTTTTCGTCCACACACCTATGCTTTGGATCAAGCATGGATAGGGTTTCTGGTCTCTAACCTAACGGGCAATGCGTTGGCATGGGCCACTCCGCTTGTTACCAGCGCAAGTCTCATCTTGCAAGACTATGGGGCTTTCACGGCCCAGTTCAAGCAGGTATTTGAGAGACAGCAGTCCTCCCAAGTAGCTAGTGAAGAACTGCCCGACATCCGGCAAGGTCCGTCTGACCTACTGTTGTAAATAGCGTCACGAGAACGCTGCGTACCTGTTCGTCCGGTTGGATTCCTTGGTGATGAGGCCAGGCTGTCGGATGACCCGGAGAGATGTGACGGATGGCACGGGGAACCAGCCCAACACCAGCCCGAATGGAACCGGATTGGAGGTGAACCGGCTCCCAACGCCACGGGTTGGCTCACCCCTGATTGAGTGGCGTCAGGACAGTGCAAGCACTGGCAGGGGGAGCCTCTGAGTTGATGGTCCGGGGTCCTTGGTGGGATTCCGATGGTAGGCAGGTCCGGGGACTGGAAGCTGAACGGTCCCTCCAGGGACGAAGACAAGGAAGCAAGAAGAGCAGGCCGGTCAGGAGGAAGTACGGAACAAGAGGGGAAGCTCAGAGCGGATAGGAACTGGAAGGACTGGGCAGAGACTAGAACCAAGGAGGGCGAGCGGGACTTCTGGAGCTGGGGAAGAAGGAATGAGGAAGGACAAGGCGAAGGGCAGGGGTTCCCCAGGCAGAACAAGGGAAGTGGAGGGCAGGGGTTCCCCAGGCAGAGCAAGGGAAGGCGGAGGGCAGGAGTCCCCCAGGCAGAACAAGGGGAAGTGGAAGGCAGAGGTCCCCCAGACAGAACAAGGGAAATAAGCAAGGCAGCAAAGACACGATCCGAACAAACCGCGTTGAGACGCGGTTTGGAAAAGGATCAGGGCTCCTTAAATAGGCCCGCCAGCACCTGGGAGGCCTGTAACGCAAGCCGTGCCGTCTCCCCGGCAACGGACACCCCACAACGAGGCTTGAGCCGCACGCCCTCCCGAACCGAGCATCCTGCGCACTGCGCATGCGCGGAGCGCGGAGAGCGGGCGACCGCGCATGCGCGAAGCAGTGCGCGTAGGAGACCCGGAAGCGCCAGGGACCCAGGACACCCCCGGACCTCGGAGCCGAAAACGAGGATACAGCCTCCAGGACGGGGAGCGCCGTAGCGGGTAAGGGGACCTCAGGATGGGCGGCGTGACACTATGCCCCCTCCCAGAAAGGCCCGGGGCCCCAGGTTTCCAGGGGAAATGAAGAAAGTATTCACGGATAAGCCGGGGAGCGTGCACATTATAGTGCGGCTCCCAAGTGCGATCACAAGCGGGATAACCCTTCCAATCGATCAGGAACTGGAGCACACCCCGACGAATCCGCGAATCACAGATCTCCTGAACCTCAAATTCAGGAACCCCTTGTACCAGAACAGAAGAGGGCTGAGGACTAGAGCGTCGAAAGACATCCTTCACATAGGGCTTCAGAAGTGAGACATGGAAGACAGGGTGTATCCTCCAAGTGCGGGGCAGCACCAATCGAAAAGCCACTGAGGACAAACGCTTGGCAATCTTGAAAGGCCCATAGAACCGGGGTGCCAATTTGGTAGGTAAATTACGAATAGGTAGATTTTTGGAAGACAACCAAACCAGATCGCCCACCTGGAGATCGGGCTCCGCGGTTCGGTCCCTATCGGCCTGCTCCTTCATGCGCTCACGTGTCTCTGTAAGGGTTCTCCGGGCCAGGACATGTTGTTTCTGAATATTGAAGACCAAGTGGTCTGCAGACGGAACAGAGCTGGGCACCACAGGTGAGAAAGGAACCAGCTTGGGATGTTGTCCGGCTGAACATAGAAAAGGACTGATGCCGGTGGCAGCATGGGCCGCATTGTTATAGGAAACCTCCGCCAAGTCCAGGTACCTTAGCCAGTTTGACTGAGTGGCATTGGCATAGCAACGTAAGTATTGCTCCAGGGTTTGATTCGTCCTTTCGGTCTGACCGTTGGTGTGCGGGTGATAGCCTGAGCTCAAGGCTCTATGGATGCCTAGATGACTACACAGCTGACGCCAGAAAGATGAAAGAAATTGTGAACCACGATCAGAGATGTGCATATTTAGTGAAACAATCCACGACCACCATGACACAAGTGTGATCAGCAGAGGGCGGAAGCTCAACAATGAAGTCGGTAGCGATCGTATGCCAAGGGTAGGGAGGTGTTTCAGTAGGCCTAAGTAGTCCCAAAGGCTTTCTTCTAGGTGTCTTTGTCTGAGCACAGATAGGACAACTTTCCACATATGACTTTACTTCTTTGGCCCATCCAGGCCACCAGAATTGTCTGGAGATCAACTCCTGGGTAGCCTTGATACCACGGTGACCAGCTACTTGAGAATCGTGGAACCCGTGGAGAATGTCCAAGCGAAGGGCAGCCGAAGGTATGTATAACCGGTTCAGGAAGAACAAAAAACCGTCGCGTTCGCAGATCTGGGGTTTCTTTAGTAGATCGACACGTTCCGGATCCCTCAAGGTCTCTTGGATGATCTTCTGGAGATGCGGAGCTAAGGTTAGGAGAAAGTGTTTGGGAGTTATCATAGGCGTATCCAAACCGGCTCCCACTTCTTCCTTTTCCAAGGATCTGGACAAGGCATCAGCCTTCTGGTTCTGGGAGCTAGGAATGTATGTGATTTTGAAATCATAGTGAGAGAAGAAGAAGGCCCAGCGGGCTTGGCGAGCAGTGCGACACTGCAATGTTCGTAGGAACTGCAAGTTGCGATGGTCGGTGCGAACTTCTACAGGGAAACGACCACCAAGTAAATGATGCCTCCATTCTTCAAACGCCGTCTTGATGGCCAAAAGTTCTTTTTCAATAACGGCATAGTTCAGCTCACTAGAGGTGAGTTTCCGTGAGTAATAGGCCACAGGATGTTCATCGCCGGATGCAGGATGTTTTTGTAGCAGGACCGCTCCAACAGCGAAGTTGGAGGCATCTGCTTCGATGACATATGGCATCTCATCGTTAGGATGACGCAAAACAGGGGCTGTACTAAACGCTGTCTTCAAGCACTCAAATGCTGTCGATGCCTCTTGATCCCAAAGGAAAGGTATCTTTGCACTGGTCAGATGTGTCAATGGGGCCGTGACCTGTGAAAACTGTGGAATAAAGCGCCGATAAAAATTGGCGAACCCCAAAAACCGCTGAAGGGACTTCAAATCATGAGGTTGTTTCCAGTTCTGAATAGCCTTCACTTTGCCCGAATCCATGTGTATACCTGCATTGCTGATTACGTATCCCAGGAACTCCATGTTATTCCGGTGAAACGAGCATTTTTCGGCTTTGGCGTACAGGTGATTACGTGACAAACGCAATAGTACTTCGCGGACATGCGAGACATGTTCCTTCAGATCGTCCGAGAAGATCAGGATATCGTCTAGGTAAACCCAGACCGAGATGCCAACCAGATCGCCAAACACGTTGTCCATAAACCGTTGGAAGACGGCCGGGGCATTACACAACCCGAAGGGCATTACCCTGTATTCGTAGTGTCCAAAGGGCGTTTTGAATGCCGTCTTCCACTCGTCGCCCTCTTTGATTCTAACCAGGTGGTAGGCTCCCCGGAGATCCAATTTAGTGAAGATCTTGGCCGAACGTAAGGACTCCATGATGTCCCGAATCAAAGGTAATGGGTACCTGTCCTTGAGTGTTATGTCGTTCAATTGACGGTAATCGATACAGGGCCGCAGGGTCCCCTCTTTCTTTTTGACAAAGAACAACGGAAAACCGGCGGAGGATCTGGAGGGTACGATGTAACCCTTCTTAGAACAATCATCCAGATAATCCCCGAGTACTTGTTTTTCAGATTGAGTTAGAGAGTATAACTTCCCATGAGGAATCACAGCACCAGGGATCAGGTCTATGGGGCAGTCAAATGACCGATGAGGAGGAAGAGGTATTTCTCCGGGTTCCGAAAACACGGTACAAAAGTCGGCGTAAACATTCGGAATCTGGGACAGGGAACATAAGGCAGACGAGTCCTCTCCCGGGAATAGAGGGACCAAGTTTGTAGACTTCAAGGAGGTGTTGTGGCAGCAACATTCACGGAGGCAAAAGGCAGAAACAAATTTCAAAGTACGGGACTCCCAATCGATTGTAGGATTGTGTCGCAAAAGCCAAGGCAGTCCCAAAACCACAGGATATGATGGTGACTTGATGACGTCGAGGGCTATCTTTTCTTCATGCCCCTTGACCTGTAACAGCATGCCGATGGTATGCAACCGAATGGGACCGGAAGCTAAGGGTGTACCATCGATGACCTCTACCGGTATAACCGTTCTTCTGGTAAATAAAGGCATACCAAGGTTGATGGCGAATGTCTCGTCAATATAGTTCCCGGAGGCCCCACAATCTAATAGACCATGGACATCGATCCTTTTATCAAGCCACTTCAAAGTGATCACTAGATTCATCAAGACGGCAGGCTGCATTGGGGGCAGTTGTAACCCAGGGCTGGAAAGGTCTGAAAGCAAGAAAGGACCTGTCGTAGCCTTTCCCTTAGACGACAGGTCTTCTAGTTTCCCCTTTTCTTGATAGGACGTAGAGGGCAGGTTCCCAAGAAATGTCCAGCGCCTCCGCAGTATAAACACAGTCGCAGACTTCTCCTGCGCTTCTTCTCCTCTTCCGATAACGGGCCCTTTACAGCTCCTAGTTGCATTGGTTCTTGGGTGGCATCCGAAGGTGTTGATATCCCAGTAGGATGAGTCAGTGGTCTGAGGTTTCCCTTTTCAAACCGACGTCTCTCTCCTTTTCTCTCGGCCAGCCTCTGGTCTATCCTCAGAACTTGTTCAATAAGTTTCTGTAGATCATCAGGTTCCGGTATGTGCAACAATTCATCTTTGTATTCTTCTCTTAATCCCCGGCGAAACAAGGTTTTTTGCGTTACTTCTGGCCATAAGGAGTCAGTTGCCAATTGACGGAAACGGCTGATGTAAGAAATGATGTCGGTATTGGCTTGTTGTAGATCCATCAGTTGATTCTGCGCTGCAGAGGCTAGATTGGGGGATTGAAACACATCCAAGAATGCTTTCTCGAAGGCTAAAAAATCGTTCAGGATTGGGTTATTAGTAACGACCAATGGAGTCGCCCAGGCAAGAGCGTTACCAGATAAGTTGCCCAATATGTATCCGATCTTGGCCTTGTCATTGGTAAAGTGTGATGAACGGAAGAGAAAGTGTATGCGGCAATGATTACAGAATTCACCCACACGGCGGGGATCTCCATCGAACTTGATGGGAGCTGTGTGAGCCATGGGACCTTCAGGTTGTGGAATGGCACCAGTGTTCTGAGTCACCATTTGGCGTAAGGCTACGTTTTCCTGACGGAGTGCCGCCATCTCGGCACGAAGCGCTTGAAGTTCGTTACGAAGACCCGGATCCTCTTCCATCGTAAAGTCCGAGGAGTCAGAAGACAGGCGTCTCAATCTGTTGTAAATAGCGTCACGAGAACGCTGCGTACCTGTTCGTCCGGTTGGATTCCTTGGTGATGAGGCCAGGCTGTCGGATGACCCGGAGAGATGTGACGGATGGCGCGGGGAACCAGCCCAACACCAGCCCGAATGGAACCGGATTGGAGGTGAACCGGCTCCCAACGCCACGGGTTGGCTCACCCCTGATTGAGTGGCGTCAGGACAGTGCAAGCACTGGCAGGGGGAGCCTCTGAGTTGATGGTCCGGGGTCCTTGGTGGGATTCCGATGGTAGGCAGGTCCGGGGACTGGAAGCTGAACGGTCCCTCCAGGGACGAAGACAAGGAAGCAAGAAGAGCAGGCCGGTCAGGAGGAAGTACGGAACAAGAGGGGAAGCTCAGAGCGGATAGGAACTGGAAGGACTGGGCAGAGACTAGAACCAAGGAGGGCGAGCGGGACTTCTGGAGCTGGGGAAGAAGGAATGAGGAAGGACAAGGCGAAGGGCAGGGGTTCCCCAGGCAGAACAAGGGAAGTGGAGGGCAGGGGTTCCCCAGGCAGAGCAAGGGAAGGTGGAGGGCAGGAGTCCCCCAGGCAGAACAAGGGGAAGTGGAAGGCAGAGGTCCCCCAGACAGAACAAGGGAAATAAGCAAGGCAGCAAAGACACGATCCGAACAAACCGCGTTGAGACGCGGTTTGGAAAAGGATCAGGGCTCCTTAAATAGGCCCGCCAGCACCTGGGAGGCCTGTAACGCAAGCCGTGCCGTATCCCCGGCAACGGACACCCCACAACGAGGCTTGAGCCGCACGCCCTCCCGAACCGAGCATCCTGCGCACTGCGCATGCGCGGAGCGCGGAGAGCGGGCGACCGCGCATGCGCGAAGCAGTGCGCGTAGGAGACCCGGAAGCGCCAGGGACCCAGGACACCCCCGGACCTCGGAGCCGAAAACGAGGATACAGCCTCCAGGACGGGGAGCGCCGTAGCGGGTAAGGGGACCTCAGGATGGGCGGCGTGACACCTACTAACATACATTACACAGTTCAAGAGAGTAGCCGCCGATGCGGGGTGGCCTGAAGCTACTCAGTATACCATATTCAGACGAGGGCTCTGGGAAGAACTCAAGGATGAGTTGGCTCGGTCCCAAAGACCTACCTCCGTTTCGGAGCTGTTAGACACTACCCTGCAGATTGACTTTCGCCTGTCTGAGCGGAGGTCGGAAAGAAGAAAAGGTTGTTCCCCCATGTTCCTAACAGAATCATCAGCTACACCCTCCTCCTCGCCTCGCTCTCCTAAGGATGAACCGATGCAGATAGGAGCCACAAGAGCCCCGCTGACTCCAGAGGAACGAAAGAGGCGACGGAGAAAAGCGTATGCATGTACTGTGGTTCAGATCAGCCTACTTAGAGAATGCCCTGGGGTGCCCCCTCCTCACCCGGGAAACGGACATCCTAAGAACTAACAGGGACGAGGTACAGAGGTTGTTGTGCCAGTCCCTATGTTTCAGTTACCGTGTCCTCCATGATACCCACTGAGGATAACAGATTGATGGTGGTGGCCATACAGTTGCTAGTTAAACAGAAGACGGTGGAGACCCTGGCACTCATAGATTGTGGTGCCGCTGGCAATTTCATGGACATTCTATGGGCCAACAAGATGGGAATCAAACAGGTTGAGAAGGAAGAAGATCAAAAGGTTCAAGGTGTGGATGGTACTCCCCTCAGCTTCGGATCGATTACTCATGCCACCGACATGATGAGCATGTCTGTTCTACAACACACGGAAATGATCCAATTTGACCTAATAAGAGCGGCTGTCACGGTGCTTGCCCCCAGATATCAGGAGCAGACCAGCCTGCCCAGGGTACTGGCACCCATGGGGACCTTTAAGGCCCCAAAGGATTGCCTAAGGGCTTCCTGGACTCAGTCCTGGTGCCTTTGGCACCAGGCTCATGCTGCCTTCTCAAGCAAGGCAGGTTACTGGGTAACAGAGCCACGTGCAGCCCAGTCTGAGGCTGGTTGAAGGGACTACTTTACCTGGGGACTACTTCTGGGAAGCTATTTAAACCACGCCCGCAGAACAGAACACTCTTCGCGTTATTCTGCACTCCTGCAGCGTAGCGCTCACCGTGTCTGCAAGCTCCAGTCCTGTCTTCAGCCATGTCTGTCCTGGTCATCGCGATCCGTGCCTGCAAAGGAAGGAGAGAGTAATGAATAAAACAAGACCTTACCTGATTCTCCATCTTGATCGTCCGCATCTGCAGAAAAGAAACACCAGGTTAACCATGCAGAGTAAGAACCACTTAAAAGACATTCAGCATCGCGCAGCATGATACTCACCTGAGTGCTGTTCGTTCTTGCGATCCAACGAGGCCCACGCACGCGAACGCCGTCCCGGAGCTGCCGCACCTGCTGAAAGGAAAATAAAACATCAGGTGAGCTGCGCCTCTCTAAAGACATTCAATCTCATGCAGCATAGCTACTCACCTTAAACTGCATTCGCTTGCGGTTCTATGAGTTACCATCACACAATCTTTGCTCCGGAGGCACCGCACCTGCAGAATAGAAAAGGGACAGCAGATTAGTTGCACAGAAGAACAATATCGCATGTTTAGACATTATTGCATCGTGCAAGTACAGAAACTTACCTTGGCATTCTAATCACCATTTCCGGAGAGGAGTCACTTTTCATCTGGTGCATCCCAAAGGGGAATCTGCAAAGAAAAGGCACAGGAGTGAACTTTTGGCAACTTGAACTCTAAAGCAATCCGTACTATCGAGTATTGGCATAAAGACTTACCTCAGACTCATTGTTGTCCGGAACTCTGCACTCAACCTACAGGATCATTGAAGTTAACTGGATCCCTGTATCTTGACGCACCCCTGCATACAGTCGCAGGATGCAGAGCCCGTCATTCATAACATTAAGGTGAGACATAGAAGAAGGGGGCACAAGGAGGTCACGGGAGGTGGAAGTTGGCCCTCCTTCTTACGGCTAGTTAACATACCATTTCAACCTTTTAGGCAAATCTTCCTTCGTGCCAGTAAGACGAAACTGACTGGGCGGGTGCAGGCAGTCATCACTTCGCTACGAGTCATGCTGGTGTAGACCGCTGCAGTCCAGCTTCGTTCAGCGCCCCTGTGGAGACCAGGTGAGCGTAACAGCGGCACACTTTCCGGTGATTCTTGGAGTGTCGTGGTTACGGAAACACAACCCAGTGATCGACTGGTCTAAGAATCAGATCGCTTTCAATTCCGGTTATTCCCGCAAGCCCTGTTCACCCAGTAGCAACTACGAAACGGTGAAGGCCGTTGACGAGTCGCCTTCCTCTCTGAAACCTCTTGCTATTCAACTGTTACCTACAGACTTGTGCAACTTCAGTGAGGTATTTTTGGAGAAGGATCCACAGGAGCTACCACCCCACCGACCAGAGGATTGCACCATAGACTTGATGCCTGATGTTCTCCTGCCCTTTGGGTGCATGTTTTCCCTCTCCCTCAAGGAAAAGGGGGTGCTCCGGAAGTACCTAGATTCAAACCTATACAACGGTTTGATGCAACCGTCCCGCTCACCTGCTGGGGCATCTCTATTTTTCGGCCCCAAAAAAAGACACCCATGAATTAAGGCCATGTATAGACTACAGGGGTCTTAACCGGGTTACCATCAGGAATAGGTATCCCATGCCGCTGATAAGAGACATCCTGGAGGCGGTCCAGGGATCAGTGATCTTTTCTAAGCTGGACTTGAGACATGCCTACCACCTGTTACGTGTCTGGGCAGGGGATGAATGGAAGACTGCCTTCTGCACCCTGTTTGGACACTACGAGTACAGGGTAATGCCATTCGGCTTGGTGATTGCGCACGCCATCTTCCATCGGTGTATGGACCAAATCTTCTCAGACCTACTGTTCCACAATACCATTGTGTACCTTGATGACATCTTGGCATATTCTTTGTCCATGCAAACCCAATCGGAACATCTTCAGCAGGTCCTCCAATGCCTATAGGAACATCACGTATTGGTTAACCCTGAGAAGTGCATTTTCGAGGCTTCTACAGTGCCCTGTCTGGGTTTTATTTTATCTAAGCACAGAGTTGAAATGGATCCCAGGAAAGTGGCAGCCATTCTGGACTTGCCATCTCCTACTTCCATCAAAGAGAGCCAAAGATTTTTTGGCCTAGCCAATTTTTACTGCAGGTTCTTACCTCGGTTCTCACAGGTGGTTCTTCCTATCACAACCCTCCTTAGAAGACCACTTCTCCGTTTGCCTGGTCTGGTAAGGCAGAAGATGCCTTTGTATTCCTGAAGAGGTTATTCTGCTCGGCTCCGGTTCTTCACCAGCCCAATCAGGCTCTCCCTTTCATCGTTGAGGCCGACCCATCGGCGGCAGCCATAGGGGCAGTGCTGCTACAAGAACACGACGGAGTGGAACATCCCGTGGCTTATCCCTCACAGACTCTCAACCGAAGTCAAACCAACTATTCTGTGATAGAAAAGGAACTGCTGGCCATGAAAACCACTTATGAGGAGTGGCGTCACCTGTTACAAGGGGCTTACCATCCCTTCCAACTGAGAACGGATCACAAAAACCTCAAGGTCATTCAACAGATGGAATGTGTGAACTTCGGGCAGGTAAGATGGGCACATTTTTTCACCCAATATGACTTTACCATTTCATATTTACCAGGCAGCAAGAACGTCCTGGCCGATTCACGTTCCAGAATTCTCACTCCTGGGTTCCCTATGGAACATTGTCCGGAATATGTTTTCCCTCGCAACAGAATTGTGTGCCAAGTTTCCGCATTCCTCCAGAAGGTGAGAGAAGCCACCGTTAATGCCCACAGGGTCCCCAAGACCACATCACATGATGTAGTCCGCAGACGCCATGGACTATTATTTGTCAATGACAGTCTTTTTCTCCCTGATCCGGTGTCCAGACGGTATGCCTTTGAATGGTGCCTCGACAGCACCCTTGTTGTCCATAGAGGCACTTCGTCCACGGTGGATCTTCTTTGACGACAGTTCTGGTGGCCGGGCCTTTGCTACTGAGGTCAAGAAGTATGTTACATCCTGCGCTACGTGTTGCAGGAGCAAGTACCGCACCCAAAAACCCCTTGGCTTACTTCAGCAGAATCAGGCTCCTCCGCGACCTTGGAGTAGCCTCATGCCGGACTTCATTGTTGATCTCCCTCCGTCTGAAGGTTGCACCTGCATTATGGTTACTGTAGACACCTTCTCTAGGATGGCTCATTTTTCTTTGTTGCCTGGTTTGCCCACCGCAGCTACCATGGCAGCCGTTTTTGCTAGAAATGTTTGCAGGCTGCACGGTCTGCCTGAAAAGATGACCTCTGACCGGGGTACCCAATACACGTTGCATTTCTGGGAGGTTCTGTGTGGCAAACTGGATATTGAAAGGGCTCTATCTTCGGGTTTCCACCCGCAAACTAACGGGCAGACCGAGCGATTAAATTCCACCTTGGAACAGTACCTACAGTGTTTCACCAACTACCAACAGGACAATTGGGTGTCCCTACTACCGACTGCTGAGTTCTCGTACAACAACACCAAACACTCAGCCACCAACCTAGGCCCTTTTTATTGTAATTACGGCTTCCATCCTCTGACTATCCTTCCTAAGGATTTACAAGCTTCTTCCGTGCCTTCAGTAGATGCCGTCCTTGCTCACATCACAGAGGCTCACAAGGTCACCAGTCTTCGAGACAGCCAGGGCTGTTATCGTGCCCAAGCCAACTCTCATCACCAAAGTTCACCCGCCTGGACCCAGGGTACCCGAGTCTGGCTCTCCACTAAGTACCTACCATGCTGGTTACGGCCGTCTAAACTGTCACCTTGTTACCTGGGTCAATTTCCTGTTCTTAAAAGGATCAACCCAGTGGTCTACGGGCTACGATTGCCTAGAAGCATGAAACGCATTCACCCTGTGTTTCATTCTTCCTTGCTAAGAGAATACCAGGAGGATCCCTATCAGAGAACTATTCCTTCATCACGGTTTCCCGTAAATACCACCCCAGAGGAGTATAAGGTCTCTAGGATTATGGACTCTAGGTACAAAAAAGGGCGGTTGGAGTATCTGGTTCACTGGAAAGGGTACACACATGCTGAGGAGGATTCCTGGGAACCCGCCTCGAATGTGCATGCTCCTCTCCTGGTTCATTTGTACCATCGGGCACACCCCGGCAAACCAGGCTGTCTGCCCCTAGGAAGGGGGCATACTGTGACGCAGCAGCCCTCTTGGCGCTTGTGGCATGCCTGGAAGTATCGTCGCCATTGATGTGCCCCATCATGTTCCTTATGTCTCTTCCTGCTGCATTCTAGTCTTTGGGCTCTTGGCTATCGCTCCCCTTTTAGCCCCAGCTCTCCTTGCCATCCTTGCGTTGTAACCCTACCAGTGCCTTTGCTTTCGGGTCAGACGCTAGTTGCCTCTTGCAGCCTTTCCGCTGCCCTTCTTCCCTGTTTTCCCTTCCTTTTTGGTTCATGCTAGCTGTGCAATTCTTCCTTCCAGCCTCGCCTGTCTGCGGTTTTCGCTACGTTTACCGAGACTGGGTCTTCACTTGGCTTTCTTTCCTCAACTGTGGTTTACCTGAGCAGTCTTTCTGCCTCGTTACCGTTCCTTTCTCCATTTTGCCCTGTTGGTTTCCCTTTCCCGCTACGCTCTTGCGGGGGTTTCTCTCTGTCTCTATTTGTCTTCTGTTTTCCTTTCCGTTCTGTTTACTTTCTGATTTCCTCTTAACCTTCCCCTCTGGCTACGCAGTGTTCTGTTAACGCCGCTTGGTTCTTTTGTGGGCACTCGCACTTATGCTCATTCTTCAGAGCACGGATCTTGCTGTTGCTGCCCTCCTTATTTCACCTACCGCTTGGAGGGCAAATTGGATACTTGGACTGCTTGCTTACCTATTAGGGTTCCACTGATTGATTTTGTGAGTGAAGGCTGGGTCAGGAAATATGGTAGGCTCTTCTTCCCGTTTCTCTTCAGTCGTGGAAAGTTCATCAGCTTCCCCAAAGCCTAAGGCACCTCTCTCAGTATCTTCACGTTCACTCTCTTTAAAACAAGGAAATAGAGCCTTTTCAAGAATTCCCTGTGCAATTAAGTCCCCAAGTTCTACTTCAAATGGAATTTCGTAAGAGAACCTTTATGTCTCCCCGGAGGTCAGGATTTATGACGCCTGCCAGAACGTCTAGACCAAACTTCCAAGCTAGGCCAGATTTTGGAGCCAATCTTATATAACACAGAGGAGGGGGTGTCAAAACTAAGTCTGTGGGAATCATTTCCCTATTCCCAGGAGGGATAGTAGCTTCTCTGCTGCTACAGATATCAAAGCCTATTGATTCTTTCGTGGCAACAGATGGTTCTGAGGCTCTATGACTCAATGTTAGGGTTCCCCAATTTGTTTCAATTGAGTCACATCCCACTCTTGACACCACATGTAAGAATGGCATGGCATCAACAGTAAGACAGACACAAGTGACCACAGTTCAAGGGTGTTTATTGAACTTCAAAAAGGATACTATAAACGCCTATCTAATCCTAAATCTACAGATGGGAGCAAGCTACGACCATCAAAGTAAAAATAACGCAGTCCTAGTAGTGTCTTGTCAAAATAATAGGGCCTATACTAAAGAAAACTGTTGACAATCCTTACCTCTAAATACAAATAGTGTGGGGAATCACACAATGTTCGTAGGTTATTCTTTTTCAGGTGACTCACGGTTCACCCCGGATTTCCCTCAGTCGGGCTCAGATCCCTTCAACACAATTAGTCTCCCTCAGCCGGGCTCGGACCAATATCATTTTTACATCAAGTATCAAAGACTTTCAAATGTGCACAGGGTTTGGCTTGACCCGTTGCAGGACCTCTTCGATTTCACAATTCTCTTTCTTTTAACGTTCGCACCCTTTGGGTTGGATACCTAATAGAGACTTTCAAATAAGCACCCACGTGATGCTGGACCACTCTGTCTACGTTATTGTATCTTAGTTTCAAAGTTCATTCACCCATCCACTGTTTTAATAATCTTCTTTTATACAATGTTGCTGCTTGCAACCTTGGTTTGCACACAGCACGGTCGGTGCCAGTTTCTCCAACTCTGTGCTGACTTCACTGGTGCTGCTTGGTTGTAGGAGCCAAGGACAGTATTGTGGCGGCAAACGTTTCTCCCCACCTTGACTATCGATGTGGGAGAGCCCCGGGTACCTCCAACACACAATGCAGGATTCCTCAGCTTTAATTCCAGGTCTTGCGTTTCCTATTCTCGAAGGCTCATGAAAGATGCAGTCTTTCAGTGAAAAGGTCCCTCCTTGCAATCCTCTTCGGTCTTGCCGTATTCCGCCTCGTATTAAACTGCCATCTTGGTACTGATGCTTCCTCGTGTGCTTTGCCTCACTCAGAGTGTGCTTTCGAGCTCTGCCTTTTATCGGTGTGGGGAAGGGTAATGGAAGTCAGTTGTGTGTAATGATCAGCAATTGCCTGACCCTGCCTGACCATAGTATTGGGACAGGTTAGGTATACGGCTCGGGTGTTTGTCTGTTTTCGCTCACAGGGGGTTGTCTGTGGGAAAGTGTTCGTGTTGGAAAGGGGTCAGGGGGTTGAATCCCTAAGTATCCTATCTGGTAGGATGGGGTAAAGGTATTACAGGATAGGGGATACCGCGTCTCGCCATTTTGTGTCCCACTTCACTCCCCGAAGACCCCCTATCCAGGTGATCCTCCCGCACTCGTCCACCCCCAGAAACTGGATCCAAAAGCGATGGCCGTGTCCTGGCCACCTGGATGAGAGATCCCCAGGGGCTAGCGGGAGAGACACCTTCAGGTTTCTCACACTCTGCACATCAGAGTTTGGGGGAACATGGCCCTCACAGGACAAGCAGCTGAAATCTGCTACATCAGAGTCCCTGCATCCCTTCGGTTCTGCCTGGATTGCCAACACTGTGCATTCATCCTTCTGCTTCTGCTATACCTTCATACACTCCAGCTACATTTCCAGCACCTTCTAATTTCCTGCAACTGAGGGGGCCTTTTAAGCGTCTCAGCTTCCCTCAGGTGTGGCCTATCAAGATTAATTGCCTGACTACTACAACAATATTATTCTGCAGCCTTCTTCCTCTTCCGAGTATTATGGGATTACGGGACTTGTAGTCCCCAACAACAAAATCAGTTATTTTTGGTAACTTCTTGTTTTTAAGGGTAGATGTATTTCCCTTAAAGTTATTTGAAATGACACAGTTCAAAGGGAATACAACTTCTGTATTTGTAAATGAAACACAGTTCTTGGTTAACACTTTGTACGTCTCTCTTTACAAGATTAGGAGTCACAGTAGGTATCTTTGACAGGATGACTTCACAGCACTTCTACTTCAACAACTTCAACTTCTACAGGGTTTCACCATGAGGGCCTACTCATTTGTCTCATAGTATTCCACCTTCATCTGTGCTACTGAAGTCTCACATCTACTGACAACCACATACACAACCACAGCTTCAGTACTTTGTGACCCTACCACAGCTTCAGTACTTTGTGACTTTAAACAGGTTTTGGTTGTGAAAAGTTTCACTTTCTGGTAATTCAACACCTTCAAGTAGAAACAGCACTCTTCCTCTGAACTTTCCTTTTCCAAATGGGAAGCCTCTTTGCCTTTCCTGTCTGTCTGCAACCAACAACAACCTAGAATTGCCTTTAGGACACATTTCCCTCTTCTTCATACTGTCTTTGGCAAAGTAGGTTGTATCAACTTCAAAGAATGTTTATAAGTAACAAGTAGCAAGTTTCCCTTCCCCAACCATGCCTTTATTCCTCTGCCTACTGTTAGCCAGAATATTTACCAAGAAGCTTTGTCGCCACTATCTTAGCTTCAGGTAATTTATTTATTTAATTTTTATTTATTTGCATTTTTAAAGCGCTCATACAGCCCGGGGGCATCAAGGCGCTAATTACAGGAATATGTCTCTTAGTTGTGTATTTATAACGCGCATTATACCCAGAGGTTTCTAAGCGCGGACCCGGGGATCAAACCTGTGTTGCTTCGTGTCGTATTGTTTCCCAGGCGAGCACGTTGGTAATGCTTGCACATTTGTATTATAGGCAATGCTGAGATTATATTTGGTTCATACTACTGTTTACACTGTTCTTTGGCTTTGGTAAATACCGGTTTCATTCTCAATTGGGGAACTAACTTGTTCTCTCTTGGATTGAGCAATGCTTGCTCTCTCCAACTGATAATAATAATATTTAAACACTTCACTTCTCTTTGTTGGCAATTGTTGACTGCTCGATACTGTTGCCGGCAGTGCTAGCGCAAAGAATCAGAATGCCTGGTTCAACTCAACGGCTTCTAGGTTCCTTTCTCTGTGTGCTACACAACTTCTACAACTTCTGGCTTCACTTGGGAACCACACCCTTCCTTGCTGAAGGCATCTCTGGTCCGGCCACTCAATTAAGGAGCCCCTCTCGCGCCTGATACCCATGTCTTCACAGCAGCTTCTTACCACGGTCTCTGACACGCTTCCTGCTGCACAATCTCTGCAATTAGGCTTGCATGGGGAAAGGCAGCCTTCCTGTGTGCCTTCTTCTGTACTGGCTCTGCACATTTGAGTTTGGGGGGGGACAGGACCCTCACAGGACAAGCATGTGAAATCTGCTGCATCAGAGTTCCGGCGTCCCTTCGGTTCTCCGACTTCTACCTGGATTGCCAACACTATGTCTTCTTCCTTCTGTTTCTGCTACTACTGCATACACTCCAGCCACAGTTTCAGCTCCTTCTAATTGCCAGCACCTCGGGGGGCCTTTCAAGCCTCTAAGCTTTCCTCTGGTGTGGGCTATCAGGCTTAATTGCCTGACTACTACTACAACATGACTCTGCAGCCTTCTTCCTCATCCCAATATTTATGGGATTATGGGACTTGTAGTCCCCAACAAAATCAGTTATTTTTGGTAATTTCTTGTTTTTAAGGGTCAATTTATTTCCCTTAAAGTTTTTTAGGGATGAACCATTAAAATGTGTTGTTACAGAGGAAGACAGTTTATTTAAGTCAACATTTTTATATTCCCTTCCATCACAACTTTGGGTGTAAGGAGGATTTGTATCCTGAAATGCCTTGAATGGTCTTGCTCTTCTTAGGGTTTGTTAAGGTTCTATGTAATTTGTGCCCATAGTCACGGACCTTATATGTGATTCAGATACATTATAATGACAATAGGCTATTACCTATTTTGACAACTTTAAAGGGTTCCCCCTTTTAAAGGACAAATACTGCGTCTCATCCCACAGGATCTCCTCATCACCCTGGGCCTTGTCTCCTCCCAAGTAATCATCCCACAGTACACCACCCCAAAGGTCAGGACCAGGAAGCGTCTGCCTTTCCCTGGCCCCCTGGGAGAAAACGTTAGGCAGGGTTTTAGTGAGGGATCCGTAGGATTCATCACAAATTACATACAGTTTGTGGCATTTACATGGTTTTAAAGTATATACTTGTTACAGAATACATGTGTGTGGTACTATGGATATATTATGTAAGTATAAGAGTGATAGCATGTTTGAAGTGTGTTGTAATGAAGGGTATGTTGAAAGTTGTTAGATACCCGTTGGTGTATTCTAACTGTGTATTGTAGTACACTTTAGTGAATGAATTTGGGTTACAAGAATATTAGGTAGGCATTTGTTAGATTTGCTGGTAACCCATGTTTTGGAGTAACGGAAATGTTGTTACATTCAAACCAACCACTTATTTTTTGACATATGCAATATAGTGGCCTGAAGTGGTTGTGGCACCAGTGGGGTAGATTATGCCTACTGTTGTGAAGGTTTTCTTGCTAAGAGATACTTGGTCGTGTGTAAAGCTAGTGAGCTTACAGTTATTTTTGGTACCATCTACCTTGTACCTTAGAAGTATTAGTATGACATATTGGCCATGTGTGTTTATTTGTATACTGGAGCGATTGTCTGAATTGCAAAAAGAGCATAATATGCTATGATTTGCCTTCTGCAAAAGCTGGTAAAATGCAATGCATTCAGAATTTGGTATGGATACATACACATACACACACATACAATTAGGCAGGTGCTCTTGTCAAACATGGTTGCAGGGAGTGCATGGAGGTTTCCACGTGTATAAAATCTAGAAGATTTTATTTATATGGATGTTTTTGTTTTTGGTTTCTTGTACTTGTAGTAAGTACATTAGGAATTCTTGTGGATCTTCCTGTGAGTTTATGGTGAATTTTTACCATTGCTGCACAGTAGTCCAATTATTGCCTTATACCTGAGACACTGTAGGTGCTGTCAGGATTATTTGTGGCATTTGTATGAAGGGCGAGCATTTACAAACACAATTGGTCTGAGCCATTTAAGTAAATGTTGTGAACAATTGGTGGCATTGGAAGAGAAGATTGATTGCTACTTTCGCAGAACAATTTACTCCAGTTGTGTTGCTGAATTTAAATGGACCAGAGAGTTGTGCCTCTGTATCCTTTGGTGGGACTGCAGTTCTTTTTCGACAAGACACGTTTAAGGACTAGAGAGTTTTGTGCTTGTATTATTTGATGGAGCAGCAGTTGTTCTTTGTTTTTTAGTGGTATTGCCGGGAGATCTGGTATAGCTTATGTTTTTATTAAAGATTTAAAGTTTTAGTTTTTTGATGTACAGGGTACATATCTAGATGGGGGTATAAAGTGTATCTAGCCTGTTGTATTCTAGGATACAAGGAATGTCAGTGTTGACTTTATTTGCATCAAACCTAATTACGAATAGACTATTCAGTATATGGAGATGTGAAAGCGCTAAGTAACTCATACCTTCTTTGAAGACTGTGCTGCCAATGTCGATCAGTGCATGGTCCATTCCCACTTAACCACACTAGGAGACCCCAATCTTGGAGAATTTGATATCATATGTCTCCAAGAGACATGGCTGCAACAAACTCCAACGATGGAAGGCTATCAGATCATCCTGGCACCTGCAGCAAGGGGAATGAAAGGACGTCCAAACTCAGGACTGATGATAGCATGCCGAAATGGATGTGGAGCATCAATGGAAACAATAATAACCTCCAACCAGTCAATCCTAGCAGTAATATTCGCCTGAAGAGAGGAAAGTAAACAAAAAGTGAAAAACAAAAAAGTTATTATAATTAATATTTATTGGAACCCAGCAACAACAAGTGCAAAAAAACTCAATGCAATGTGCGATGATGCAATAGAGGTAGCCATGCGCGAGCATCAAGTAACAACAATACTCGTGTGCGGAGACCTAAATGCCAGCTGTAAAACAACAAAAAAGGCAAGCAAAACTATAGCACAGCAAGCCGCGGAACAATGCGGCAAAGAATGGCTCAAATTCACCGGCATGCATGGACTTCACAATGTAGACGAGGCTTTCCCAGCAATAAATAGAACACCAACCTGGGAGCGTGCGCCTTTGGCAACCACGATCGATTACATCTTTGTATCACAATCACTACTGCATCACATCAAAGAGTTCAATGTGCGACGCACGTCTATGAGTGATCACAATATGTTGGTAACATCATGGCTTGCAGAGAACAACAAAAGCTGCCAGAAGTTGCAAGTCGAACCTAATACACAAGGAACACGAATAAAAATAAGTGCGAATGAGATCATTAAAGCGACAGTAAAATACGAAGCAGACGCACTGACATCAACAGTGCCCGATATTGATTATCGACCTCTGCTAATTCCGCATATATGTCCGACAAAAAGAAGAGGACACATGATGAAAGCTGATACAAAACATGCATATAATAAAGAACTTACTGCAAAAAGACGTGAGTACAGAAAAGCGCTACGTAAAGCACTCAAAAGCCCATCAATGAAGTACCTGCAAATATCAGGAATATTAAATCAAGATACAAAGCATGGGTAAGAGCACATAGATATAAATTGTATCAAGCTGATGTGGAACAAATTACTAAGGCTCTTATTACAAACAACAGCAGAAATTTCTGGACTCTATTAAGAGATACAGAGCACACCCTTGAGAGACAAATCTTGAATAACATTAGTCAACACGCGTGGGAAAAACACTTTGAAACAGTTTTCAAAGCAGAATTAACAGAAACCAGCATTGAGACACAATCGAAAGCAATAAATTGGGTCAATGTAGAAAATAAAGAAGACATCCTGGATATAATCAAGAACTTAAAGAACTCCAGAGCACCTGGCCCAGACGGCATTACCAACGCCGAACTAAAAAAATATTCAAATGAATGGACCAGCTTCATAAGTGCCATATTTCGACGCTGCACAGAACTAAAGTCCATACCTGAATCATGGACAAAAGCCATAATAGTTCCGGTTTACAAAAAAGGGAACTTAACGGATCCAACGAATTTTCGTCCTATTGCGTTATTGGACGTGATAGGCAAGGTATACGCAACGTTACTAATGAAAAGATTTCAAACATGGGCGGCATCAGCAAAATGCAACGATGAATATCAAGCTGGTTTAAAAAAAAATGCAGGAACCACGTGTAACATTCTGGCGTGTAACATTTTAAAAAGCAAAGCATTGCAACACAAACAGCGTCTTTTCGTAGTCTTTATTGACTTCACTCAAGCTTTCGATCGCATTGAAAGACCGCTCCTATGGAGAAAACTAAAAGAGTGGAATTGCCCTGAAGACATATTAGCCCCGATACAGGCTCTGCATCATGAAACCAAAATGCGAGTACGTCTCAGCCGAGAAGGGGACCTGTCAAATGAAGTCAAAAGCACCCGAGGAGTAAAGCAGGGATGCCCGTTGGCCTCAGCGCTGTTCATCACCTACATTGGCGATATTCAAGACATTGGGAAAACAATAAGGGTATTCCCGCCAAAAATCGGAGCCACAGAAATTGGCCATCTCCTATACGCGGATGATCTCACTTTTTTTGATCAAACGCAAATAGGTCTGCAAAGGAAGTTAAGTGCCCTACAGCAATACGCAACAAGCAACCACCTGGAAATAAATATAAGCAAAACAAAAGTCATGATCTTTCAAAATCGTGAGAAAAAAAACATCAACTTCAGATGGCGGCTGGGCCAGACCGAAATCGAGTCTGTCACCTCATTTAAATATCTTGGAGTATTCTTAGACAGCTCACGCCAAGAAAATACAATGCAAACGGAACTGTTTGGAAAGATAGACAAACTAGCAGCCCAAGCAAAAGCTATCGATGGAAAATTTGGGAAGTATTCACTTGTCCCAGTTTTAAATTTCTACAAAATGAAGGTCGTACCTACCGTGACATATGGGATGGAAGCGATGCCCATGATGCCAAAGCAAATATGGGCAAAACTGGAGGCCTGATTTTGGCGAAAGGTATTGAAATTACCCCAATCGACATCAGGGGTGGCCATACGCCGAGAACTTAGCTTGCAACCTTTAAAATGCACAGTGGTGTGCAACACCATATTGCTTTTTAGGAAAAGCAGAATGGACACCAGCAATAAGATCTTCAACATGATCAAATGCGAAATGGATGCCAGAAATTGCCATATGCTAACAGCATGGCAAGAGGAAAACCTAGGTGTACTATGTGACATAGCATCGGATGAACAAGAACTGATTGAAAATCCATGCAAAGTCCTACAAAAAATTAAAGATGCAGACTGGGCAATGACGATCGACATTACAACAAGATCGCAACTCACGGCTCACTTACCATATAACATATTGAAACGAAACGAGCTGCAAGGCTTCATAAACCAATTTCCAAACAAAAAGGCGCACAATTTAATCTTACGAGCACGACTTAATATAATGAAAACAAATGAGATACTGCATATTAGAGGACAAACATCAACTAATGAATGTCGATTTTGCGATAATGCCAGCCACCCTGTTAAAGAAACGATAAGACATCTCCTCATGTCATGCCCAGCAACGAACCTCATTAGACAACAGTATCTGTCACACATGCCCGGCTTTAACATATTACATGAGGAAAATACATGGTGGTGCAGGCTGATCGGAGGTGATAAAATCACATGGCAAGTTGCAGTAGCAAAAATGTTAGAATACATCGAGCAACAACTACTCAACAACAATGGGTGTCAGCAAGAACAAACAAAACCTTGACCTTGCAACTTGTGAATAATTACAGCCTATGCAAGAGATAGAGAGACATGTTCTCTGCGTAATGTGAGAAATCTGATGGTAATCCCACCCCTAAACCCCTTGGATCCTCTACGGAGGTGGCCAGGGAAAGGCCATCGCTATTGGATCCCGACCCCATGGGTGGAGAAGCAAGGGACCATAAACTGGATGGATGGTCCTTGAGGAATAGAAGCCGGCATGGTATCCCCCTTTCCCTACTGACAACCATCCCAACCCTTCCCCGACCTTTATAGGTTATTGTATGTGAGCTCCACCTTGTTTTCCCACACATGTCAATTGACACTACTGAGACGAAGAAGATTCAACTAAGAGCAATGAAGACTAAACTCTTTCACCACTCTGGTACTGGGACAAGAAAGATGCCTGCTAAGAGCAGTGAAGGTCATGCATGTCCCTCTAATTGTTGTCAGGCAGCGCTGATTGAACACTCACACCTGCAGTCTGTCAAGGAGCTGCAGGTGTATAAAAAGAGACAAGCCCACAAACAAAGAGGGTGACAGGAGAAGCAGCAGAACGGCATGTGTAAGCAGCAGGGAACGTTAATTGGAGGACACAGTGAGACGCTGAAATTTGCTGAGCGAGGAACTCTATGGAAGCGTGGCGTTGGGACTCCGTGGAACAGCTTGAAGTTTGTGAAGGGAGCCGTGCGGAGAGGCTGTCCCTGTTCCCTGTGGTCGAGATGTTCATTCCCCTGTGGCAGGAGGTAACCACAGTAGTGTCTGATGGGCAGGAATTGAACCCCTGATGTGGAGAGCAGAAGACTGTTTGATCCATGCTTCTGGGAGGCCTGTGAAAGCGACCAGTGAGTTTGTAGCACTGAGAAATCCAGTACGCAAGCGTTTAAACTTGTCTGTTCGGTGAATAGATTGTATCAGAGTGGTTGCGTCTTTGAGGAAACATGTTTTCGAAGGTTTCCGATCCAATCCATTATCAGACAGTGAAATACTATGGCTTTCTGACTGTAGAAGAAAAGCTGGGAGAATTGGCAAAGTACTTACGAAGACATCCTGATCGTGATTCCAGAAATATATTCTTTAGAACACGATTAAACTTAATTCACATTGGAGAAATCCTAAGCATTATAGAACAAAAACACAAAGCTATCACTCTCTGTAAAACGTGCACAGATACAAGAAAACAAAATCTGCAACATCTGCTCCGAGACTGCACAGGAACGTGGGAAACTAGAATAATTTATTTTTCAAGATTTGTAAATAGAGTTGAATGTTTGTGTTCAGAACATTTTTGGAATCTCTTAATTTCATGTTATAATACTGCATTAACAATTGCAGTAGGACAAGTCCTAACAAAGATTGGTCTGCTTTCCATGGAGACTAATGAAAATGAGGACAGCAATCGTAAAGAGAGGTATGAGAAAGTGGGGGCGGGGGGTAAGGAAAGAAAAAACTTGCTGGTTTCCTCTTCTTCCCTTCTCTTGATTCAGAAACTTGGATCTGGAAAAAACAGGAAATCTCGATTAGGACTTGATGGACAAAAACATAACATGTGGTAAAGGACCCACAATTAAGCTCCAAAGCTAAATGTCTGTCTTTCTTCATTTCTAGAAGGCTTGAAATGTGTTACGACATATATTTTAATTGTAAGATGATACATTTTTTATATGTGCTTTTTTGTAAAGGTCTAACATGATCAAAACAAACTTTAAAAAGAATTACAAAAAAAGAAATACTATGAATACTTTGTATCGGAGTGGTCACGTGTTAAAGGAAACCTGTTCTCGAAATTCTTCAAATGCTTACCCGTTCATTTGAAGTGAATTAAAGGAGTGAGTGACACACAGCGTGTTGAATGCAAAGTGTATTCTAAGCGCAACCCATACCTATAAACTACTGAACTGAATGAAAACCTTAACAAATACATTCAATACACAATGGGTTGAATGGAAAATGTGTTTTAAGGGCAACCCGTGTTTCTTGAATACCTAACTAAATGAAAACTTTAACAAATACAACCAATATCTGTTGAATGCCGAACTGAGTGAAAACCTTACTGTTACATATTAAGTTCAAAAGTGAAACAGAACTTTACATTCGAGAAAAAACCCATCAGAAACTGAATTCTAAATGCAACTTTAAATCCAAGTGAAACCAAAGTATGCTGCATTCAAAATTGAATGACATGAAACATACATATTACCTTTAAAACAGAATTAATTAAGACTTGGAAGTTCATTCCAACACAGCTACCATACAACAAAGGCACAAGAGTAACAAAGAACTTTATAGACACAAAGGATCATTTTGATGTTGAAATTAAATCTTGGGGAATGGGGCCCTGAGACTTGCTGCTGAAATTAAGTCTTGGGGAAGTCCCATTGACTTGAGAACAGAGTCTCAAGATTCGTTTGTGCTTGGAACTGTGTCATTTGGAAAGTGGGGACTTCGGAAAATCTCTGATTGTTATCGCCTACTAGAAAAAGCCTCGGTTGAGGACAAGCTACCATACATGCTACGATGGGAAAGGGAACTGGGGACGGGGATCCCGGTAGAATCTTGGCAGAAAATATGGGCTTGAACCCAAGAAAGCTCAAGGTGCACCCTGTTCAAGGAGTGCTCGTTGAAAATATGTTATCGTTGGTACATGACCTCACAACAATTACATGCAATTCTACCTGAATACTCAGATCGCTGTTGACATGGGTGTGGGCAGTTGGGGGATCTTGAACACATATGGTGGCTTTGCCCCACAGTTGAAACGTACTGGCAAGAAATTTGGTTGAGAATAAAAGAGATCACAAGGTGCTTACTTCCTATGTGGCCCCTTGTTATGTTATTGGGGGATGTTCCTGACAATGGTTCTTTTCCTGCATCGGGTCCCCGGGCAGAGCTTATAACACAGCTATTACTGGCAGCTAAACTGAATCGTGCATGATTTTGGAAAACAACTGAGGGGCCAATTTTATCATACTGGTGGGTTAAGATATGGGAAATAATAGCTATGGAAAACCTGACCGCACACGTCACAGAGACCATGACTCGATTCTCTCGCATCTTGGCTCCTTTCTTCAAATTTGTGTAAGACGGGGAAAACATGTTTTTTAGACAGACCACAGATTCTGAAGCACTTGTTGCAAAATTAAGATAGTGGCCGCAGCCGGTTATCTCTATGGAGGAAGGGAATGTTGAGAGGGGGAAAGCAGATTTAAAGCACTGTTTGAGACATGGAAAGACATTGGGACATTTCGTGGAACCAACTGTTATTAATGTGTTGTTAATTTTATTATAAATTTTTGGGATTTGGAAATAGAATTGAAAAGAAGTTTCGATGTTTGTATCTGAATGTTGTTGGCTGTTTATTTTATGGGTATGTTCAATAAAAAGACATATTTGGAGAAAAAAAGGTATCATCCTGAACTCAAGAGAGGTAATTTTTAGACTTTTTTTTAGAACTGCTTTATAATTGGGGAAGGAAGTTGTGATCTAGAAGAGGCTAAGAACCTTATGTGGGACACTGTTTCTTTGGGTTGCTGATATCCCTACACGTTGTCTAAATTAGTTGTGAGGGCAAGTATAGGTTTTTTACACAGACAGATTTTTCAGTTGAACTCTTTGACTCAGACTTTCCTAAGTTGTATTTAGGTAGGGAAATCCCACCTTAGTATAGTATAGGGGAAGTTAGGCCTTTCTCCATCTGGACATTTATGTTGATAAAAGTGTTTTTTTGAATTCTGAATCTGTTTTGTGTCTTGCTTCATGATACCTTCACAGTACATACATGTCTTTGAAAAGAAGGAAACATGCTATTGTACGGCCTATTCTTTTAACCTCTTTAAGTTTGTCAAAGTAGATGTTGACAAACTGAATGTTGTTGTCATCTGGATATGTTTAGATTCCAACAACTGTACCAATTGCTCCATTGACTAAACCTTGTTCTACGTCAAGGTTACATTTTAGAATTAATCTGCAGTTTAGACACAGAGTTAATAGTTCTTCTAATCGAGCTGTGTTGGAGATACATTTTTCTAAGCTATTTAGTCATGCTGTTGCTTGTTGACACATAGGGAGTGTCACGTCGTGCACTTCTAGTTTGTCTGTGGAGATGATATGCACTAGGAGTTGCATTTCTTTTTTCAACATGGTATTGTTGATTTGGCTACAGCTTGCAAGCTTTGCCATTAAGCACATGCATTTTGCATTTTGTTGAGTTAATTGTTCCATGACATCAGGGGCAGATGTCTTGTGTCCACAGCTCATGGATTACTCTAGTCTTGACTAAGTACTGCTTTGCTGCTACGGCGCTCTGCTCTGCTGCCTTTCTGTGTTGGCGACTTCGCCCTGCTCGCTTTGGTGCTCCTGCGGACTGCGGACCCTTTAAGAAGGTGAAACATACCGCGAGGAGCAGTTTTGTGGACTTTGCCTGTTTGTGGACTTTGAGGACTTTGCCATTTGCTGACCTTTGTTTTTTTTTCTCACTTTGTTGTCAGAGTCCCTCCTCTTCCTCATTCAGATTGCCACCTGTACTTAAACAACGCGCACGCGCACCTGCGCGCAAGTACTTGACTAAGTACTGCTTTACTGCTTAGCTGCGCAGCCAGCGGTCGAGGTATTCCTGACTTGTTTTTTTTTTTTTACTTTTCTTATTTTTGTTTACTTTTTTTAAAGTTGCGCCTCGGGCAACGAACAAAGTTATACATTTAATAAGTTGAACTATTTTGTCTAATTTGATTTGAATTTCCTTGACGTGCCTTTTTAGGTGCTTTTTCTGCTGTCTTCTTTTGTCGCCTCATGGCTTACTCCTTAAAAACTGGCATGCCAGTCTAATTGCACCAGAAAGGCTCATCCGCTCTGCTTACACGTGCCTCATGCTTGTCCCATAAGACCATTACTTTGTCCCCGGTGAATGCGGCAGCCACCACAAAAGGAGTGATTTTATCCACCCTGCCATTTATAAGCACTGAGACTACGCACACCCCATGAGTATTTTTCCCATGTGCTCCAATAGCTCCCATCCAACAAGAGCCTAGTTCGAACTTCTCAGCTCTCCCCCTTTCAGACAATACCATGCTCCGCACACCACTCCCCCGCTTATCTCTTCCGAAGAAAGGATCTGTGAACGCAGCGATGCCTCAAACCTCTTCGCCTTGCACCGACCCTGACCTCTCCATATATGCTAGCCAGTGTGAGTCACCAACTTCCATGCTCCCTGGCCCCAATGGTGTTGTGAAACTTACATCAGACTCGACATCTTCTACAAGCTCCCCAACCATCTCCTTCGTGTACCCCACCCCACGAAGAGCACGTGCATTGGCTGCCCTTCCTCCCTCTCCCCCAACCCAGGACCTAGATTCTATCTCCTCGAACATTCAACCGCGTCCACTCAACCTTGATATCACCATCCCGGCCATACCTTCCTCGCCCCCCATGCTTGGTGTCACCTTAGCTGCTATGCAATTAAACTTACAAAGCCTCTTCAAATTATATGAAGGCCTAGACTCAAAAATCTCTGAACAATCTACTCAATTTCATCAAGTGCTCTCTTCATTAGAAACGCTTGTACAGTTTTCCAAGTTGACCCCCCATGAAGCCTTGAATGCAAATGATGTTACAACTGATGATATTTCTATTATCACAGTTGGCTCTGCTGGTTCCCCATGTCTCCTTCCCCCACCTACTTCAGCCCTACCTGCAACTGCTAACATCATTACCCCTGAGGTTGCAATTAGCCTTCCTGCTGACATTGTTCCGCCCAACGTGTTGTGGGCTAGCTCACCGGCATCACCAGTTGGCCCTGATTCAGTTCTAATTCCAACTATTCCACCAGCCACGAGCCCTACCAAAGAGGGGGGCTCTACGCCCATTCCAATTGCTATTAGAAAGAAGAAAACAATTTCAAGAGTGTCTCGTCCTCCTTCCAAGAAGAATCCAAATCATATTACACTTAGACTCCCTAAACAAACAATGAAATCATTTTTCCAAACTTTGAAACCAAGTTCTCGAACACATGACTCTGTTGAAGTAATAACGTGCCTACCAATGCTGCCCATTGTAGAACCCCTATCCGTTCTACCAGCTATACACAGTTCACAAGTGCCCGTCTCTTCTGTGCAGGTGTTACCAGTACCCTTGAATCCATCCGCCTTGCCATTTAAGCATGTTTCCCCAGAGTCAATTTCTAGACCTCAACATCCTATGATGCCTGCTTTGCCTATTCTATCTGCAGCCACCGCCTACCCCCCATTGGATGCCCTTATTCGAGAGTTAGGTCATGTGAACATCCAACGACCTGCTGTTGCTGTACAAAGTCTCTCAGGCCAGGTTGTTCAATCAAAAACTATACCTCCCGGCAACTCCGTGAGTGAAAAAGAGGCCGATGTACTTGCAACGATTCAAATACGCGAGGCAATGGACAGTTATCTTACTTCCTGCATCCAGCCTCCTGTACCCACTGTCATGATGCCTACCCCCGGGCATCCGGATCAAGCCCATCAGCCCCGGGAGCAGGCATCCAGACATTTACAAAAACCCCAGCAGCCCCAGCTAGGGGCTGTCTGGGTTCAGTCCTGGCGCCGTAGGCACCAGGCTCATAATAAAAATCAGTCCTGGCGCCATAGGCGCCAGGCTCATAGACATTACTTACCTCATGCAGACCATGCTGCAAATAAATCCAAGCCAACGTGAGGCCTGGATGGGACTATTTTACTACAGGGACTATTTTTTACTCGGGTGTGGTCCTGGGGAACTTCTTTCCTGGGACTACTTTGGAGGCTATTTAAACCACGCCCGAACAGCAGCACATGCTTCGTGTTATTCTGCATCCAGCAGCATGACTCTCACCGTGCCTGCAGCCAGCATCCAGTCTTCTGCCACGCCCGCCTTGAATCCGGAGCTCCTAGAATAAAGAGGAAGAAAAGGACAAGGTTAGAAAACAAACTTATTTCAAATTCCTCACCTGATTCCGGATCCATTTCATCTCCCGACCTGGAAGTACATCAGTCCTGCACGCGTCGCTTCGCCAGCTCCAGCACGGCGCTATACTCACCAGTTCTCACAGCATCTTTCGATCATTTCTTCGCCGTACTCCGGCACCTAGGGGCACAAGAATAACAAGGTGAGCCAAGGGAATCAACAAATACCTCTTACCACCATAGACTTACCTGATTTACCACCGGCGGTATTATTCACCATATCTTCATATGCCGCATCTGTAAAGAGGGAGAAAAACAACACATTAGCGCATGTAATAGTTACCGGACAGCGTTGGGTAACACAGACTCTTAGCTGAACGCCAGCAGCAGCTACGAGACCTTCTTCTCACAAACTCAGTTGCAACTTAAGAAAGGAAGGGGACAAGAGTGAACATCGGGCACATTGAACTCTTTAAACTTGATACTTACCAATCCCGCCTGGGACTTCAGAGTCAATGCTTAACGGAACTCTCCCAACGCCTTCAAACCAGTGAAGTAACTGGTATCTATGCGCCCCTGCAAGACACGCAGGATGGAGAGCTCATCTTTTACAAACATAAGGTGAGGTTACTAAGGGGATATCGGAGGTGATTAGTGGGGGAAAGCGAGAACAGTTGGGAGGCCATCACTAAAACCCACAGGTGGCTAATCCCTGTCTCCACTTGCAGGAAAGTACTCCTTCGGGTCCAGCAGACAAGACTAGGCGGGCGAGTCCAGACAGTCATCTCTGCACTACGCATCACGTTGACAGAGACCGCAGCTGTCCGGGTCTGATCGACACCCCTGTGGGGTCCAGTTGAGCGTAACAGAACACGAAGCCTTTCTAAAAATACCCACCCGGGTGTTATGGAAACCTCGGAAACCGACCAACTGGCCCAATTATTGGGGGAACTTAGGGCGGAAGTACATGCCGCTCGCCAAGAGACTAATGCCCTCAGGAGAGAACTGATTGTCTCAAAGGAGCGCACTGATGATCTGGCTAGGCAATTACTGCAAAACCAAGCTGGGCAAACGCCCCTACCTGGATATGGGGGAAACCCAACCCCGTTTCATCAAGCAATCCTGTGCAAGTGGTTTTACCAAGAAATATTCCGTTAGCTCCACCCGAACGCTTTGCTGGGGACCCCAAAAGGTTCGCCGTGTTTATGAACCAATGCCGCTTGCACTTTTTATGCAGACCGGGAGCCTTTCTAAATGACCAAGCCAAAGTAGCCTTTGTATTGGCATATCCTAGTGGCAGCGCAGCGGATTGGTCCATTCCGTTAGTCAACCAGGATGATCCTCTTCTCCGGGATTTTCAGGGTTTTCAAAGGAGCATGGAAAAACTATTCGCCAGACACTCACAGGGTCAAGCCCTGGACAACAAACTTTTATCCTTACAACAGGGTAACCAGGATCTGCTAACCTATATTGCAACCTTCAATAGGTTGGTGCTGGAAACCGGGTGGCCGGAGGAAAAACAAATTACATTGTTTCATCGTGGACTTCGGGGAGAACTCAAAGACGTCTTGGCTCAAGTTGTGAACCCACCTCAGGATTGCACTGAATTTATAGACTTAGTGGTCCAGCTAGACCACCGACTTCAGAACCGAAAGACTGATCGAGCTAAGTTTGAGAATCGGGTATTGGTTAAACCCAACGTTGCCCCCAAAGGAACAGATGCATCTGAACCTATGCAGATCGGGGGGGTTAAAGGACCCTTAACTCAAAAGGAAAGAGAAAGAAGACGACAGATGTAGTTGTGTCTGTACTGTGGAACCTCAGGACATTTTCTACGGGATTGCCCTAAAAAACCACCCAGGAAGGTGGTAGGAGTTGCTGATAAAAGCCACATAGAGCCTGATTCGGGAAACGACCACGCCTGACAAGTGTAGAGGTCCGCTTGCCGAGCTTAAAGAAGGACACTCAGACCTTGCATCTGATCATCCCAATGGTCCTACTTGATCCCAGGCAGCCATCACGTATGCACGCAGTAAGGGCATACATAGATAGCGGGGCCGTAGGAAACTATATGGACCACGAATTGATGTCAAGGATGAATCTATCTCTTTGCAAAAAGACCACTTCGGATGTCATCACCACAGGTGATGGAACTGAGATTGCCTTGGGGCCTGTAACTCATTCCACTACAGAGATGACACTGTTGAGTCAAGATGGGCATCGAGAGACTATTGTGTTTGATCTAATCAAAGCCCCACAGTTCCAGATAATACTGGGGATGCCATGGTTGAAAACACATAATCCTTGTATAGAATGGCGAGAGAAGAGAATAACCTTCCCGGATTGTGCACACACCTGTTACCAGGAGAAAACTTTGAACAAAGGCCTGGCTACAGTCGTTAACCCAATCGTGCAGTTACCTCAGGAATACCAAGAATTTCAGGATGTTTTTCAAAAAGAACAGGCCAATACATTACCTCCTCACAGATCATACAATTGTCAAATCGACCTCCTACCCGGTGCACAACCCCCATGCAGTAGAATCTACGCCCTCACGGAACCTGAAAATCTTCACCTACGGCAATACTTGGACCAATACCTTGCTAATAGCTTTATTCGTCCTTCCAAGTCTCCTGCATCCTCAGCTTTATTCTTCGTGCCAAAAAAGGAAGGTGACCTTAGAACGTGCATAGATTACCGCGCATTAAATCAGATTACGGTAAAAAAACGATAACCATTGCCTCTGATCCCCGAATTACTAGACCAAGTAAAGGATGCTTGTATCTACACTAATTAGATCTCCGAGGGGCATATCATCTGGTACGTGTCAAGAAAGGTGACGAATGGAAGACTGCCTTTCGCACCAAGTACGGATTATTCGAATATCAGGTGATGCCCTTCGGGTTGTGCAATGCACCAGCAGCCTTCCAGTATTTTATGAATGATGTCCTTCGTGAACTCATTGACGTCTGTGTCGTCGTATACATAGATGATATTCTAGTGTACTCCTCCTCAGAATCAGACCATGTTAAGCACGTGCGTGCAGTCCTTGAGAAACTACGCCAGCACAAGTTATATGCAAAATTGGAAAAATATGTTCTTCATGCTACGGAAGTTGAATTTCTTGGATTTATCCTGACTCCAAAGGGAGTCCGAATGGACTCTCGAAAGGTGGACGCAATTCTCAAGTGGCCATCACCCAGTTCAGTCAAAGGGGTACAAAGCATGCTCGGATTTGCTAATTTCTACCGCAGATTCATCCCGGACTTCTCCATGTTGTACACCCCATTACAGCACTTTTACGAAAAAACAAACACTTCTTGTGGACAGAAGAGGCTGAAAAGGCCTTCCAAGAGCTGAAAGCGAAATTCACATCAGCACCTGTCTTAAAGCATCCACGCCCTGAGCTTCCATACATAGTAGAAACTGATGCATCCAGTTTAGCCATGGGAGCTGTCCTGTCCCAGAAGGATCCTGAAACCGGTCAACTTCACTCAGTAGCGTTTTGGTCCAGAAAGTTCTCAGCACCTGAGTTAAACTATGCGATTACCGATAAAGAGCTATTAGCTATCAAATCCGCCTTTAAGGCTTGGCGGCACTAACTTCTTGGTGCCAGGCATACCATTACCGTAATCACTGATCACCGGAACCTGCAGTATTTAAAAACAGCCAAAGCCCAATCATCGCGACAACTTCGATAGGCATTGTTCTTTGCCGAATTCGATTTCGTGATCACTTATCGACCAGGCCGCAAAAATGGCAAAGCAGATGCCTTATCCCGAATAGGGATGGGAGAAGCATATGCAAACCCGGAACCGGTGCCAATAATTCCTGAGCAAAGAATTCTTGGCATAACTACTCTACAGACACTAGAAGATATTCATTCAAAAATCCAACAACTCTTCGATCCAGCAACCCTGCAGGACTGGGTAAAGAAAGGCCCGGACTACTCAGTCGTCAATGACCTACCTTACTATCAAGGATGACTATTTCTACCACACAAGGAAATACAAGAACTAGTCATCTCCAATTACCATGACACCTTGATGGAAGGGCACCCAGGTATCGCAAAAACTTAAGCGAAAATTAAGAGACAGTTCTGGTGGCCCACCTGGCGAAAAGACGTAAAGTCATTTGTGATGTCTTGTGGCTTTGCGCCCAAAACAAAAGCCAGAAGAAAAAACCTGCTGGCCTTTTACAACCTTTGGATATTCCACCTACACCATGGCACACCTTGTCTTTAGACTTTATTACAGATCTACATCCATGTAATGGATTTAACACCATCCTAGTTATTGTGGATCTTTTTCCCAAGATGGCCCACTTTATTCCTTTAAAAGGATTACCTTCCGCTTCAATTTTTGCCAAGGAGTTCCTCGAAAACATTGTTCGAATACATGGATTTCCTTCCGTATTGGTCTCTAACCGAGGCAGTCAATTCATTTCACAATTTTGGAAGAAATGTTGTCAATTGGCGCAAATCGACGTGAGGTTATCAACCAGTCACCATCCCCAGACCGATGGTCAGATGGAGAGGACCAACCAGACCCCTGAACAGTACCTACGTTGCATGCTGCACCAGACCGAAAGCAATTGGAAGAATATTTTATGGATTTCCGAATATGCATACAATAACTCAGTACATTCTGGAACCGGACAAAGCCCCTTCTGTACCATATACGGACATCACCCTCGAACCTCGGAACTCAATTCGCCTCAGCACTTAGAAATGCCTGCAGTTAGCCATTTACATTCTACTATTACACAAGCCTTTAAGGAGGCAACAGAACATTTGAAACAAGCTAAAGAGAAATATAAGAAAAATGCTGATCAACATAGAAGCGATGCTCCACGATATCAGATTGGGGATCACGTTTGGCTGGCTACAAAACACATACCTCTAAAAGGAACTCAGACTTTTAATCCTAGGTATTTGGGACCTTACACTATTAAGGCCATTATCAACCCGGTGGCCGGCAAGTTGGAATTACCCTCTAATATGCGGATCCATCCTGTCTTTCATGTTTCACTTCTGAAACAAGTTCAACCCGGGACAAGACTTGCCAAACCACCTGACCCCATCTTAATAGATGGAGAACCTGAATTCGAGGTAAAGAATATCCTGGACTCTAAGTTGGTTATATCAAGACTTTTTTATTTAATCGACTGGAAAGGTTACGGACCACAGGAAAGGTCATGGGAGCCTAGTGACCACGTTCTTGCACCTCGGTTGGTGAAGAAATTCCATCGGAACTTCCCAGACAAACCAGGGCCAAGGGGAAGAACAACTTTAGGAGGGGCCTTCGGGGGGGAGTGCTGTCATGATGCCTACCCCCGGGCATCCGGATCAAGCCCATCAGCCCCGGGAGCGGGCATCCAGACATTTACAAAAACCCCAGCAGGCCCAGCTAGGGGCTGTCTGGGTTCAGTCCTGGTGCTGTAGGCACCAGGCTCATAATAAAAATCAGTCCTGGCGCCATAGGCGCCAGGCTCATAGACATTACTTACCTCATGCAGACCATGCTGCAAATAAATCCAAGCCAACGTGAGGCCTGGATGGGACTATTTTACTACAGGGACTATTTTTTACTCGGGTGTGGTCCTGGGGAACTTCTTCCCTGGGACTACTTTGGAGGCCATTTAAACCACGCCCGAACAGCAGCACATGCTTCGTGTTATTCTGCATCCATCAGTGTGACTCTCACCGTGCCTGCAGCCAGCATCCAGTCTTCTGCCACACCCGCCTCGAATCCGGAGCTCCTAGAATAAAGAGGAAGAAAAGGACAAGGTTAGAAAACAAACTAATTTCAAATTCCTCACCTGATTCCGGATCCATTTCATCTCCCGACCTGGAAGTACATCAGTCCTGCATGCGTCGCTTCGCCAGCTCCAGCACGGCGCTATACTCACCAGTTCTCACAGCATCTTTCGATCCGGCACTGTCTCCATCATTTCTTCGCCGTACTCCGGCACCTAGGGGCACAAGAATAACAAGGTGAGCCAAGGGAATCAACAAATACCTCTTACCACCATAGACTTACCTGATTTACCACCAGCGGTATTATTCTCCATATCTTCATATGCCGCATCTGTAAAGAGGGAGAAAAACAACACATTAACGCATGTAATAGTTACCGGACAGCGTTGGGTAACACAGACTCTTACCTGAACGCCAGCAGCAGCTACGAGACCTTCTTCTCACGAACTCAGTTGCAACTTAAGGAAGGAAGGGGACAAGAGTGAACATCGGGCACATTGAACTCTTTGAACTTGATACTTACCAATCCCGCCTGGGACTTCAGAGTCAATGCTTACCGGAACTCTCCCAACGCCTTCAAACCAGTGAAGTAACTGGTATCTACGCGCCCCTGCAAGACACGCAGGATGGAGAGCTCATCTTTTACAAACATAAGGTGAGGTTACTAAGGGGATATCGGAGGTGATTAGTGGGGGAGAGTGAGAACAGTTGGGAGGCCATCACTAAAACCCACAGGTGGCTAATCCCGGTCTCCACTTGCAGGAAAATACTTCTTCGGGTCCAGCAGACAAGACTAGGCGGGCCAGTCCAGACAGTCATCTCTGCACTACGCATCACGTTGACGGAGACCGTAGCTGTCCGGGTCCGATCGGCACCCCTGTGGGGTCCAGGTGAGCGTAACACCCACTCCGACTCAAAAGCCCCGAGAATCGAACTCTAACTTGCTTCAATGGCTTCTCCCTAATACCGCTCCCACAGACGCAGATGCTTTTCGTCCCTCCTCCCGACCTCTCAGCATGACTCATTCCTAAGCACCACGACCCGCGGTAACTTTTTCCCATCAATTGAATTATGTTGCCCTATCCACAAATATCAAGCCACAAGGGGCTCATTCTACGTCCATCACACCTCTCTACTTAGAGACTCGGAAATGTCATTCCCTAATTCTAAAATGTCGAGGAGGCAGTTTTGACACCTATGATCTTAACAGACGTAGTGTGTTAAACATCTTCTCAGAGCTCGTGGAACTCGAAGATATTTGTTCTAGCGACATCGAACAAATTGAATTTATTTCTGAGTCCACTTGCTCGGTAGTGCGCTTGTGGATCCCCTCGGGCATTGTGTTAAATACAGTTTGGAAATCCAAAATGCAACTTTTCAATATGGGCTTTTAATTAGCGCAAGATCCTGCACGCATGCAGGTGGGAAATGATGCAAAACAACTGCTACCCAACATCTACTCGAATGACACAACAGTGAAACATGCTTATCGCGAACAGCCTTACATGTCATAACCATCACTCACACCTATTGATTGCCATTTCACCATTGCTAGTTGGAACAGACGAGGCCACTCACACTTACAGATGTCCATTGCTAGCTTCCAGGCAGAGTATGACATCATAGCCCTACAAGTAACTTGGCTCCTGCAACCGCCTGCATGGAATAACTATGAGATTGTATTACTTCCAGCTATTGCAGGCCTCAAGGGTTGTCCGTCTTTGGGCCTTCTGGTGGGGGTTAACATGGCAAGGGGATTTGCTGTCCAGGTATGGACTTCAGTCTCGGCTTTTATACAACTTGTGAAAATTTCATGTCCTTCCCACACTATTGCTTTGATGAACATTTACCGCAATCCTCTTGGGCTAACTGATTACGCCTTCTATGCAGGCCTAACCAGCATCCTTGATCTGGTAATTCTTACTCTGGGAATTACAGACACGATCATCGTAGGAGATCTTAATTTAGACTGCCTGCACCCCAAAGGGAAAACAACAACTGCGAAGGTTAAGCGGTGGTCTGCATTCATGTTGGAATGCAACTTGCACATGACTAATTGCTCAATACGCGGTGATATTCCAGCTCACCCAACATGGCAGAGAGAAAATATATGCACCACTATTGATTATATGTATACCCATTCTAATTTAAATGGACAGATACAAATGTTTCAAGTTATTCCAGAGGTGCATAGCGACCATCATTTGCTTTTACTAACAATAAACTGGAATTGTGCACCACTTAACAACTCCTTTTTCTTGCATAATTTGGTTGTTAACAATGCTAAATCTTGTTTTCGTTGGCTTATACCAACTTCCTAGCCCTGTCACGGCTAGTTATCTGCAATAATAAGTCCTATCACCCCACCCAGTATACTAATCTCCTAACTACATTCAAGAACCCAGGGAAAAATGTGATTCATCGAGAGTCTTCTCATAAACATTCCTTTAACCCTTTAGTTAAAGCTAGGAAGACTGAGTACCAACAAGAAAGAAGACTTATTTGTAAATTAAATAAGCCAAGCCGCAACCAACAGCTGAAATCTGCTAAATGCAGATACCGCAACTGGATGTGGCAACATAGAGTTCACATTCTGCAGCGTGATGGCGAGCACATGCTCAAGCTAATAGCACATAAAAACACAGCTGAAACTTGGGCAATATTTAACCAGTGTGCCCACCAGACCCAACCTGTCATGCAAGTTCTCAATGTGACAGAGGCGCAGTGGATCCAGCATTATACAAATCTGTATGCGGATCCGACCTTCTGTCAAGGAGTTCCCCCCCTTCTCACCTGGGCCCGTTCTTTGCTGGAGTCCTTGGTCGCTGCCTTCTTGTGGACGGACCTGGTTTTGAACAAGGCTGCCAGAGTCTCTTCCGACTCCAGAGTGCGTTCAGTTTCCACGACGCGGATCCAGGAATCCGAGGAACTAGGAAAGGTGCAATTGGCACACGAGTCCAGGAAATAGGAGGAAAGGAAGGGGCAAGGAACGGGTAGATAGACAGGTACAAGGAAACTATACCGCGAGCTACGGGACATACGTCGGATCGCTACTTTGCAATAGCATTGAGACGCGCGGAGCCGCGGAAGGCGTGGTCTATTAATAGAATACGTTACGTCCAGCGCGTGGGGTTTCACGCTGGACGACTATGTTGGGAGTATTATGGAGTGCACGCCCTGTTGTGACAAGGACCAGGAAGTCCAAAAGGGACGTGTTCTGTAGTTCATGACACCTTCTCTAACTTTGTCTATCGACCCGAAGGTCCTCAAACCTACCTGGTATCTTGAATGTTCTCTGTCTATTCTTGAAGGTTATATCAAACACATTAGCCCCTCCAGAGCTATGGGACCTGATGGCCTCAGTAATTTAATGTTTAAATCTAATCCCCCTATGTGGGCAAAAATCTTGAACAATCTTTTCCAACAGATCATTGTTTCTCGTAGCATTCCCTACTCATGGAAAACCTCCATCATAGTGCCAATCCATAAGAAGGGTGAACGCACCCTCCCTTGCAATTGTAGGCCCATTGCACTATTGGATGCGCCTGGGAAACTTTTCTCTAAACTCATACTCCGGGATTTTAACCTCTAGACCAAAGCCACCCGCACTAGAGACCCCTTTCAGACGGGTTTTCTAGCAAGCATGGGCACGAATATCAACATGCTCTGCCTCAATGCGGTGAAATTTCAAGCGCAAGCGGCAAAACAGGCAATTTATTTTGCCTTCGTAGAGCTTCATACCACCTTTAATGCCATTTCCCGTCCCCTTCTTTTTGCCAAACTCGCCAGAGACAAATGTCCTTCCACATTACAGCAAATTATCTACTCACTACATTGCGAAACATCGATCCGCATCAGGTTAACCTTAGGATGATTACTATCCACAGCAATTCCAACTGCCCGCGGTCTAAAGCAAGGTTGTCTTTTGGCATCTGCAATCTTTATTTTATGCATGACGTCCGGCAGGTCTTTGAGGCGATACCATCTGACTTACCCAAAATAAACAATTATTTGACCCAGACTCTTATGTATGCCGACGATTTGGTATTAATTTCAAAAACTCTGAGTGGCCTTCAAAGTCTACTTGATGCATTCAACGGCTACATAGTAAAAAACGAACTGCGGGTCAATACTTCAAAAACGCAGATTGTAATGTATAGACCTACTAATTTGGCTAAGCACAAACTCTGATGGACCATTAACCACATCAATTTGGTAATAGCTCCAAACTATGTTTATTTGGGAATGGTTTTTGATGGTAGCGCTTCAGTCACCGGCCACTTAGATGTGGTACAGCCCAAGCTAGACACAGCTATTTCACAAACCAAAATCATAATGCATCGTTTTGGCACTTTCACCATGAAACCAGCAATGATCTATTGGAAACAAAAAGCCACTCCGTGTATACTGTATGGCCTGGAATCCCAACCACCCTGCTCCCCTGTGGTGCTAGATAAACTGGAAGGCAAATTCTGGAAAGCGATCCTTCAACTTCCGCAGTGCATTCCAGTGGTTTGGGTGCGCTTTGAACTAGGCTTAACCTCCCTTCATGTGCAGTACCAGTGGAAAGCCTGTGCTCTCCTCCGTAAATGTTTAGTGTCAACTAAGGAGACTAACCTCTTGCAATTCCTGTCAGACTATATATTTAAAACGAAACATCACTTTGGCAAATATTGGTTACGTGCCGTCTATAATATCCTATTACAAGTGGACGTCACTCTTGACATGCTTCTTACCAATCCCAATAAAGTGAAACGTCTTATTTATCGTTGTGATTGGATTAAGACGAGATCTCAATGCCTTCAATATAAAACTTCTATGCCCGAAAAATTCAAACACAAAAGCCTGGTGTCTATGGAACCGTACCTCCTCAGGTTTCCCTGTAAAAAAACATGTTCAGGAATCATCAGGCTGTGCTTCAACTTGTGGCACACTTGCGAACTCCTGGTTAAATGTAAATTCATCGAGTTGAAATCATCCTTCTGTCGATTCTGCCTAGATACCAAGGCTATTTGAAACCTTAGAACACATTGTTTCCTTATGCCCAGCCTTAATTCATGAGCGATTGAAATATTTTTCTAGTCACTGTACTCATTTGAGAATTCTGGATCCAGTCGAGAGGTGTGCACTACAAATGTTTCTTTACAAATTGCAACAGTTAGTTTTCTCTATGCAGTGAATCTCGCCTGTTGAGCTGTTTATGTATTTGTCCTTGAAAATGCAAAAAAGAAATTGCACACCCTATATTATAAATAAGTTGTTAGTCTCTTTTGAAGAAATTCAAAGCTCCAAGGGCTTGTTCAGTCGTTAAATACTCTTTGGGGGTGTAGGGGAGAAAACCAACAACCTCAGTATCAAAGGTCAGTAATATAATGAAAAAACATGGAATTCCTATTAATAATAGGAACTCCCGTCCCCTGCACACCTCTTCATATTGGAAACAAGATCCAACCAAAATTTAAATAAATGTCATCATTTTCACTAGTTTATGTTTTTGGAACAGCTAAATTCGTAAATCATTTTGTTTTGTAATTCTTAATTAGAAAGCAAGTTTCAATAGACACAGTATTATACAAAAATTATTATTTTTGTCACGTTTTCCCCTACACACCCTGTCCCTGCTTCCTCCACACGCTCGGCCTCTGCCAAAAACCATCAGGGATTTCCGTGCATGCACTCTGGCAGGCAGAGACTGCATCCTCTTACCCGCCATACCAAGACACTTGGACCAGGGGTATACCGGCCATCCCGGCGCTGGCAATTACAATGGAGACTCCCACTGGCAGCCCGCAACAATCCACATTGTTAACGACGATCCTCGCGTCACGTGAGGGGGCCAACACGATCACACATCACGTGAGGGGGCTAGCACCGCCAGGAGTCACGTGGCGACTATGTTTCCGCATCACGTGACACGCTTCACGTGATCACGTGACATGCATCACGTGATTTCCTTCAAGGATTCAAAAGTGCCCAGGAACACGGAAGCGTTGCTTTACAGCTGAACTCTTCAGTACTGTACGGCTCTTGTTCCTTGAACCTTGCTCCTACGATCTGTCACGACCTCAGATTTTTTGTCTACTGGATTGCTTGTCTAAACCCTTGGCATTTTGAACTTTGGACTGAACTTTGTCACGACCTCGGAATCGTCCACTGGATTGCTTTGTCTAAACCCCTGGCACCTTTGAACCTTGGCTTTGCATTTTTTTTCGACCTCGGACTTGGATTTGGACTGCCTCACGGATTTCGTTTTGTTTTGGTACTTTGGCCATCCGGCCTCTGCAAGGCGTTCGCCTGGCTGCATAACCTGGATTGCCTCAAATCACAGTGTGCACCCATCCACAGAGTCTCGCACACCAACCCCTGACCCTCTGCTATTGGAAGTTCAAGTCCCGTCCAGGGCCCCACTATCCTTCAGGGTGACACTTCCTATACACTAGGTAAGCGGTGCTCTTTCTCCTTGCTGAGTATTCATTGTACAACACATACATTGTTTGATAACCACTTATTGCCTTACAGTGCTCATGGGGTCCTTCTGGCTGTTCCCGGTTCCAGACCTGACGGCTCACAAAACCACCTGTGGTCTCAAAGACTGCACAGGCACTGATTATCACGTTGTCTGTGTGGTACTTGGGGACGGAGGCATTACAATCTACACGACCATCAAGATCAAGTCCATAACAGACTGTGAAGCCACTTGGTCGTGCTGATTATGGATGCCTCCGCCGGGGACCCTGTGACCGCTCTAATGCAGGCTGTCGCGGCCCTTAGGACCGACATGGCCGCCGCCACCACTACCATTCACCATCGTCTTGATGCCTTACAAAGCGCACGCCAACCTTTGCCCGTTGACGCCGAGTTTGGGGATCCCAACCCTCCACTCCAGCCTGTCCCTAATCCGCCTCCTACTCCCACTCCTGTTCTACTCCCAACTCCTCTTCCCCTGGCGGCTCCAGAACGCTACCAAGGCGATCCCCGGAAATACCGCACATTCATCAACCAATGTAAACTACACTTTTTGTGCAGACCCCAGGCCTTCCCCGACTCCGTTACCAAGGCCGCTTTCCTTCTGTCCCACTTATCCGGTGTAGCCGCTACTTGGGCGAATCCATTACTAGAGAACGACCATCCAGCTTTGTATGATTTTGAACTACTAGTGTCTGAAATGGCGAAAGTGTTCGATACCCGTTATAAGGCCCAATCACGAGATCTGGAACTCCTTGAACTATCACAGGGCAAGCATTCTCTGATTGAGTATATCACTCGTTTTAACCAGCTTGCAGCAGAAACATCCTGGCCAGAGCAGAAAAAGGCGATTGTCTATTACCGAGGGTTATGCAACCCCATGAAAGACGCCCTCGCGGTGGTTCCATCCCTTCCTTCTGTTTTCTCTGATCTAGTTGATCTCACTCTCCAGGTGGACGCTCGCAGAACCGAGCGTAAAGCAGAGACGTCTTTTTCTGGCCAGCTCTCCCCTGCTTCGACTGCCACTGGTGGTGAACCTATGCAAATTGGTGGCATCCGTAGTCCTATAACCCCAGTTGAACGGGAACGCAGGAAAACCAGTAATGCCTGTTTTTACTGTGGGATTAGTGGGCATTATGTAAGAGAATGTCCCCGTCGGCCAAAAGACAAAACTCCGGGTTTTCCGAAGGCTCGCCCTTGAGATCGGGGGTACCGGCGAGCCCTTCCTTGACCCCCATTGGACCCGTATTTGGCCCTATCAGACCCATAGTAGTACATGCACTGCTGAAACCCTCTAGGGAGGTCATGCATGCCGTACGCATTGTGATTGACTCACGGGCCACTGGCTGCTTTATTGACATCACTTTAGCCCAGCATTTCGATCTGCCCCTAGTTCAGAAAGAACATCCTGAGCCTGTACAAACGGTTGACGGCACCTCCCTTTCTTCTGGTCCGATTAAGCAGCAGACCGCCCCTCTAGAAGTGGTGATTCTGGATACCCATAAAGAAACCATGTCTTTCGACCTTATCACCACGCCCCAGTTTGGTATCATACTCGGTATTCCCTGGTTAAGACAACACAACCCCTTGATCAATTGGGGTACTGGGCAGGTAACATTTGAATCAGATATATGTCAGCATTTCTGCTTAACAGAACCCGAGAGACTCACCTCTCCCGCCACTATTCTTGGCACCATGGCCTCTTCCCGAATTGAGGATGTTGATCCACCCGCACCTACACATACCGTGGGGGCCGTTACAGCTGGTATTCCTGCTGACTACCACGATTATCTGCAGGTTTTTGACAAAGTCACGGCAGAGGGTCTCCCTCCGCATAGGTCTTATGACTGCCCCATTGACTTGATTCCCGATGCACCAATACCAAAGGGTAGGATTTACTCATCATCCCATTCCGAAGAAGCAGCTTTGAAGGACTATATACAACAAGCCCTACGGTTAGGTCACATTCGTCCCTCTTGTTCCCCAGCCGCCAGCCCTATCTTTTTTGTGCCCGAAAAGGAGGGTGACCTACGACCATGCATAGACTACAGACGGTTGAATGCCATCACTATAAAGAACAGGTATCCCATCCTGCTCATCTCCACCTTGCTTGATAGACTGACACGTGCGTCCATCTTTACTAAGCTGGATCTAAGGGGGGCATACAACTTGATCCGAATGCGCCAGGGCGACGAATGGAAGACGGCGTTCTGCTCCCGACAAGGATTATATGAGTATACAGTAATGCCTTTCGGGCTGTGTAACGCCCCTGCCACCTTCCAGCGTTTCATCAACGAGGTCTTCTCTGACATTCTCGATGTATATGTTGCTGTCTATCTGGATGACATACTGATATTCTCGTCCTCCTTGGAAGAACATGTCATGCATGTCAGAGAAGTCCTATCTCGTCTCAAGAACAATGCTTTATTTGCTAAACCAGAGAAGTGCTTGTTTCACTCGAAGGAGGTGGACTTCCTGGGTTTTCACATCACCCCTGGGGGCCTCTCCATGAATTTGTCAAAGGTTCGAGCTATCATGGAATGGCCTGCCCCGGTCAATGTCAAACAGCTTCAGTCTTTCCTTGGTTTCGCCAATTTTTACCGACGCTTTATCGCCGGTTTCTCTGCCATTGTTTCTCCCCTCACAGCCTTGACCAGCCCTCTTGTTCCGTTTATGTGGACTCCCGATCACCAGAAGGCATTTGAGGCACTTAAATCTAGGTTTGTCTCGGCTCCGGTCTTACAACACCCAGACCCAGAACTCCCGTTCATCCTAGAAGCAGACGCCTCCTCTTTCGCATTAGGGGCAGTCCTTTCCCAGCCTTGTCCAACTACAGGCCGTCTCCATCCGGTAGCCTATCATTCCCGGAAATTCACACCAGCCGAATCCCACTATACAGTTACCGAAAAGGAACTGTTAGCCATCAAAGACGCCCTCCAGACATGGCGGCACCACCTCATCGGGGCAAAACACCAGACGGTAATATATACTGATCATAAGAACCTGCAAGATCTAGCAACGCTGAAGTGTATAAACAGCAGACATGTCCGCTGGCATCTCTTTCTTGCAGCATTCGATTTTGTGGTGAAACATAGGCCTGGTCTCTCCCATGGCAAGGCGGATGCACTTTCCCGGTCTCCTGGGGTGGAATCATTGCCTTTATTTCCCGACACATTGTTAGAAAAGGGCCACGTCATCTGTATGTGTACACCATCCCCTCCTATGCTTGCCATCATCAGACACTGGGTTTCCCAACACCCACATGCCTTAACAGAGTGGGACGTTCAATTACAAGAGGGGTTGCCTTTTATTCAAGGAAAACTATTTCTCCCAACCAGCAATGTACGCAATCAGGCACTCGCTTGGTCTCATGATGCTGCAATCAATGGGCACCCGGGGCAAAAACGCACTCTAGAACTCCTACAGCGGTGGTGCTGGTGGCCTTCGATGAGGAGAGACATAGAGAATTACGTCAACACCTGTTCAATATGCGCTCAGTGCAAGTCGTCTAGGGGACGGCCTCTGGGGTTGCTCCAACCACTACCAGTCCCGCCCAGGCCCTGGCACACGGTCTCTATGGACCTTATCACAGACCTACCCCGCAGACGAGGCTACGACACAATCTGGGTTATCGTTGACTCCTACACAAAAATGGCCCGCTTTATACCTTGTACGGGAATACCCTCAGCACCCACATTGACCCGTTTGTTCTTTCAGTCCGTTTTCTGTCTGTTTGGTCTCCCGCAGGTCATTGTTTCGGACCGAGGGTCCCAGTTCACGTCTTGTTTCTGGCGTGCCCTCACTGGCCTCTTAGGTATCGACTCCCGCTTTTCCTCTGCCTATCATCCGGAAAGTGACGGGCAGACCGAGAGAGTGAACCAGGCTCTGGAGCAGTATCTGCGCTGTCTTACCCTCCAGTACCAGGATTCTTGGTTCAACCTGCTCCACCTGGCTGAGATTGCCTATAACAATTCATGGCACTCGTCTACCGGTTTCTCCCCTTTCTATTCCTTGTACGGCCAGCATCCTCGTGCCCTTCCTCTTCCTGATTTTCCTTCCACCACTCCTGCTGCTGACGCCTGCGCTCGTGACTTGGTCGCGATCCATGCCCAGACCCTTACCCACTTGCGCGAGGCCCAAGTGGTAATGAAAGCGAAGGCGGACAAGAGGCGGCTGGCGGCTCCTGAGTATTCTGTGGGTGACCGGGTTTGGCTCTCGACCGGCCATTTGCATATTCCTGGCTGTCGCAAGCTGCTGCCCCGCTTTGTTGGTCCCTACAAAATCACTAAGGTCCTGAACCCTGTGGCCTTGCGCCTTTCCGTTCCGCCTACCTGGCGGATTCACCCTGATTCCACACCTCCCTCCTCAACCCTTGTCTTGCTCCTACTCGACTCAGTGCCCCTCCTGCTCCTGTCTCTGTGTCCTCTCCTGACGAGTATGAGGTCAGTGCCATTTTGGGTTCTCATTTCCTTAGGGGTCGTCTTCAGTATCTTGTGGATTGGGTGGGTTATGGCCCTGAAGATCGCTCCTGGGTCCCTTCCCGAGATGTGCATGCCCCGACCCTGGTTGCCCGTTTTCATAGGGACTACCCCTCTAGCCCACGGGGTCGTGGGCCTTTGAGGGGGGGCTCTGTCATGTTTTCCCCTACACACCCTCTCCCTGCTTCCTCCGCACGCTCGGCCTCTGCCAAAAACCATCAGGGATTTTCGTGCATGCACTCTGGCAGGCGGAGACTGCATCCTCTTACCCGCCATACCAAGACACCTTTTGGACCAGGGGTATACCGGCCATCCCGGCGCTGGCAATTACAATGGAGACTCCCACTGGCAGCCCGCAACAATCCACATTGTTTACGACGATCCTCGCGTCACGTGAGGGGGCCAACACGATCACGCATCACGTGAGGGGGCTAGCACCGCCAGGAGTCACGTGGCGACTATGTTTCCGCATCACGTGACACGCTTCACGTGATCACGTGACACGCATCACGTGATTTCCTTCAAGGATTCAAAAGCGCCCAGGAACACGGAAGCGTTGCTTCACAGCTGAACTCTTTCAGTACTGTACGGCTCTTGTTCCTTGAACCTTGCTCCTACGATCTGTCACGACCTCTGATTTTTTGTCTACTGGATTGCTTGTCTAAACCCTTGGCATTTTGAACTTTGGACTGAACTTTGTCACGACCTCGGAATCGTCCACTGGATTGCTTTGTCTAAACCCCTGGCACCTTTGAACCTTGGCTTTGCATTTTTTTCGACCTCGGACTTGGATTTGGACTGCCTCACGGATTTCGTTTTGTTTTGGTACTTTGGCCATCCGGCCTCTGCAAGGCGTTCGCCTGGCTGCATAACCTGGATTGCCTCGAATCACAGTGTGCCCCCATCCACAGAGTCTCGCACACCAAACCCTGACCCTCTGCTATTGGAAGTTCAAGTCCCGTCCAGTGCCCCACTATCCTTCAGGGTGACACTTCCTTTACACTAGGTAAGCGGTGCTCTTTCTCCTTGCTGAATATTCATTGTACAACACATACATTGTTTGATAACCACTTATTGCCTTACAGTGCTCCAGGGGTCCTTCTGGCCTTTCCCGGTTCCAGACCTGACTACTCACAAAACCACCTGTGGCCTCAAAGACTGCACAGGCACTGATTATCTCGTTGTCTGTGTGGTACTTGGGGACGGAGGCATTACAATCTACACGACCATCAAGATCAAGTCCATAACAATTTTATCCACATGATATTTTTAGTGCTTATTTTCAACAAACATCAGAGTTCAGTTCACTCATGGTTACATAAAATACAAAACATTCTTGATAAGGAGCTCTACGCGTTTCGAGAGTATGCCTCCCTTCTTCAGGAGCAATAAATATTTCATTAAACATAGTATTTCCTAATAATGATAATTCAGCAATCCTCTAAATAAATATAAATTTCAACAAATAATTTCTCTTCCAAACACAAAACAACAGTGTTTTTCTTTTCTTTAGGACTTCAATTGTCCATTTCGATGTGGACTGATGGAAAAGTCATCCTATGAAACCGTTCTCATATGTTCTGGAAATAATAATAGTGATTTGTGTATTAGATAATGGTTAGATCAAATCGTCACTATGGTGTTAGAAGGATAAGTATCCTTGTTCCTACCTGAGTATTGTTGTCTAGTCCTGTGTGTTTCCAGATTCTGTAATACACCGTGTGTCGACGTGTTTATCCACTGTAATGCCTAGTCAGCTTACATTCTATAAAAGGTATAATAATATGTGTCAGGCTATAAAAACGCTTTTCCAATTCTACAAATTTAGAGTGTTATAAAGTCAGTGTGTTACCTGTATGTTGCTGCAGTATCGGGTAATAGCGATGTTAACAATCCCAGCACAGAAGTCAATTCCTGTTGGCTCTCGAAAAATCTACACGAAGAATAATGAGTGTAAGTGTTTTGAATGATCAACTACGTATTACTCATTTTTAGATGCTGGTCCATCCGCATTCTTACCTATGTCAGTGATTTCTTCGCTTCAAAAGATATATCAATGATTTCCTTGCCTCAAAAGATTTGTCCTACAGCTTTCTCGCGGGTAACACGGTCCACTCGCTATCTATGATTATTTAAAGTCATGTGACGTGTGATTTACTGTCATGTGACATATGATCTCTGTTACGTGATGTCCTAGACTTCTGGGAGTTGTAGTGCCCACGGACCTACAAAGACATTTCAATCTCTTACTTTGTCGCAAACTTTGTCCCACATTAAACTCGTGTGGTTAAAAACATCTAGCTGTTGGGAATAATAATGTTCAACGAGTGGATATGTCTACAAGCACTTGCGGGCATGTGTTTATTTGTAGTCAAGAGGTATCTATATCTAATAGTGTATATAGAGGTATTCCATCTGATGGTGTGGAATTCTGGGAATTATAGTCTTTTATACTGAATGGTATCTCAACACATTTTAATTGTTCATTTTGTTTCACCAATGTGCAGTTTAATAAGCTGTCTTTCCATTATTCCGCATCATTTCACCTTGATTATTACTTATACAACAATATGAAAATGAATATAAAGGCAGGTATAAAAAACAAATATTGATAACAAGGGAAAATTCAAGGGAACATCAATCAACGTTTTCCACAGCAATACGTGCTAGTCATCTCACTATTTCATTGTTGCTTTTCATAAGAATACAGTCAGAGAATACTCTTCATTCATGCCTCTAGGTTCTAAGGCATCTAATTTGTGTACCCAGAACATTTCTCTACGGGATAGGATTTGTTGTAGGTTCCCTCCTCTGGCTGGTCGTGTAATGATTTCAAGAAGAACAAATTTGAGTTGTGAAATTGTATGTTTGTGATCTCTAAAATGTCTTGTAACCGGTGACTTCAAATTTCCTGTTCTTATGTTAGACTTATGTTCCGAGATGCGGTCTTTCACCCGTCTCAGCGTCTGGTCAACGTAATATTTGCCACATGGGCAAATTAGTCCATATATTACACATTTGTTCTCGCAGGTGGCAAAGTGTTGTAAATTGATCTTCTGACCTGTGTATGGATGTCTGATTATTGGACGTTTTTGGACATTGTTACACTGGCTACAGTTTAAACATGGAAATGTTCCTTTTTTTGGTTTCAACAATAACCGTTGTTGTGTTGTACTATTCTCTCTGCCTTTACCAATGAATCCCGTAAATTTCTTCCTCTTGTGTAGGCCATTAGCGGTGGTTTTGGGAGTTGTGGGTCCAATCTAGTAATTTTCCAATTTTTATGCAATATCCTTTTAATTTGTGTACTTTTTGTGGAGTATTGTGACAGGTAGATCAGTGGAGGATTATCCTTGTCTTGTTTAGTTTTTTGAATCAGAAGATCTGATCTGTTTTTTAATTGGCACTTCTCTTTAGCTTCTGTTAGAATTTTTTCTGGGAATCCTCTCTCTTCAAATCGTAGAATCAATTCTCTGTCTGCTTCCGCATATGTATTTTCATTTGAGACAATCCGTTTGAGTCTTTGCAATTGGCCTAGAGGTAAATTGTTTTTCAGGTGTTGAGGGTGATAACTCATGAAGAATAGACTGTTATTCACATCAGTGGGTTTCCTGTAAACCGTTGTTTGCAATTTCCCATTTTCTGGGTAGATCTTTGTATCTAGGAAATGTACTGCCGGTGTTCCAATTTCAAGGGTAAACTTAATACGGCTGTTACATGAATTCAGGTATACAATGAAACTTCCCAATTCTTCTGTTGTGCCTGTCCATATTGCAAAAACGTCATCAATATAACGTCGCCACATTATCAGTTTGTCTGACCATCTTGGATTTTTTAGAACATGCTGAGTTTCAAAATAAAACATAAAAGTATTTGCATATGCCGGGGCCGTGGCTGCCCCCATTGAAGTTCCTGATATCTGTAAATAATATTGACCTTGAAATCTAAAGTAATTGTTGTAAAGAATCATCTTGGCAAGTTGAATAGCAAATGTTATATTGGATGGAAAAAATTCTGGTTGAAGTAACAGCCATTCTTTAGCTTCCAGTCCTTCTTCATGTATTTGCGCTTGTCACTCCTTTATTATTTTTAAATTTGTAAAATAATTCAATTTCGGTGCAATCAATATTCTTATTCTATTAACTGTGTAACTAGAAATATTCCTTTTCTTTTGAATTTCAACTGTGTTAGATTTGTTTTATATTTTCTTTACTATGATTGTTTTAAACTGTAAAGTTTTGTATTGAAAAGTTGATTAAATTCAACTATATCAATAAAAAATAAAAAAAAACTCTAGTTTTTAAGATGGATTTTGCATGTTTAGTAAACATACCAGTTCTAATTCATTTTAAACTGTTATTATAGGCTAGATCTGTTTTGAGTTAGTTCTCTGTAGGGAAAATGTTGCCAGAGATTTACATTGCCAATGCTGCTGAGTGTATTCCGGCATTGCTTGTGTCCTAATGTTTTGAAAATGGGTTGACCTTTTACTGGTGTTAACTGCAGAGGTCTCCGAAAACAATAACATGTGTTCCTCCAAACAGTTCTTCGTAGTCGGTTTTTAGGACTTCTTGCATTCTGAGATGAATTAAAGCCAGCATGAGGATGGAAACCATGCTTACTTCATCAACCAGGAGGATTTCATTTGTTTCACAATTCTGCATACTTCAGTAGCAGCTTCTGCTGATACTTTGAAGTAGTTTAATTTGCTTTGGTGGTCTACTGGGAGGAGAAGTATTTGGTGTAAAGTTACACCTCTGATGTTGTAGGCAGCTAGAACTGTGGGGGCTGTTACAACAGCTGAAAGGTTGTTGTTTGTTAAGACTTGTACACATTTGCTGATTATTTTAATTAAGAAGGTTTTGCTAGAACCAGCTTCACCACTTACATACAAGAGCAGGCGTTTATCATTTTGTACAGCTACAGTTTTAGTTTCATGTTTAGGTCCATTTTCAATTTCTACAGTGACTTCTATGTGTGTTGTTCATCATTTAGCTGTGATTTGAGCACTGACAAGTCTTCTACAGATTATTTAGATCGATACATGGTGTTTTCTACTTCAGTCATGGCTATTTCTGCTTCATTTAGAATGAGTGGTTCTCCAAGTGGCCATTGGCTTCCTGTAAGAGAAGGTTGACTGCCTTCAGGAGTGTCTTTATCTAGTAGAGCTTCAATTTCTTCCTTTTGTTGGTGTTCATTGTCCAACGTTTGCGTGTACTGTTTAAAATTGACATTTGTAATACTGCTTTCATTTGCCTTGAATGCAGCTTCAAATGAGTCATGGTCCCCTAATAATTCTTCTTCTTTTCTCCAAGGGTTGAAAAGTTGTAGTAGGGCCATGTAATAAGGTTCTCTATGTTGTGGAGATTTAAACAATAACTTTATATGATTAATTAGGCTGGGCTTGGTATTTTTTACTAGGCTTCCTTCACAAGTTGAGACTGACTATTTTCCAGTTGTCTCATCTGGCATAACATTGTTTTTATACTTTTTTTTAAATGTCCTGGCTGTTGGGATCATTTGTGGCTATTGTTTCTAGCTCTTGGTAGGAATTTAGTACCCTCTTTCGTGATGAAGCTGGACCAAGGTTTAGCCAGACAATGTTTTCAGAACAAGGGTATACCTGTTAAACAGACTGCTTCGTAGTACCTGCATTCTCTATGCGACAACATTTTTATACCAAAGCTGGTTTTGTCAGATGATATTTATTTATTTATTTTATTTATTGAGCATTTGTATGGCACCTATACAGCAGAAATGGTTTCCAGATGCCACAAGATAAACCATGGGGGGGAGGGGAGGAGAAGAAAAACAACAGCAACGGTCCTACTATTACTTGTGACATTCGTATCGTGCAAGTGCAGTATCAAGAAGTGTACAGTGAGTGGTTAGGGGAGGACAAGGGATGGAGAGGGCAAAGGGTGGAGAAGTGCTGGAGGGAGGGGGCCCAGCGTCTGGGAAAGTGCTAAGAGGTGACCAGGAGGGCTAGGCCCAGGGGGAGAAGGAGAAGGGGTCAATAGTGCGGGGGGGACCAGCATATGAGGCTAGTCAGGGAAGGGTGCTGAGGGAAAGTGCTGGTAGGAAGGGGTGAGAGGAGAAGACTGGACGAAGGAGGGCCTGACCCCGGCGAGACTCATAAGGGATGCAGGCCTCCAGCCATAGTGGCAGGAGGAGACTAGCAGGGAAGGGGGAGAGGGAAGGAAGAGGAGAAAAGGAAAGTCTTGAGAAGCTTCTGAAACTTAAGGAAATCTGGTCAAGTCAGAGAGAGGCTGTGAGGCTATTTCAGACATAGACTCCTGTCGATGAGAGAGTTCTACCCCCACTCTCTGACTGGAGAAACTTCTGATCTGCAGAGAGTTAGAGCTAGAGGACGGAAGGACTCTAGCCGGGAGGTATTTAGGGAGAGAGAGGGTATTGAATTTGATCCTTGCAGCCACCGGGAGCCAGTGGAGAGATTTTAGGGCTGGAGAGATGCAGTCCCTGGGCTTGAGGCCAAGGATAAGTCTTGCAGTCCTATTCTGGATTAGTTGAAGAGGGCGGAGAGAGGAAAGAGGCAGATTAAGGAAGAGGTTATTTCAGTAATCAAGCCTTGAGAGAACCAGAGCTCTGGAGATGTTGAGTTTCTGGGGGAAGGTGAGGAAAGGGAGAATGCCTCTGAGGAGGTGAAGCTGATAGTGGGCCTTCTTGGCAATGTCAGCGATATGTGGTGAGAAGGAGAAAGAGGAGTCGAAGATGACACCCACGTTTTTAGCCTCACACGAGGGTGAGGGGAGGGGCCCAAGGAGCGCGGTCAGAGAGTAGGAGGGAAGGAGGGAGGAGGAATCCCAATGAAAAGGATATCAGTCTTACTGGTGTTAAGGCAGAGATCATTGGCAGCACACCATGCCTGAATAGCGGTCAGACAATCGGGAATGAGAGAGGAAGAAGAGGAGGAAGAGGAGGAGGTTTTAAAGGAGAGCTGTGTGTCGTCAGCATAACACTGGAAATGAGGAGAGAAGGTGGAGATCAAGTGGGCAAGAGGGACAAGGTAAATGTTGAAACGCCACGGGGAGAGGATAGTGGCCTGAGGGACGCCGCAAGTCGAGAGTGAGGAAGAGGAGAGAAAGGGGCCCAGTTGTACTTGGGAGGGCCGATTTGAGAGGAAAGAGGTTAACCAATCCAGTGTCCAGTCCGTGATGCCCAGGGTATCACTGAGTCAATTTATGAGGATGGGAATGATTGACCGTGTCAAAGGCAGAGGACAGATTGAGGAGAATGAGGGCGGAAATAGAGTGTGAGTCAAAATTTGAGAGCAGGTCATCACGGGTGTTCAGGAGAGCGGTTTCTGTGCCTTTAGCTGCTCTGAAGCCAGACTGGAGGCAGCCAATAGATTTAGTCTGATGGATTAGTTGGGAGATGACCAAGTTCTCCAGGTGTTTGACCAAGAAGGGGGTAGTAGAGCTAGGGCGGTAATTAGCCAGGCAGCAAGGGTCCGCAGACATTTTCATTATGGGAAGTGCACAAGGGAGTGCTTGAGGGGTGCAGGGAAGGAGCTAGTGGCAAATGAGTGGTTACAGAACTCAGCCAAGGAGGGAGAGAGAGAGGCAATGTTGTCCTTGATAGTTCTAGAGGAGCAGGAAAGCATCTGTTTGGAGGAGACTTTCATAGAGCAGACTGTCTTGGTGACCTCATCCAGTGCTATGGGTAAGAAAGAGGAGAGAAGGGGTGAGGGAGATAGGTGGAAGGGGAGGTCTACAGGTAGGAGGAATAGGGAGGGGCATAGATGAGAGAGAGGACAGGATGTTCTGAGCTTTTGTTGTGAAATGCGTGGCCAGCGCCGTGCAGAGGGCCTGAGACGGAAGAGGAGAAGTGGAGACTGCAGTTGGAATGGCCAGTTCCTTGCAGATTTTGAAAAGTTCAGCCATGTTGTTAGTGGCCCCTGAGATGCGGGATTGGATATGGGTTGTAAGAGGATGTGCTAGAAGCCAGCCACTTCCGTTCTGCAGCTTTGCATTTGCGTTTCAACGAGGCTAAGTCGGAATCATAATAACTATTGCACTCGGAGGCAGCCTTCATACGGATCCTCATGGCAGGGGCAAGGATATCAAGAGTGTTGAAGATGAAGAGGTGAAGGTTAGCAAGCGCTGAGTTTTGTGTGAGAGTGAATGGTAGGGGACGGGGGAGTGAAGGAGGCAGCAAAAGCAGCTACGGACACTTGCTTCATCGGTCGCATGACGGAGAAGGAGACTGGCAGTGCGGGAAGAGGCATAGCCGGGGAGCCAAGGAGCTCCAGATGGGAGGAGAGGAGAGAATGGTCAGACCAGGAGTGGGGAGTGGAAAGAGGGTTAGAGAGGGATCTATCAGCAGTGATGAGCGCATCCAAGGTATGCACTGCTTAGTGGGTTGGGCTAGAGGGAAGACTGGTGAGAGTGGTCGCATCGCGAGAATCCAGCTGGATATTGAAGTCTCCAAGGAGGAGAAGTTTAGAGGAAGAGGTCAGCAGAGAGGAGCGAGGTCAACCCATTCCAAAAGGAAGGGGGGATTGGCCCAGGAGGCCTGTAGATGGAAGCAGAGTGAGGAAGATGGTGGGAGAGATGCAAAGCTTGCAGACAAGACATTCAAAATAGAAGTAGAATTGAGTGGGTGTGATGGAAACAGGGACCCATTCTGGGTAGACAAGGGCCACTCCCCCTCCAGCCCAGTTACACCTGGGCTTGGAGAGGATCTTGTAGCCCTCAGGAAGGAGAGTGTCAAAAGCAGTGACCATGAGTTTGCCTCTGCCTCTGGATTCTATTCCCGCTTGCGCACTCTCAGCTTTTCTCCTCCTTCTACGGTCTGCCAGCCGCAGGTGATTTCCAGGTTTAATGGTCCCGCGCAGCTGACTTAGATCTTGACAATTAGACTGCATGTTATACTTGGTGTCAGATTCCTTCCACATTGACTCCTTGCTGGGACTTGGAGTCCAAGGAAGTTTCAAATGATTTCAAGTTACATTGTTGGACAGTTTTACTTAGAGAGCAATCACCAAACATTAGGTGTTGGATATTTATGTTCTAGGCTTACCATTCACACATGAAGAATTTATAGAGTTTTGTTTGAAAAAAGTCATTTTCAGATTTTTATATTTAAATGGTTCTGAATAATGACAACGTGCCATCAAATACTCTGGAATTAAGGGATTTTCCTCACAAGAAAGGGAAGAATACTACCTCTCTCATGCTGGAGTCACCACTCTGCCTTGGCAGCCATCTCCTCCCATGTGATCCACCCTCAGAATGCCAAGGCCAGGGTCAGGTAGCTGATGCTTTCCCCTGGTCACATGCGAGGAGATTTTAGGTTGGGGATCAGTGATGACTCGTCAGGAGTCATAAAATACCTCTCTGCAGTCTTCCTCCTCCTCTTTGGCCCCCCACTGTCTCCAAATATCCCCTGACTCCAGTGGATTCCTCCTTCCTTTCACCACTTCTCTCCGTCAACTTCCTTCAGTGTTAACTTTCCTTCTCATTCCTCCTCCTCTGTCCTTCCTACCAAGCCAACCTCTCCCTTACAAACATGCTTCTCTACTCCATGATCGTTCTCTCACTTTCCCATCCTTCCCTCCTCCAACACCAACCTTTCCTGGTTTCCTCCATCTTCCACAACTCTGCAGCTCTTTCTCTCCCTCACCAACAAACTCTCCATCACAAATCTTCCAAACTCCTCCTTCCTCTGTCACAGATATACCAGTCATGCCTGCACTTCAGTTTCCTTTCACACTAACTGTGCAAAACAGGCCATTTTCTGGTTGGGGTCATATACTCTCGGATTGGTTGTCCTGTTTCTTTCTGGTTTTCCCTGGCCCTGATTCCCTGTGACCACCTCCTTCGTATGTGAGTAAGCCCTGCCCCTTTTTTACTCCAGGTGAGGGAAGTGTTTTACATGAGTTGGCCATTTCTCCACCATTTTAAGGTAAGTCAAATTTATTATAGCCGTTTCCTGACCTGCGTGTGTATATATGTGGGAGCTGCCCTCTCTGCAGGTAAGAGTGTTTGAACACAAGGAATCTTTTACGGTGTGTGCTGGTGTGATATTACACTTTTCAGACCTTAGCAAATTGACCTCCCTGGATGTTTTGGGTGGATCCTGTACCTTTTCCCCTCCCTTTCTGCTTTGGAAAATCACAGATCTACTCCAGGTTTTTTGATCTGAGGAAATAGGGCATTATGAGAGATGTATTTCTAAATTCCCCCTTTTGGTGTTGAAGATCTTAGCAGGTAAGGTTTGGTTTCTGACCTCCTGCAGTGTGTCCCTCTCCCCCTGAACCTACAAACCCCAAATGGGGATTTCTTGGCAAGGAATGGGGTGGATTACAATGGAGACTTAGAAGGGGTTTTGGGATGACTTTTCTCCCTTACTCCTAGACCTTTGGCATTTAGGGAGGACTGTGGGGTATCCCCTATATACCATCTCCAAGGATTGTATAATGGAGCAGGTGGCTTTCACTAGCCTCAGCAAATGTATGGTTGCACACAACAGATCTCTTCAATGACTTTGAAACACTAGCCACAGGCCACGTTCAAGAAGTTAATTCTTCGGTTGTAAGGCTACAAACTCAAACTGCAATACTGCCCTGGTTCTGACAAACCAGCAGACTTCATGTTCCAACATCTGAGGCCAGCTACTGCACAGGTTGAACAAACGCATAAGACACCAATGCACACATGTACATGGGGCAGGAAATGGTGCTTCCCAAAGCACTACGTATGGATAAAATCTTGAAAGAACAGATAAGGATGTATGCATTCACCCTGCAGTCAGGTAATGGAAGACATTGCTCAGTAGGCACACCACAGGCTCCAAAACATAAGGCGTTGCTTCCTGTGATGGCCACCATTCATGAGAAAGTAACTATCAAAGTCTATATAAGGCTTACAGCACACAAAGTGTCATTCCCATATCACTCTCTATGAACGTCATACATCTCACCCATGAAGGACAGCAAGCAATCATCAGATTCAGTTCCCTGGAATTAATCAGCTGGTAGGAGATACTATTAGCAACGGTGTCCCATGAGAGGCAACTGGTGTGGCAGATCACACTCTGCCCATCTGCAGTCCGGAGAAAGGATTAGTGCAGATTTCTGTTACTTACCAGGTGATACAGACCTAAGAAGTACAGGACTTATCCAGGTATGCTGAGGTAGAAACAGTAGAATCCACCAGCACAGAGACCTTACTTCCAAAGCTATAGAGGAAATTGGCAACCCATGGAAAATGCAAACTAACAAAGATGGACAATGGGCTGCTATTTCAAGACAAAGAATTTGTATTTGTATTTATTTGAAGAACAGGATGCACATTTTGACCAGAAATGAATTACAATAACACATTACAGATGGTGGCGACCTTCTCGGAAGGGTGCCCGTATAATAGCACAGAGATGAGAACAAGTCTGAGCGAGTTTATGAGAGTGTGAATAAAGTGGGACATAAACCAATGACAAAACAAAAAATATAAGAAATTGATGATTTACAAAACAGGGGAACTGCTTCAAACTTAAGAGGAGTACCGTACAGATATACATGTAATTAGTATGCAGCATTAGAGGGAGTGGTTGGGTCAGTTACGGTGGGTGGGACACAGGGCAGGGAAAGCTCCCTCTTTGGCCAGTAAGTAAAGTTTAAGCAAAACTTTGAAGAGATCCATGGTCAGACTGGCTTTGATTGGTTCCATGTGTTAATATCCCCGTAAAAATATCGCCATATTTTTGCTGCGATATTAAGGCATGGAACCTGCAGGGGACACCCCTGAAACCCCTGTATTATTTTAAAAGGAGCGGAGGACACCCCAGCAACCCCTGCTCCCAAAAATCCCTAATATTATCCCCACTAAAAATATTGCCTATGGCCGTTCCCGACGACCACATATACGGCAATATTTTTGGTGGGGATAATATTACTTGATACCTCTGATGGGCAGAGGGTTCCAATGGGTGAGTAGGGAGAAAGAGCGGAAGCATGAGGAGGCATGGGGCAGAGAGGTTGGGATCAGAGAAGGAGCAGAAGAGATGAGATGGTAAGTAGACAGAGATACAATCAGGCAGGTACTGAGGAGCAAAATCATTGATAGATTTGTACACTAGGCGAAGTAATTTAAAAATGTAGTGGTTGTACATGGAGAGCCAACAAGCACAGTGTGGGTAGGTAGATGTAAGGGAAGATTTGGGTAGGTTGTAGAAAGTACAGGTAACGGAGTTGAGGACTTTGTCTAGAGGGAAGAAGGAGTATAGGGGAAGGCCAATGAGTAGGCACAAGCAGTAGCCGAGTATGCTGAACATGAGGGTGGAGATAAGACTTTCCATAGAGTGGTAGGAAAATGACAAGTTTCAAACGAGTAGTAGATATGGTAGTAGTGTTTGTTACAGTCTGAGGTGTCTATAAAAAAACACCCCAAGTTTGCAAGCCTTGGGCGAGGAAGCAACAAGATCAGGCAGGAAGTAGATAGGAGCAGAGAGGGTAGGGGTGGCATTGGAATCCAGGAAAAAGTTGACATCCGTTTTTGAAGAGTTCAGCATGAGGAAGCAGAAAGCCATCCAGTGTTGGATTACAGTGAGACAGTAATCCGTTCCGAGATAGCTGGGGTGAAGGAGGGAAAAGAGAAAATTACTTAAGTGTTGTCAGTAAAGAGGTGATAGTGAAAGGCAAAGGACAAGAAAAAGTATTTCTAGGGCAGAGGTATAGAGGGTGAAGAACAGAGGTCCAAGGACCGATCCTTCAGGGACACCAATAGGGAGAAGGGTGGGGTCAGTGGTTAGCGAGTACCAGGAGATTTTAAAGGAGTGGCTAATCCAGGCAAGACCACATTTGTGAAACCCCAGTGTGAGGAGGAGAGAGGGACTAGTCGACTATGTCGAAAACTGCAGAGTGGTCCAAAAGGATGAGTATAGAAAAGAGTTTTGAATGGTGAGCATCAGAGAGAAAGTTGGAGACATGCATAATTCAGTCATATGGAGTTTTCACTATGAAAAACTGATTTAACTGGATCTCCAATGCCATTATCCTCAAGGTAATTAATGATCCGCTGAGAACCACCTGCTCAATGACCTGTGAATATGGAGGGAAACTGGGCAGAAGCTCCCTGCAACGTTTGAGTCAGTAGAGAATGTATTGCAAAGGGGTAGGACAATTGCAGATTTAAAGGCGGCAGGGAACAGTCTAGTGGAGAGCGAGAATAACCTCAGAGCGATAAGGACAAGTGACTGAGAATAAGTATTTGACCGTTTGAGGTCGATAGAAGTGCACAATGATTTGGCACTGCGAAAGATTGGTGCTAATTCGGTGGGATATTGATATTGACTTAGACACTCAAACCCTTACGTATGTGAGCGCTTATGACTGGAAGGGAAATTTTGAAAAGACGTTACCAAAAAGTCAAATTGACTAGAGAGGAACTTCTGGAAGAGCACAGTTTTCAAGAGTTTCCTAAATCACCCAATATCATACTCCTGCCTAAGCAAAGAGTGTAACATGTAAGAGATATTTGTGCCTTGGCTGCCCCCTGCAGAGTTAAGTTTATATCTAGGGGGAACCAGTTGATTGATCGATGGAGAACAGCACGGGCGGTTATTGGTGTATGATACCAATTTCTTCACCTGGTAGATAGGGGCATTGGCATACAAACGTTTATGAACCAAAGTAGTAATTTTAAAGATAATCCTTGTGGCCACTAGAAGTCAGTGCAGTTGCCTCAGAGCGGGGTGATATGTGACCGAAAGTTTCAAGACAATTCTGCCAGTGTTATTGAAGATAACCTGAATCTTATGGCAAAAAGCTCTTGATAGACCGACAAATAATGAGTTGCAATAATACACTTTAGAGCAGATTATTGCTTGTGCGATAATAGACAGGCCTGTTGGTGAAAGAAACGCCAAGATCTATTTAAAAACTCTTATATAGTAAACGGTAATGATCAAGGTCAGGTTCTTATTCTGTGCAAGGCGAATGGGTGGGGTTGGTCAAATTTCACTATCACCAGTACACCCGAGACTGGTATGCCGACCTTGGGCCAAAATTTCAGTACACCAACTTTTATGGGATTGGAGCCAACCCTGGACATACAAACACACTTTCACAAATATATATATGGATAGATATATAGATAGACCAATGAGGTAGCAATGTTCCCTGTTTTAGTCTCCAGCAAGCGTGAGTCCCAAATACGGACAACGTAAATTTTGCATTTTCCTGGATTGTTTTTCTCTTGACTGTATTTAATGGGGTGTGTTAACCACAACAGGGTGTTGGAATCTCGCCTCCTTTTGAATATCAAAGCATATATTTGGAGCCCTTAGTGTTTTTCGGCACGGTTTAGAAGACGATCTCTATTGTCTTCGGGAGCGCTCCAGGAAAGACTCATCTCCCAGAGCAAGAGCAAGAATAGCTGAGGACTTGTCATACCTTAAAAGACACAAAAAAGGGACTTTGGTCCCTGGAAGACCTTCCTGACAGATTCATGTACGAGGGGCTACCATTCCGCTGATGAGACTTCAGGCTGCTGACGAAACAGAGTGAAAGCTCGTACAACTCCGTTTATTGAAAAACTGAATAATTAATCAAATGCAGAAGTAACCTTTACAAGCCATAGTGATAGCGAACTCAACAAGATATTTTCACATATTTGAATTTCTTGATAAACAAAATCAATGTAAACTTGCAAGTTATAATGCAAACAGCGTACTTTTGAAAATATATGTTATATATGACTAGTAAACGCTTTATTCGCACACCTTCCAAAGAATGGACTCGCAATATTGATAGTCCAAGATGGACGCCGAATTTGCGCACGTCCGAGCAGGGTTCCCTCGCTCCGCTCCTCTTTCCAAATGCCAGTCTGACTCTAGAGCCGTGGGAGGCGTTCCTCCGCATTGTCGCTGTCAGTGGATCAGTCAGCAGGGGCACAGGCCGCAGATTCCGCAGCACCAGCAGGCGCGGATTCCGGGTGCAGGAGAGGCAGGAGTGGAGCAGCTGGGCTGCGGCAGTCATGGCAGAGACCATCGCAGACACCCGCCGCCTATCGAGCAAACCGCAGAACCTGAACGATGCTTACGGACCACCTAACAACTTCCTGGAGATCGAGGTGGGAAGCCCTCAAACCGTGGGGGTTGCCCGGGGCCGCTACACCACCTACGAGATTCGTCTCAAGGTGAGGAGGACGGTTGAGTGAAGAGTGGCGGTACTCCCGATATGTTAAAATAAAGGACGAGATTACACATAGTGGGAGAATTTGAATAAGGGCAGTGGGGTATGAGGGCACCTGCAAATGGGGCGAGGGCACCATTCGTGGCGAATGAGAGTACAGGGAGAGGGTATGGCTGCAGGTATTGTAGGTTGGTGGCCCGAAGCGGAGGATGGGATACGAGCAGCGTTAAGACCCCATTTATAGTAGGAGGGTCACATTATTGGGGTGCACTAGGATGAGCGTACAGGCGCCTTGTGAAATGAGGCAGAGGGTTAGGGCAAACACAAAGGCTGGAGGGGTCTAGATACTGTAGTTGTCACTAGTAGGGTAGAAAAGAAGAGGCAAGGGGTCGGTGGGTTATCGCTCAACAGGTGATATCGGTGATCATTGTAAGGAATTCCCGTTTAAAAATGGACACATGCGACTCGTCGTGTTGTTCAGTAATACATTGTTTTTCTGTTCACATGCGTATTTTGATGTATGTTTATATTTGAGGCGGCCACCCTGTGCACAATGTCTTTGCCGTGCAGGAAAGGCCACAGTCAAGTTAGTGATCTTCATTACTTGTCAGAGTGTTATGGTCCTTGGGTGGAGCACACGCTACTCAGAAGTGGACTTTACTGCTATTTTTTACTTTTAACATTAGAACGTTTCGATGGCAAGATTCCGTTCTGTCTCTCTTTAATGGATCGGCTTCAACTCCATTGGGACGGGTTTGCAGTCGGCGAGGGTAGCCAAAGGGGCACTGTAAGTGTGTGTGTGTGTGTAGTTGTCAAAAGAGGATGTGTCCTAGCAGAGACCCTATCGGGAGTTGTGGGCAGGAAGTCCACCCTGCTTCCTGCCACATGACTGGAGGGGTGTTTGCTGCTCCCTGTTGGAGATTCTCTGCTTTTTGTCTGATGTCAGCAGTTTAGTCATTTGGAATGTATTAGTTCAGTGTCAATGGTTAACAGAACAGTGCACATTTCAATACTCAACCCACACATTCTTTGAATTTGTGATTTTTCTCCCTTCGCCTGCATTCAAAAATTCATCTCCAACATTGTTGTACAGCTTTCTGAACAGACTTCTTACGAAATCGTCAGGGTTTTATTAAAACATCCAGGTCTGTAAACTTTGTTAAACATAATGGTCCTTTGGTCTGCTCATCACTGCACAAAAAAGCTTACATGATCAAAAGAAAAATGTGAAGTGATGGGCTGTGAAGCAACAGAAGTACGTTTGAATATATAGAATTAATCTGCGACCCTTTTAAAAATTAAAATTACAACTTATTTTACTAGTTTCCTATCCTTAAACCCTGTGTTCAGTTGTGAAGTGCAGGCCTAATGAAACGGGGCACAAAGTATTTGTTTCACGACAATGTACACAGATCTGAACACCCCCTGAAACGATTTTAGCCGGTGAAACCGGACGGTGGTGGGGCTTGCTTTAGATATCACATACCAAACTTTATCCATTGGTACAACAAGCAGCTTTTTTTCCCCTCTGAGGACACCAATGCCGTTTTGCAGTAAGCACACCAGTTTTGTCAGTAACCTACTTGTATTCCATTTGTGTCCCCAATTACCACAGCCTAGAATTGTACACTTTTTTCACTCGGAACGTTGCTAACTTTGGTGTAGTGCTAAGAAGCCCATGCAGGCCTGGTTGGTGCTATAGAAAACCTCAAAAATAATAAAATGTTTTGAATTTGTATAGGGCATATTTTCCATGTTAAGTGTGGCTGACACTACTAATCCGTTTACATTGTTCTACGCATAGGAGGAGGAAAGGCGTGGGCCACATATATAACACTGAGACAAAATCGCTGCAATGATTGTTATAGGCAGTATGGTAGTAAGCTGATGAATTTATTTTAAGACTTATAGAAAAAGCACACACTTATTGACGTTTCATCGAAACCTGTAAAAAAACACGTTTAAAAGTAGTTGGCGTCAGTCTGCTTCCACGAGGTATGCTATTAAGTCAGCATTTAAAATAGTGTTGTGGTGGCTTTGGACATCTCTAAGCATGGCAGGCATCATGTGGCTTACAGCCACGCCTCAGGTTCTTGTTTAGGAATGTCTGGTCTTGACGTGATATACCTAGGACTCGTATGCAGGCTGCAGCACCCTCCCTTATTAAGTGAAACAGCCCACAATAGTGGATGAGCGCATCTATCCATTTTACATTGATATACTCGTGCCATACTAGAATTGACAAATATGCCCTCAGACAAAATACCTTCAACACCAATACTGCTGTTGTTTTTCTGTCTCCCCACAGACAGCCACCGCTCTGCAGATACCGAAGAACTTGAGAGTAGACAGCCCAAACCTTGAAACTATGACCAGCTTGGTGGTATTCTCAGTTAAACTCATACTACTCGCTTCGTAGGTCCCTAAGAAAGTGGTATAAACAAGATAATCCACTGAAACCGGTCGACCAGATACAAAGTGGGATATCCAGTTAATAATTGGTCACCCTTGACTGAATCGTAGAGATATTTTAACCTTACTTTTGAGTTAAGAAGACGGAGCATTAAAAAATTAACTCACAATCTGTGCACTTGTTGCTTCCAGAACTTTTATAAGCATACCTTTGCACAACAGTGTTGCCTATGACCATTTAGCTTTAGCCTAAGGACGGTCAGTCTCTTTGGTCCCCTCACCCTAGACAGGTAGGTCATTACCTCAGTCTAGGGGAAAAGTCCATCACTGTGGGGACAGTTAGTATTGGTTGGAGGGTCATATAGGCTATTCGATTCTGAATAATATAAACAAATATGATTGCCTTGTACTTTGTGTGTATGAAAACGTCTGGGATCAGGTACAGGTTCTAGATGCCCTTCCTGGTCCTCCTGTGTGATATCTTTCTCTCTTCTTTTTCTTTTTGTTTTGTTTTTTTTGAGCCTTGGAAATGCCAGTCTGCTCCTAGATACATACATTATTTTCTTTTTAACTCTTGAGGCCCTTCCATCCCAAACAAACTTGAGGAGTCTATTTTCCTATACCTTGAGTTTCTATTTAGAGTTGGGATCGGGATCACTGGGAACAGGTATAAGAGGCGTGGCAGGATGTTCAGTTTAACCATTGCAATCCTCCCAAATCACATGTGCCTAATTTTCCCCCATCGAACCAGATCCTCCTCAATCTTTGCCCATAGTACTGTGTAGTTGGCCTCATATAGTCTGTGAAAATGAGCTGTGACCCTGACCCCCAAGTATGTTCTACCTTTCTCTGTCCACACAAAGTGGGAAATTGGCCAGGGGTGGGGGTGCATTGATAGTCAACATGTCTGGTTTGGTAGTCTTAATCTTAAATGCTGACACATCCTGGAAGGTTTGAAGTTCTCCCTCCGGGTGGGCTAAGGAGGTGTGGGTGGAGGGGTCATTTTAACTATGACATTATCAGTGAAAAAACGGACCTTATGTTCTGGCTCTCCAGATGTTAGGGTGAGCCCTTTTTCTGGCTGCCAGAGGGCACCTTTGGCGTGTTCCCCTTGTAATCTTGGTCGGGCTTGTCAACTCCCCATTAACTGTTATTCAGGCTGTTGAGTTTTTGTAATTGTCCAAGATCATGCTGGTCACCCCCTGACCTAGACCAAATTTCGATAGCGTGAGTTTGAGAAAGCCCCAGTCCACTCTATCAAACACTTTCTCGGTGTCCAGCGCCAATAGCAGCGAGTGGATCGGGGATCAATTAACCTTGTCAACCAGATGGAGAACTCTGCAAATTGTTTTTTGTCCCCCTTCCCAGCACAAATCCAGATTCTGGATTTATAAGCTTGTGGATAAGCTGCTTGAGCCTTGTGACAGAACTTTCGTGAAGATTTTCGTTACCCAAATTTGGAAGGGCGATTGGTCTATATGAAGCACATTTCCTGGGGTCTTTACCTGCCTTTCGGATTAGTAATATGTGGGCCTTGCTCATTGGTGGTGGAAGATCCCCCACCTCCCTTATAACGTTGAATAACCTGGCCAGTGCACCCACCAATAATTGATGTAATGTTTTGTAAAAGGGGACTGTAGGGGCGGCTGGCCCCAGAGCCTTGAGGGCTTTTAGTGCCTTTACGACTGCAATGACTTCCAGTGGGTCTAGAAGGGCGTCCAGAGCATCTCTTCCCCCGATCCGATAAAGCCTGTAAGGTAGCTCAGCGGGTTCAGCGCTCGCTGCTGTGATCTGCAGGTCGAAGGTTTGAATCTTGGCAAGGCCAACTCAGCCTTCCATCCTATCCGAGGTTGATAAACGAATACCAACTTTGGTTGGGTGATACTGTATGTAAATATGTTCTTGTAAAGCGCTTTTGCAAAAGGTCTATGCAAATAACTTATTATCATCTGTTCCCTGTGAGTAAGGTCTCTTGGCAGCATGTATCCACCTCTTCGGCCTTATATAAACCGGTATTCCCACAAAATATCCCCACCAAAAATATCGCCATACATATGGTGGTTTTTTTGGGGAGGATATTTTGTTGGAGCGGGGGTTGTGGCGGTGTCCCCCGCAGGGTCCATGGGTCAATATCGCCGCAAAAATATGGCGATATTTTTGTATCGCGATATTTTTGCAGGGATATTAACACATGGAACCTATAATCCATCATAAAAAGCCTTGAAGGCTTTCTTCTTGTGATGTCCTCCCCTTGCCCCTCAATCCCATATCATCCCTTATGGAGTGAATAAAAGCTGTAGCTGCTCCCAAACTAGTAGAAGCCTTGCTGCATCCACAGAACAACTGCTGATTGCAATCTCCGGGTATGTAGATGGTTTCTGACTCCTGCCATTTTGCTATAAGCTTTTCTCGAGTGTTTCACCTTGAACACGCTTTCATTTTTGCTGTAGTTCCCGTGCCAGCTGCTCTCCCGACTCTGAGCGCAGCCTTTCAGGCTTGCTGCTAGAGCTGTCACTTTCCTCCTTGCTATGGCTTTGAGCGCTCCCCAGTGAGTGTTTAGCGATGTGTCCCCCGGATCGTTGAAATGTAAGTATTCCCTCACTGTGTCTTTCAGGTCCTGCAAATTGACCAGGTCGTTTAGAATCCCTGTGGGCAGCCACCACCTACCCTTCCTGCTCAGAATACCTAGATTATCCAGCGAGGCGACCACCATGCTGTGCACATTAAGGTTCATGCAGTGAAAGTCACTCTGGTTAACTAACGGGAGCAGTTGTGAGGACATTAGTATTAAATCGATCCTCGAGAAGGAACCAGGAAGGCGTGAGTAGTGGGTGTAATCTCGTGTTTGGGGATGTGGCTCTCGCCATACGTCCACCAAGACTAAGCTGTTGAGTGCCTGATTGAGGTTGTGCCTGGTGCTCCTACCTGATATGTATTTGTTTGAGGACCTATTCAAGTACCAGATTCAAATCGCCCATGATTGTCACCTTTTGGCATGTACCTCCACCTTCCTCCGGAGTTGTATGTAACATAAACTCTTCTTGTGCTACATTGGAACCATAAAATGAAGCGGTTGTTAGACCCCTTGTATTCAAAGTAGCCTGTACTATCACATACCTCCCCCCCGCTCCAGTCTACTCTACTCTTCTGCAACTCAAAGGGGACACTTTTATGGAACATCAGGGCTACCCCGACACTCTCGGTGTGGCCAAAGGCTTGGAACTGTAATGGGTACTCTGTGCTGCGCAGGCCTACCATGTCATGCTTTTTCAAGTGTGCCTCCTGAAGCCCCACTATTTTAATGCGCCTTGCTCTCAATTCTTTATGCAGTTGAATCCGTTTATTGGGGGTGTTGAGCCTTCTCATATTTAACAAGCATATCCTAACCCCCAGCCCATTTCCCCATTTCTTCCTACTAATACAGTGCTTAAATAGGCCTCCTCCTTGAACCATTCTGCCGGCTCCCTTCCTCACATTGCCCTGAACCTCTATCCAACCCTCCCTTGATTAACACATGAACATACACCGTGCTCGACCACAGAACAACAGTTCCCCAAATCCCCATCCGAAATTATACTATTCAACTGCATTCCTGAGCCAGGTAGTCCTCAGCTCACCTCTTGGAATTAGTCTTAAATCAAGGGCGATAGCCAGTCTCTTTCTGGCCCAGTAGACCCGTTACATCTTTACCTATGTTGAACTTGGCCAGTATGCCAACGTTGCAGAAGGCCAGCTTTGTTCGTGTCCATGCGTCCCTGTGTGCAAAGTCCTTGGAACATGTCACTCCCCCCTTTGGGAGGGACAAATTCTCCCATATTAGCCCTACTCTTCTCTTTCCCTTGCTACTCGCGTGCACGGCTTTCATCTCTTGTCTTTGCACTACCACGCGTCATCCTCATGATTTGGGATCCTTTCTTTGCCTCTTTGTTTGCCAGCTACTGGGCCGTCGCTCTCACCATCCTCCTGGGGTTTCTCTAGACCCCCAGTAGGACCACACGCTGGAAGTTTGATATTTAGGAGTTTGGCGCCAGCTTAAAGTGTCAAAATCGTGTGCACCTGACTTTCCCCCTATAACTACAGTCCAAACTTCCATTTATACCCAATATCCCTCCTGAGTAGTTCTCCGGAACTGGCTTCATCATTCGCCGTCTTGCCAGAGTTGCCTGAGCCAAGTCCTGGTATATCTAGGTTTTACTGCCCTTGAATTCAACGTGGCCCACCTTCCTCACTCTGTTTAGTATGAATTATTTTGTCCTGTAATGGTGCAACTTGACCACTATATCCCTGGAGGGGGCGGTCTTCTCCAGGACGCATGGGCCCCACACAGTGGGCTCTGTTAACCCTAAGCGGCAGATTTTCACCTTGTTCGAGGATGCTGCTCGGAATGTTGACCATGCAGGCTTCAATATCCCCCGCCTTCGTACCCTCCCTTCGGAAGCATATCCTCAGATTGTCTCTCTGCGCTTTATTCTCCAACTTCTCACACTTCATCGTCTCAGGAGGATAGCTCAGGGGCAACGTGCTCGCCTTGGAAGCAAGGCGGCGCGAAGCAACACAGGTTCGATTTCCCCAGGTCCGTGCTTAGAAACCTCTGGGTATTCAGCGCGTTATAAATGACCAGTCATAAGGGCCTCCCTGTAATTCCTGTTGGCATCTTTTGCGCTTGGCACCTTCACCTTCAGGTCTGTGACTGACCTCTCAGTCTGGTCGATCCGCTCCCCAAGTTGGCTATCTCCCGCCTGTTCTCACTGATGGCTTCCGACAGTTCAGGTTTCAGGAGGCTAGTTCCGTCTTCTTTTAATTGGTGCAGTGTACTGAGTAGGGTATCCGTGATAAGTAGGGTCCCTTCACCTCACCATGTCGCACCCAGCATCCATCGCTGAAGTTTCTGCTAGGTTACCGTAAGCTGTGGAAACGCTAGCACCTGTCTTACAAACATAAATATATATATATTTATACACCTAAACAATACGCTGAGATTTGTTTGGCAATAAAAAGGCAGTGGCTTTTTATTAAACCTAATATTAACAAAACATAAGAGTATTATGGATATTGCCCAAAAAACAGGTGTGCAGTGTTATCTTCTGTACTTTTGGGCACTTTGGCCAGGAAAATGGAAGTTGCCGTTCTTTGCTCATATGGTGCCCAGCATGGGCTCCCAGGTGTTTGGAACCTGTACATTGTCTGGTGAGCATTCCTGTGCCTGCTGGCAGATTCATGCCAGCCCATGCCTCCACACCCAAGTGGGTTCATGGCCACTTGGGTTCCCCCCCAAAGACCCTTGATCTATTTGCATCCCCTTGTTGCTAACATGTTCAGGATCCCTGTGTGGAATAACTCCATCCCTTTTACCAATAGGCAGGTTCCATCTTTGTGGAATAGGTCTGGGTCAGAGTAGATTATACTCGTGTGTCTGCTAAAGATCAGTCCCCTGCTTATGCATAATGTTTCTATGCTTGTGTTTAGCTTTCTTCTGGCTATGTTGATGCCTTTGTTTGATGACGCCCCTCTTCCTGCCAGTGATGTACATATGTCTTGTGTTATTTGTTGTCTTCCTATATTTACTAGATCCTTGCCCCCCAGGTGTATTACCAGGTATTCCGGGGGTTCCCTGAAACCCACCAGGTCTGCTAACCTCTCATGTATTATTTCCTGCCCCACCAGGATGGTGTTTTTGAAAAAATGTTTGTCTCTTCTGTTTTCCTCTGTCCTCCTTCCATCCAGGCTGACTTGTAGCAGGCTTCATCTGTTGAGAGATATTGTGTTCTATTAGTTCTGGCCATATGTATTTTTTAAAATACTGATGTCCATATGCCTATTCTATATTCTGTGCTGTCCCACAAAGACATGGGGATGCCTTTTTTCAGGATGCCTGGAGCTGAAAGCGACTAAGGGCATTGCCGTCCCCGTGTATCAAAAACTGTTGTTCTAGGTGTGGGGCCAGGGGGGTGTCGTCAGAAAATGATTTGTGATGCAGACCGGGCAGCTGTCCCTGTCCTCGCTACAGTATACGATGATTACTCTACCTTTTGCTGTTTTTGTTCTTATTTCTATAGTCATGCAGTCCTGCCCCATTTGCAAATCTAACATAGCCAGCCCATCATTGGCCCTAGTATTTGAGGCTATGAGCTTGCTGATCCCCAAGGTCACAAAGTAGGCCAGCACAAAAGCTGCCCTGAATAACTTGGCCTCATAACTGTGGGAACATGTTTTATCATTGTTTTCAGTTTTTCAAAATTCAAAGGCCGCCTTTTGTCTTTAGTTGGCCCCTCTAGCTTGCCCTAACCTTTTAAATTATAGACTATTAGTGCGCTGTAGGTTGGGTCTCTTCCCACGGTTATCTTTACAAAGTATGCTATGGCTGATGGGTGCATCCAAGCCCATGCTTTTTTTAAAATTCTGGCTATAAGCCCATGCAACAAGTTTGTTGACCTCTATCTCATTTGTCTTCTGTGTTTGCGACGTTTGTAATTTCTTTTACTGTGGCCAGGCACTTACTGTATTGTTTGGCTGTCTTTTCTGCCAGTGCCCCGTTGGCCAGCTCTATCAAAACCTTTGTGGTGGCCTCTGGATGTCCGACAGGGAGTGGGCCTCGGTAGGCACCTTGCTCTGAGGTGCGTTTGTTGCCTGCTGATTTCTTCTCCTGCCTTGGCCGTTCGGCGTGTACCTCATCCGCTGTATTCATGAGTGAGTTCCCTGTTAGAACCTCCCAAACCTCTTTTGGCACTTCTGGCATCCTCTGGTCTGAGGAGCCGGAATGTATCCCACTGCAAGCGAGATAAAGCGTCAGCTGCATAATATTCTGCTCCTACAAAGTGTTTTGCCCTTATCTCTGTTGTTGTGTAGGGAAATTGTGGTCATAGCCCTAAATACTTGCAAAACCCATTGGCATGATGTAGTTCTTCTATTGATGATGCGTACTACCGTGATTTCTTCTCACCAAGACTCCCAGTTCTGAGTTCATTACATTTGTGACTCATAGCTTTAAGGCAATTTCATATGGGGAAGATTTCCAGAAGCGTTATGTTACTGGTCAACCCGTGAATGTGCCATGCCTTTGGCCAAGGGCCCGCAAACCAACTTTTGGCCAAAACTGCACCGAAAACTTTACTACCGGTAGCATCAGTGAATAACATTCTTCTCTTTTCTGTATTCAGTGGCGTGCGCCACATGAACACTGCATTGAAATTCCTCAGAAAATGTTCCCATGTGGTTAAGTCTTCCCTGACCTTTTCTCCAAGCCTTATGTGAAGGTGCGTTTTTTTTTTTTTAAACCTCTGGGATCCTGGAAAAAACCCTTCCCAGTGTTATTACCCTTGCTGTAAAATTGAGAGTACATGCTAGTGATTGTAATTCTCTCACTGTTCCTTTGTCCTTTTGCCTTAAGGATCTGATTATATTCAATAGACTTTCTATTTTATTTTCTTTGGGGATCCTACATTCCTCTGCTACAGGGTCTATCTCAATGCCTAAAAGGATATTGTAGTCATTGGGCCTGCTGTTTTCTCATAGGCTAACATGCCCCATGTTTCTGTGAATTTTATAAATTCCTCTAGGGCCTGTTTGCAGGTATTGGATGCCTTTTGCCCTGTGACTCCGAAATGTTTCTATTCCCCAGCCCCATTTCGTGCCCCTCTAAACCCATAGCCCTTCCCCGCTCCCTTGATTCCCGGCCTCCCAGCCTGCCCCATGGCCCTGATTGGTGAAAAACTTGGTCTTGACTGGCCTCCACAGGGCAGCCCTCTGCCCGTGCAGCCCCTGCGGCTAAGGGCCCCAGGCAAAGGGTGGCTCCAACCGAGGCGCCTTCAGAGTGTCTGCAGGCGTCAGCAGGGGAAGCTAGTGAAGCCAGACGCCAGCCGTCAACCAGCAGCAACGACCAAAGTAAGTGTTACATGGTTGGGGAATAGAGCAATAACTCTACTCCAGAAAGCCCTGCCAATCTACATTAACTTACCTCAGAACATAGCTTGTCAGGCGAATGTCACATGCATCACCCTTAGGAAATACTCAACACTAGCAATCGCCCATTATAAATGTACTCGCAAGTATAGGTACATCATACCATCTGTGTCTGCTATAAAACTATACTTACTGTACTATATTCTGAAACCTGCTGCAATATGAAACCTGGGCCTCTCTCGCACCATACAGGACCCTCAAATCTAGACGTAGCCTCCTTCTTTATATATTGTTAATATACCATTGGCCTGCGTCACACCCAGATAGAATTGTAAATGTTGCCCTGCGTCGCATCTAAATAACAGTTTTGAATGCTAACAAGCGTCGCACACAGTTAGAACTGTGAATGTTAGCAAGTGCCATACTTGGATAGAATTGTGAAAATTGGCCTGCGTCGCATCTAGACAGGAATGTAAATGTTGCATCGAAATAGAATTGTGAATGTCAGCAAGTGCCACACTTACATAGAATTGTGACCATTAGCCTGCGTCACATCGAGTCAGAATTGTGAATGATGGCAAGTGCTACCATTCACAATTCCATCTAAGTGTAGCAAGTGCCACATTTGTTAGAATTGTGAACATCAGACTGTGTCGCATCCAGTCTGCAGGAATCTCAAATCTAGATACAGCCTCCTCCTTTGTCTGTTGTATGGTAAATGTAATGTATTGTGAAACCTAGGATCCTCTCCCACTTTGAGATTCTCAAACCTGGGTATAGCCTCCATCTCTGTCTACTGTATGGTTAAACTTAATGTATTGTGAATCCTGGGCACCCCTCCCACTTTACAGGATTCTCAAATCGATGTGTAGCCTCCATCTCTGTCTATTATATGTTGAAACCCACTTATTATGGAACTTAAGCCTCTCGCCCACTTTACAGGACCCTCAAATCTAGGTTTAGCATCCATCCCTGTCTACTGTATGGTGAAACATAATGCAGAACACTCAGATCAAGGTGGGGCTTACATTTGTGTCTATTTGGTGAAACGAAGAGCATTGTGAGACCTGGGCCTCTCGCCCACCATACAGGATTCTCAAATCTAGGCATTTAGCCGAACTGCAAAGGTCAGCTACGAGACATACAACCCACTAACCAAAACAACTCAACATTTCTGCATACTTGCCTCATACAAAAACCCACACAACCACCCCTCGCACAGCAAGCCACACACACTTCACCACACTGCAACAACAAACATATAAGTCGCACCAACAGCACACGAGGACTGACATCAATCCAATATTTGCACCAAAGCTCAGCGCACAGTGTAAACCGAACTGAAGCTGCCAGCAGGACATCACTTCTCTTACTATCCTACTCCCTCTTCACCTTACAAACCCAACCCGCCTTCTTGTTTACAGATGCACCTGGGGACCAATTCCTTTGGTGACAGTGCGCGGTACCAATACCACATTAACATTAATAACATGCGGTTCAAACACTGATCACAATAAAGAGCGTTTAAATGCTCAGCCATCTTATCTGCCACTAAGCCCAATGTCAAGTTTTCACAACAAGCTGAGTGATTTAACAAATGTACTACTGGAACTACTCTTATCTTTATAGACCAACCATATATTTAAAAAAAAGGGAGGTTGCGCTGTGTACCCCTTTTAAAGACGATTTCTCCCTCTAATAATCTAAACTCAACCGGCCCCTTTATTGGTGTCGCATCTTTAAATTCAGATGTGTTTTCATGGAAAATTGACCCTTCTTCCCTTCCATACTCACTGACCTATCAAACCTTTTGTCGTTGCAAACATCCCGAGAAGTGGACTGTGCGTTTTCATCGCATTAGGACTGTCCTTGAACCGTGCGGTGCTCTTGTAGCTGATAAATCCACTTGTTCTCTGCCCGCAGATCTTGCAACTAAAAACTTGGCCGTGCTCCTTGCGCTTCTCCTACACCTGTGTGATATTGCAGAGGCTGGATGGATTGACAGCGACTGGTGACTGATCAATAATCTAAGTCTGGAGTTCACTCTCGCAGCCTATTCATTCCTTGGCCTCTGCCACCTGATGTGACATTTCTACATGCTGCTAGGATTTATACTTTTGGGGCAGTGCTACGACGGCCAATGCTGCTGGAAGAGTATAATGGGGCGAGGGATTCCGTTTATGTGGTGAGCATTGTGGGATGGGTTCTAATACGGCCTGGAGAAGGTTATCATATCAGCATATTGTTTTTGTTTTATGTACTAGAAGCTAGGGAGTGTGCTTCTTTGTGTGCTTTTCCATACACTTCGCCAGTGTGGGCCTTGTTCTGGGGAAAAAAATCCTTGCTAGCGGCTACCGGGTGAGTGTTGTGCATCTCATTTTGGGAAGTGCTTGTTTCCCATCCTGAGCCTTGCCTAGTATTTTGCCCCCGAGCGAGGGGATTGCAATGTACTATTATGTTACATGCACGTTTTTTGCTACTGGGAGCCAGACATTGTCTTAACTGGTAATCCAAACGACAACGAAAATCGATATTTTATTTCTATCGCGCTCATAGACAAGTGTTTCAGAGCTTGAGAAGGCAAGGGAGGGTAAACCGGAGGAGTGGGGGGGGGCACTTATGTCAGGTAAGTGCATGAAGAAGAGGGGGGGACTGTATGGGTACAGATACAGACCCCAGTGCAAGGGGTGGCCACAGAGGCTGTGTGGGAGAGTCGCAGGGTGAGCAGGTACCTGGGCCGGAAGACAGAGGGTAGGCCAGGTGCACAGTGCCGAGAGAGAACAGATCACCTGGGGAGGGGTGGGGGTGGGGAATGCAGAAGCAAAGAGGAAGGTCTTGAGGTGCTTCCGGAGATGGTTCTCCTCTCAGAATGGCAGGGAAGCTGTCCAGAGGGAGGCACCAGCCAAAGACACAGATCTATCCCCCAGCCCGTTTCTTTGAACAAACGACTGACCTTAAGGGAGTTAGAGATAGAGGTGCAAAGAGCTTGACAGGGGAGGTATTTGCGGAGGGATAGCTGAAGGTATTTTAGAGCCAAGCCCCAGAAAGCCTTGTGGACAATGTCCAGGAGTCCAGGAAAGTTACATTTAGAAAAGTTAAATTCAGCTGTGCTGCACGCTCCTGCATAAAGCGTGTCCCGCCTCTGTTTTGCCGACTTGTCTCTCTTTGCTTTGCGATCCAAGCCCCCGACCTCGGGTGTCACTCGGCGGTTCCCCGCTCTGAGAGTACGGCGATGACGTAGTGCGGTGGGTCCCGCAAAACCATTAGTGCTATGGCGAGAAAAGCTCCTCCAGCACTCCCACCCGACCATGGTAAAAAGTAATTTCAGGGAACATATGCGAGAGAGACTGCACACCTTTAGGTAAGAGGTCATTTTGTTGATTTTACAAAATACTTGGAGCCAAAAAATGCTCACACAACTTATCAATCTTAAAGGGTGCTGGGGAGAAAAAAAATGACTGTTTGAATGATAGGTGTGACTTTTTGATACCAAAGTTCCTATCGTTAAATAGGAACTCCCGTCCCCTGCACACCAATTGGTAATGGAAATCAAAATTCCAAACAATATTTAAATAGCTTCAGTAATTAAAATCTATTTTGTCTTTAGGTAACCAATTTTTGTTGTGACAATTGTTTTCAAAAATATTCAAGGATACATACAATCAAGAATGTTTTTAATCAAGCATCCAAATGAGAGTTCAATTCACTCAATAGTATCAAATTATATTAATCATGAGCTCTACGCGTTTCGAGAGCCAACCTCTCTTCTTCAGGAGCAATACATCATATTTTTCACAGAATAATTTAAATGAGAATACTTTAAACAAAAAAATGTAAAGTTTCTTTTGACAAAGGAATTTTTTTTTTTTTGACCAAGAAATTTTTTTTGCAATTCAATAGCTGCCTATTTTACATTCAATATAGACATAATTGCATTTTTCAACTAAAATGTCTTGTGTGTCTTCAAAAAGATCATTTGACTGTGGGGTAATGGAAACATCATCTCGTGGAACAATTCTCTGACAATCTGTGGATAATATTAATAAATAGTATTAGTATTGTGTAACTCAGTGGAAGTTCTACTGTTAGTCAGGTAAGATGTTGTAAGTACCTGTATGATGATGCCGCATGTAATGAGGGAATTCAAATATCCAGACGCTTGGTCGTGCAAAATCTTGTCCTATAGAGGTAAATAAATTCAATATGTATGTTTCTCTTATATGCTAGGAGTTAGGCTCAACATATTCTAACCATTTATGTGAATTGACTGTTCTAAACGCTCACTAATTCGTGGGTGTGCTTTATCTGGCACAGTCTATGTTCTTCTCGTGTCTGTATCTGTTCTTTCATTAGATTTGACATCGCGTTGTCCAAGTATCTGGAATCACTTAACTTTTTGTATTCGATTTTCTAAAGAATGACAATGTGTCAGTCAGTGATGTTTCACGGCCAATTGTAGCAGCAACAGAAAGTGTCTTCGATCCATTATCAAGGTATTTGGACAAACCAATCATACAGTCTAAATCAACCTATCTAAGAGACACTACTCATCTATTTAACATTTTGAATCTGGTCGATGAAATGGAAGAAGGTTGGATATTATTCACATTAGATGTACAATCACTTTATACATCAATTCCACATGAAGAAGGACTTGAAGCACTAGAATGGTTACTACTCCAACAGGAATACTTCCCATCTAACAAAACATTTGCTATTGAGCTTGCCAAAATGATTTTGTACAATAATTACTTCAGATTTGAAAGAAAATATTATTTACAGATATCTGGAACTTCAATGGGGTCAGCCATGGCCCCAGTATATGCGAACACTTTTATGTTTTATTTTGAGACTCAACACATTCTAGAGAATCCAAAATGGTCAACAAATTGCTGATGTGGAGACGTTAAATAGATGATGTCTTTGCAATATGGAAAGGCACGAAAGAACAATTGGCAGAATTTTTGGAGCATTTGAACACTCGCAACAACCGCATCAAGTTCACTCTTGAGATTGCAACGACATCGGTACATTTTTTGGACACAAAGATCTATCCAGAAAATGGTAAATTGCAAACACCAACCTACAGAAAACCCACGGATGTTAATAATACCTTATTTTTTACAAGTCATCATCCGGAACATCTGAAAAGAAACTTACCTCTGAGTCAATTGCAAAGGATTAAACGCATTGTCTCTAATGAAGCAGGATACGAAGAAGCTGCAAAAGAGCAACTGACACGGTATGAAGAAATGTCATGCATGCTGGACGTGGTTCTACCTCTTACGCTCATAGAACAGCTAGACCGTTCTATTCCAAATGGCGGTTGTTCGATTCATTGCCGGGAAAGCGACATCTGCACTTTTCACGTCGCTAAATTCACGTGAATTCTGCTTCGTCACGTGAGCTACGGCATTACGTATATAAGTAGCGTGGAAACTTCACTCGCTGCTTCTGATAGAATCATTTGGCGTTGTGTAGCTGAACCTCCGATCTGCGTCTTTGCAGTTTTCCTCAGCTGCTTCTTGGGCCTTCTATAGTGTGTTTTCCGCCACACGCTGATTCCTGGAGCTGTTTGTTCGCGTGTAATTCCACACGCGCACGTTGTCTTCAAACGCGGCTGTCCTGGGCTGTGTGTATCCTGTCAGCGTGCAAATCCACAAGCGCACGCTGTCTTCAAGCGCGGCTGGCCTGGACTGCGTGAATCCTGTTCGCGTGTAATTCCACACGCGCACGTTGTCTTCAAGCGCGGCTGGCCTGGGCTGCGTGAATCCTGTTCGCGTGCAATTCCACAAGCGCACGCTGTCTTTAAGCGCGGCTGGCCTGGATTGCGTGAATCCTATTCGCGTGTAATTCCACACGCGCACGCTATTTACTTTGCGGCTGTTCAGAACCGCGTGTACTTTGTTTATTCCACAAAAGGGCGCTATTTCCGACTCCTGCATCTGTGATATTAACAGGTGGATTTATTCATTTCTATACTTTTCTCTACGTGGGAAGGAAGCTTTTCAAGGACTGTTGGAAGGTGACAGTGAACAGTACTTTGGACGCTATCCTGTGGTGCAGCAACCCGGTATCTAGCGTGAGCCTCGTGCCGTTCGGGATAAGTCTCCCTTACTAATCTTCCCTTCCTTGTCGTTTGTTCCAATTCCGGATTTTCCTCAAGAGACTTCTGCTGGATTCTTCTACACCAGTCATAAGGTCAGTGTGGGAATTAATGCCAAATACTGTTCTATCATAGAGAGTCGATTTGGGGCAGTTTCTTATGATACTTTATTTTGTTCTAGGCTGACTTCCTATACTTTACCCACGCCCTTTCCAGTGATCCATCTCTCTGCCTGTTTCATCAGTCAGAGAGTCGTATCATTTGGAAGGTCTAAACTTGACTTCACAACTATCAAATCGTGTGAACAGGGATCCGGAAGACCCTACCATCTGTATCCTTTTGAGTACCGTATCCTTTTCAGTCAATACTTTGGTGCTTTATGAAAAGAAAGAGGTTTTCCACAACCAATTTTGACAGAAGCCAAAGAACGATGTCGCACACTAAAAAGGCCTGAACTCTTAACTTAAAAGAAAAAACATGATAAAGATAACCCTCCACTGATATATTTATCACAGTACTCTACGAGCAGTGCACAGATTAAGAGAGTGTTACACAAAAATTGGAAAATCGCCAGGTTAGACTCACAATTTAGTACTTTGTTCCCGAATCCACTGCTAATGGTTTATAATAGAGGGAGGAACCTACGGGACTCACTAGTCAAAGCGGAGAGAACAACTACAACACAACAAAGACGGTTAACAAAATCCAAGAAAGGGACATTTCCCTTTTTAACTGCAGCCAATGCAATAATGTCCAGAAAGGTCAAACAATCAGACATCCTTACACAGGCCAAAAAATTAGTCTACAACACTATGCAACTTGTGAAAACAAATGTGTGATATATGGATTAATTTGCCCCTGTGGCAAGTATTATGTTGGTCAAACATTGAGGCGAGTGAAAGATCGTATATCTGAACATAAGTCAAACATTAGAACTGGCAATATAAAATCATCAGTCGCGAGACATTTTCAAGATCACCACCACACAATTTCTCAATTGAGATTTGTGGTCCTAGAGACCGTTAGAAGACCAGCGAGAGGAGGGAACCTACAACAGACATTGTCTCGCAGAGAGATGTTTTGGATACACAGGTTGGATGCCCTAGAACCTACAGGCATGAATGAAGAGTACTCTTTGAATGTGTGTTTGTAAATAAATGACAATATGTAAATATCAATATGCATAGAACATTACATACTTAGAACTGTTCAAAACTGGTGAAATGTGGATATAGATACGAAGATCCTAGCGAGAATTATATTAGGACAATTTGAATTATGTTGTTTTGACTATGGGATAATGGAAAGAGCACCTAAATGTAACGAATTAGCCCTCACAATAAGAGGCACTACGTTTCCCAGAATCCTGTGTAGTAACACGATTCAGATCACGTGACTCATCTTAATTAAGCTACAAAGCAACATATTAAATTTCATGTAGTCGAATTAATATTATTACTTTAATAAAATTACTTGACCATTTAACAGAATTGTTTCGAGTAGAAACTACGATTTCCATTACCCTGTGTAACCATTTGATTAACATCACATCACATCACATAACTACTTTAGGAGCCACTAAGGCGACTACCGCGCAACATTTCAAATAGAGAAACTACCATTCCCATAATCCATGTAGACATGTGATCAACATCACATGACTACTTTAGGAACCATGCGCAAATGAATTGTTTTCCACTGACGGGAATTGGAAAGAATCACCAACGGCTAGTGCACTCAAGAGCAGAGGTAAACTTTGTTCATACAACATTCACAAGATAGCGAATAACGAAATTATCACTGACTGACACATATTGTCATTCTTTAGAAAATCAAATACAAAAAGATAAGTGATTCCAGATACTTGGACAACGCGATGTCAAATCTAATGAAAGAACAGATACAGACATGAGAAGAACATTGACTGTACCAGATAAAGCACACCCGCGAATAGGTGAGTGTTTAGAACAGTCGATTCACATAAATGGTTAGACTATGTTGAGCCTAACTCTTAGCATATAAGAGAAACATACATATTGAATTTATTTACCTCTATAGGACAAGAATTTGCACGACCAAGCGTCTGGATATTTGAATTCCCTCATTACATGCGGCATCATCATACAGGTACTTACAACATCTTACCTGACTAACAGTAGAACTTCCACTGAGTTACACAATACTAATACTATTTATTAATATTATCCACAGATTGTCAGAGAATTGTTCCACGAGATGATGTTTCCATTACCCCACAGTCAAATGATCTTTTTGAAGACACACAAGACATTTTAGTTGAAAAATGCAATTATGTCTATATTGAATGTAAAATAGGCAGCCATTGAATTGCAAAAAAAATGTCTTGGTCAAAAAAAATTCCTTTGTCAAAAGAAACTTTACATTTTTTTGTTTAAGGTATTCTCATTGAAATTATTCTGTGAAAAATATGATGTATTGCTCCTGGAGAAGAGAGGTTGGCTCTTGAAACGCATAGAGCTCATGATTAATATAATTTGATACTATTGAGTGAATTGAACTCTCATTTGGATTCTTGATTAAAAACATTCTTGATTGTATGTATCCTTGAATATTTTTGAAAACAATTGTCGCAACAAAAATTGGTTACCTAAAGACCAAATTGATTTGAATTACTGAAGCTATTTAAATATTGTTTGGAATTTTGATTTCCATTACCAATTGGTGTGCAGGGGACGGGAGTTCCTATTTAACGATAGGAACTTTGTTTGTTTCAAAAAGTAATTTCAGGGCCCCAACACGTTTTTCAAACCCAAAGTGACCTGATTTCTTTTTATTGCAGTGCTGCTCCAGCAGCCCTGCTGATACAGGGCAAATATACCCTTGGGTCATGCCCTGCATATGGCTACTGGCCTTTCAACTGGCCGGCCTGCGCTGACAGCCACTTAGTACCTAGGTGCTTGACTTCCTGCCTTTTCCCCTCACCTGATGTTCATGTGTTCTCTCCCTTTTGAATAAGGGGAGACCAGGGGGGGTTTCATTGCTGGGGCCGGCCGCCAATTAGCATCTTTGTGTTGTGTTTGTGTCCCCTCCCTGTCAGTCTCATTGGGTGTGCCCTGTGGTGTTAAGAGAGGACGGGTGGGCGGAGAAAAGGTGGAAGGGTGGCTCACCTCATGTCAAATCCCTCCCCTTCCTCTTCTGCACCCGTGGGGCAGCTCCCAAGCTTAAGGGCCTGCGCCCTTGAGCTTCAATGTGGGTGCTTCCTCATTCCGCGTCCCAGGACATTGTCACCACCCCTTCTGCCGCTGCCAACTGCGCCTGGATGCTGGGCTATTTCCCTTTGTGTGGGGTATATGACATGGTGCTCTCGACTCCGTACCTTTTTTCTGGATGAGTATTGCTGACTGTCCTGCCACTCGTGGGTAAAACTGCGTTATATTGTGTTTCTTCTGAATTCCCCAGCCATCGCCAATGTGATCCACCCCTGGGTTGGAGTGCCTCCCGAAGCGCAAGAGATGAGCGGAGATAGTGTCTTCCCCAGTCAGTAAATCTATATGCTTAGCCTTCCTGCTGACTGGTCCTCTCTCCTGGTCCTTCGCTTCTCCTCTCCTCCAACGTCTGGTGCCGATTTGCTCGCTTTACGGGAGGTGGAGGGGGAAGGTCGCTCTGCTTCACTTGTTTAGTCGTGGGCTGCCCTCTGGCCACTCTACCCCTGAAGTGATGTCAACACGTCTCTCCATCCTCATCCCGACGCCCAATAGTCTCCGGGGTGCCCCCCATTCACAACCGAGGCTCCGGCACATGGAGAGGTTGCCACTCCGCTCTTCCTCCAGTCCTGGTGTGGCTCGTTCGCCATGCCTAAGATCAAGGGAGCCGCTCTTGTCTGCTGGCTCTGCCGCTGCAACTGCTCCGCCACCCATCACTCTGGAACTCTCAGCCCTACACGCTAAAAAGCATGCAGCCTTGTCGAAGTGGCAAACCAACCAATTTACCTTAGACAAACTCGAATTTAACAAACTGTCCAATGAATACAAAAAAAGCGATCGTCCTCGCCAAAGCTAACTCTTTCAGTACTAGAATGGCCAATGCCAAATCCAATTGCAAGGACATATTTTTCATCTTTAGAGAGCAAGAAACACTTGCCCGTCTGCCCCCAAATTATCTTAAAGTATGAAGCTTGGTGCGCTGACATACAAGCAGCTATGCTCCACAAGCTTGACACCCTACAGAACAAAATCTGAACTAATCAACTTAATCCACTCCAATACTGCCCAAACACCCACTCCTAACCAGCAGACCTCCAACACAACACTCTTCTCGTTCAGAGTCTTCAATGAGTTAGAAGTCGCTGCGATCATGAAGAACATTAAACCCTCCATGTGCAAAGGGGATATTTGCCAAGCCTCCCCTATCAAGGAATGTGTAGACTTGCTCATACTTTTCATCACCGTGCTCATCAACACCTCCTTTGCATCAGGATTGGTTCCGCCCAGCCTAAAAGAAGCACAGTTTCGCTGCCTTCTATAAAAAAACATTTTTTAAAAAAGAACTTTGCTTGACTCATCCAATCCCAATAACTACAGACCTATAACCACTGTGTCTTTCCTGCTTAAAATCCTTGACAGGCAGTATACCTGCAAGTCCAGCAATTCCTCGAATTTAATAATATTCTAAGCGCCCGACAATCCGGATTCCGTCCTGGTCATGTAAAAATCAAATTGACGATATCAGAGAAACGGGTAAACCTGCTGTAATCCTTCTCCTAGATTTATCGGCAGCATTTGGCCTTGTGGATCACAAACTATTCTGTCAACACCTCTCAGCCTTCTTCTCACCTAACGCAATCACCTGGATCGCCTCCTTCCTACAAGGAAGAGCCATGCATGTCTTCTCAGACTAAGCAGCCGCAAATCCAGACATCACCCTATTTAGAGTCACACAGGGTTCCTGCCTACCCCCCCACGCTATATAACATTTTCACTATCTCCCTCTTCAACCTATTTGACTCGCTCTGCATCATGTACACCAACTATGCCGACGATACTCAAGTCCTCATTCCTCTCTCCGGGAACTACGAGGCTGACTCCAATGGACTTAACTCCATCTACGCCACCATCCACACATGGATGGCTGAAAACTGTCTTTGCCTGAACGGGGACAAGACTGAATTACTAATGTTAGCCCCCTCTGACTCGCGCATCATACTTGATGACCAGTACCTATCATTCACCATCGACAACATCACCATCCCAGTCTCCCATCTGTCAAAACACTGGGAGTCTACTTAGATACTAACCTAACTATATCTAGACAAGTTAGCGCAATAGCCACCTCTGCAGCCTACTCCAAACTCCTCAATGCCACCAGACCGTTCCTCTCCACCACAAACTCTGACAATTGTGCGAGCCCTCATAGGCTCAAGGCTGGACTGTTGTAATGTACTCTATACAGGAACCTCAGCTAAAAAATTGAGACAAATTACAAAATGACTCCCTGCTACTACGCAAGTCCGACATTCTTTCTGACAACTCCACAGGGAGGAGAAAAGAGAGCTAGGTGAAAACAGAGTTTAGAAAAGGGAGGCGGCTAGAAGAGATTAAGCTGTAAAGTCACAAACTTGGGAACCAGAATGTCTAAGTTCTTATCCAGACTTCCCCACTTGACCCAAATTGTGTGATCCTGGGCAAATCACTTATTCACACTGCCCTCCCGTTTGCTTATGCACCAAATGTCCTAGGATATAAGCTGAACACCAGTACAACCTGTTTTGTTTAACCAAAACGCCTGGACTAAAACAAACAAACAAACAAACAAAAAAAAAAAGTGATGTGTTTTAGTGGCATAATTGCAGATCCAATTTCTATGACTCCTTTTTCTGGGCAAACTCCTGGAAAAGCTGGCGATCTCTCAGCTTAACCTCCACTCTGATTCTGTTGGATGTCTCCACGACCATCAGTCTGGCTTTAGAGCTGCTAGAAGCACGGAAACTGCTCTCCTGAACATCCGTGAAGATTTGCTCTCCAACCTTGACTCTAACATTTCCACTGTCCTCATCCTACTCGATCTCTCGTCTGCCTTTGACAACCTGGGCATCCCGATCAGGCTCTGGCCTGGCTGACCACTTCCCTCTCTGATCGACCCTGCCAAGTCCAATTTGGGTCCTTCCTTTCCTCTCCTCTATCTCCCTCTTTACATGCGCGTGTTCCCCAGGGGTCCAAATTCTCTCCCTGCCTCTTTAACCAATACCTGGCAACTCTCGCCCACTGCATTGTCCTTTTCTGCTCAAATTTCCAGTGCTATTCAGACGACGCTCAAGTCATTTTCAGGCTTCCCTCGGCCACCTCTTCTCCTTCTCTCATCTCCGACTGCCTATCTGCCATTCAGGATTGGTGTGCCGCCAGTGATCTCTGCCTGAATGCCAGCAAGACTGAGATCCTCCTCATCGGCACACCTTTACCCTCCTTTCCTGTCACTCTCTGGTCAGCCTCCCTTGGCCCTCCTCATACCCCCACCTGCGTGGCCAAGAACCTCAGAGTAACCTTTGACTCCACGCTTTACTTTTCTGCCCACATCTCTGCCTCAAAAGTCAAACTTCCTATTACACCTCCTAAGAGGTATTCTGCCTTTCCTCTCCTTCCCCCAGAAGCTCACTGTCTCTCGAGCCTGGTTCCCTCAAGGTTGGAGTATTGCAACAGCCTCTTTCTAAATCTACCTGCCTCTCCCTTCCGCCCTATGCAACGTAACCAGAACAGGACTGCGAGACTTCTCCTTGGCTTCAAGCCCTGGGATTGTATCTCTCCAGCCCTGAAATCTCTTCAGTGGCTGCAAGGATTAAATTCAAGACCCTTTGCATTGTCCACAAGGCTTTCTGGGGCCTGGGTCCAAAATACCTTCACCTGTCCCTCCGTAAATACCTTCCCTCCCAAGCCCTTTGCTCCTCCACCTCCAACTCCCTCAGGGTCAGTCGTTTTTCTAAGAAACGAGCTAGGGGTAGATCTGTCTGGAAAAGCCTCTCTGCCACTCTGAAACTTGAGTAGAACCACCTCTGGTTCCGGAAGCACCTCAAGACCTTCCTCTTTGATTCTGCCTTCTCTCCTCCTCTCCATTGTTGATCTGTTGCACCTGGTCTCCCTCTGTCTTTAGGGCCCAGGTACCCGCTCACCCTGCCACCCACCTGCACTGCCTCCTGGCAATCCCTTGCACTGCGGTGTGTATCTATAACCCTACAGCCCCCCCTTTCATTTTCTGCACTTATTCAGACACACCCTGTCTGTTGCCTTATTCCTAGCACTTGCTGGCTGCACTACCACTGTTTATTGCTTTTGTTATTTATTCATTCATGTTTTCTTTATTTACTTTTATTTTTGCTAGCACTTTCCACCTCCACCTCTCCCCCTCCGCCACCCCCTTGCACTTGCCCCTCTCCCATGCACTTGCGCATTCTCAATGTCACTGGGCCTAGTAAGATCGTTGTTTTTTTTCTCCCTTGTTCCCTCCCTTGCCTCGTAACGCTCTGAAACACTTGTGTAAGAGCGCTATGCAAATAAAATATCAATATCAGCAGTCTCTGGTACATTCTCCCACATAATTACTTGTAGGTACTGCTACCCAGCTGCATTTATGTGATGAACACAGGAACTCGCTACTACAGAAACAGAATTAAATTACCAACTAGTTACATCAGGTATTTATAATTCAAGTCCCTATCTGTATCAATACTAGTTCTCTGTTTCACTCATACTGTTGCTACTTGGAACTACCTCTGTTTCGCGGCTTCTGTCATGTTTGTTTGCGCTCTCTCTCCTTCCCGTTGCTGTTTTGTCTCTCACTATTAAGTGTTATGTCAACTGTTATGATATGGCATTTATAACGCGCTCATACACAAGTGTTTCAAGGCGCGACGAGGCAAGGGAGGGGAAACGGTGGGAAGACAGACAACGATCCTACTAGGCCAGGTGTCATTCAGATGGCACAAGTGAATGGGTAGGGAGAAAGGGCAAGTGCCTGGGGGAAGGGAGAGGGGGAAAGTGCAGTGCAAGGGATAGAAGAATAAATAAGATAAATAAAAGCAGCCAGATGGTGGCAAGTGCAGGGTAAGAGCAGAAATAAGTGCTGGTAGGGGACTGACTGTAGGGATACAGAAAACAGTCCCCAAGTGCGGGGGATTGCCTGGGGGGGCAGGGCAGGTGTGCAAAAAGCGGGGCCTGGACCCGAGATCAGAAAGGGTGGCCAGGTAACTAGTGCAGTTTCAGACAGGAATTTCAGCAGGGGAGAGAGGCAGAGAAAGCAGAAGCAAATGGGAAGGTTTTGAGGTGTTTCTGGAACTGGAGATGGTTCTCCTCAAGTTTCAGGGAGGCAGGAAGGCTGTTCCAGAGGGAGGCCCCTGCTGAAGAGAGAGCTTGTCCACCCACTCGTTGCTTGGAGAAGCGACTGACCCTCGGGGAGGTGGAGGCAGATGAGCGAAGAGCCAGAGAAGGAAGGTATTTGGAAAGAGAGAGTTGATGGTATTGCGGTCCCAGGTCCCAGAAGGCCTTGTGGACAATGCAGAGGGTTTTGAACTTAATCCTTGCAGCCACTGGGAGGCAGTGCAGAGATTTCAGTCCTGGAGAGATACGATCCCTTGGCTTGGGCCAAGGACAAGTCTCGCAGTCCTGTTTTGGATAAGTTGCAGATGGCGGCGAGTAGAGGCAAGCAGATTAAGATACTGTTGCAATAGTCCAGTTTAGAGAGAACCAGGGCTCTGGAGATGGTGAGCTTCTGGGGGAAGGAGAGGAAAGGAAGAATGCCTCTGAGGAGGTGCAGCTTGTAGTGTGATTTCTTAGAGACATCTGAGATGTGAGGAGAGTGTGGAGTCGAAGATGACCCCAAGGTTTTTAGCCTTGCAGGTGGGAGCAGGAGGAGGGCCAAGAGAGGCCGGCCAGAGAGCTGCAGGGAAGGAGGGAGTGGGTGTGCCGATGAGTAGAATCTGTCTTACTGGCATTAAGGCAGAGGTCATTGACGGCACACCACTCCTGGATAGCAGACAGACAGACGGAGATGAGGGAAGGAGAGGAGGAGGCCGAGGGTGGCCTGAAAATGAGCTGGGTATCATCCACATAGCACTGAAAGTTGGGGCAGAGAGCGGCGATGCGTTGGGCAAGGAGTGCCAAGTATTGGTTGAACAGCCAGGGAGAGGGGTTAGAGCCCTGGGGGACACCACAGGTAGAGAAAAAGATATCAGAGAGGAAGGACCCAAGTTGGACCTGGGAGGGTCGGTTGGAGAGGAACGAAGTCAGCCACGTCAGAGCCTGTCCAGTGATACCCAGGTTGTCATGGAGATGGTTGAGCAGGATGGCATGATTGACAGTGTCAAAGGCAGAAGAGAGATAAAGCAAGATGAGGACACAAGAGGTATTACAGTCAAGGTTGGAGAGCAGGTCTTCACAGATGTTCAGGAGAGCAGTTTCCGTGCTTCTGGCAGCCCCGAAGCCAGACAGATGGTCATGAAGACAACCAACAGATTCGGTGTGGAGATTAAGATGGGAGATGGCCAGTTTCTCCAGGAGCTTGCCCAGGAAGGGAGTGATGGAGATTGGGCGTTAGTTAGCTGGGCAGGAGGGGTCAGCAGAGGGTTTCTTAAGAAGAGGGTGCACAAGGGAGTGCTTCAGGGGGGATGGGAAGACTCCGGTGGTGAAGGAGTGATTGCAGAAATCAGACAGGGCGGGAGCCAGGGAGTCGATGTGGTCCTTGATAGTTTTGGAGGAACAGGGGTTTACCTGTTTTGACAAGACTTTCAGAGATCGGACTTGTCGAGAAACCTTGTCTGCAGAGAAAAGGGGAAAGGCAGAGAAGGAGGGGGGTGGCTGCAGAAGGATCAGAGGAAGAGCAGGGAGCAGAGGGAGGGAGGCGATAGGAGGAGAGTGCGGACAGGATGTCCCGAGTTTTTGAAATGAAGTGAGAAGCCAGTGCCATGCAGAGGGCATGGGAGGGGACAGGAGCGGTAGAGACTGCGACAGGATTGGCCAGATCCTTTCAGATTTTAAAGAGTTCAGCCAAGTTGTTAGATGCCGCAGAGATGCAGGCTTGTATATGGGCTCTCTTCTTGGTGAGAACGGAGAGCCGGTATTGCCTTTGCAGCAGGCGGCAGGCCAGTTTGTCAGAGGATGAACATGAAGCACGCCATTTCCTCTCGGCCACCCTGCACTTGCGTTTTGGGGTGACGAGATCTGAGTCATACCAGGAGTTACACTTCGCTTTGGGCTTCAGGCGGATTCTCATGACGGGGGCAAGGATATCAAGAGTATCAGATATAGCAGAGTGGAGCATGGAGAGGGCTGTGTCAGGGTGAGAGTCAGCCAAAGGGGGAGGAGGGGATGAGAAGGTGGCGGTGAAAGCCTCAACTGACACGCGCTTCATTGGTCGGAAGACCGAGAAGGTGGGTGGCTGTGATGAAGGTGGCTTGGCCTGAGGGATAGGGAGGGGGAGGTGGGAGGATAGGAGAAAGTGATCACTCCAGGAGAGAGGAGTGGAGAGAGGGACAGAGAGGGTAAGATCAGAGGAGATCACGAGAGTGTGCCCTCCAGAATGAGTGGTGCCAGAGGGGAGAATGGAGAGTGAGAGAGAGTCGCAGAGGTCACAAAAGTGTCCGGAGGGGGGACAGGAGGCATCCAGGTGGATGTTGAAGTCTCCAAGAAAGAGGAGTTGAGTGGTTGAGGCCAGGAGTGAAGAGGAGAGGTCCGCCCACTCAGCGAGGAGAGGTCCGCCCACTCAGCGAGGAAGGAAGAGATCTGACCAGGTGGCCGATAGATAGTAGCCACAGTAAGGGAATGACTAGGAGAGAGAGAGAGCCGGCAGACAAGGCATTCAAAAGAGGAGTAGGCCTGCGTAGGAATGACAGAGGCAGGAATCCACTCAGGGAAGATAAGGGCCACACCCCCACCAGAGCGGTTGGGCCTGGGCAAGGAGAGTATCTTGTAGCCGTCAGGTAGGAGCATGTCAAAGCTTGTGACAGAGCTGGTCGTGAACCATGTCTCAGTGAGACCGAGGAAATCGAGGTCAAGTTCTTCAAGAAGGTGGCAGATAACAGAGGAATGTTTGACAGCAGAGCGAGAGTTAAGAGTGGCAATGTGGAGAATGTTGCCATCCTTGAAGGACTTCCAGGGAGGGGCACAGATGAGAGGTACCTTCTGCAGAGGTGTAGAAGGAGCCCGAGAGGGGGCAGAGAGGGAGGGGGAAGGCAAGGTAGCCGAGGAAAGGGGAGAGAGGGGACAGCAGGAAAAGAAAGGAAATTGATGAGGCGTGGGAAGCGTCTATCAAAGCGGTGAACGTTGGCCTGAGGGCCTTGGACCAAGACGGTCCCATTAGAATAAACATTAATGATGACCTTAGAGGAGTGGAAGGAAGCCAAGAGGACATCCCAACGGGTGCCACCATTAATGGGAGAAGAGGAGAAGGGAGCTGGCACAGATACCATGTGAATGGTACATAAGTCAGGTCAAGGCACGACAAAGAGGATGTCAGTGAGAGTTTCCTTGGAGGAGGCACTGTCGACGATAGGAAGGCCTGGGTTGGAGACCAGGATGTCCTTTTTAAACTTTTTCCTACCAGAGTTAGTGAGGAGAGCAGGATAGTCAATAGAGAAGCAGTTAGAGAAGATGGGAGAGAGAGAGAGTACCATAGAGTAAGTGCGAGGGGAGGAGGGGAGAGGAGAGGAGAGGGGAGGAGACAGGCGAGAAGAGGCGGACAAGACCATTTTAAATATTGGTACAGTGCGTATTAAGAAACATGTGGAGAGGCCACCTAAATTTGAGAATCCAGAAAAGGCCTAGTTCTTCACAGCGCAAACATTATTAAATATTGGTACAGTGCGTACCACTGTTGTCTGTTGCTGTCTTGGCCTCTCCCATCTCTCCACCCTGTGAAGGTTTCTCTACTGTCTTCCTGTCTCCATTGCTGTATATCCTGTGTGTGTGTGTGTGTGTGTGTGTGTGTGTGTGTCTCTCTTCCTCGCTCATATTTCATGGGTCCATCCCTCTCTCCTTTCCTTCAGTCTCTGTTGCAGTCTCTACTGTTGATTACCTTGTTCTCCCACTGTCTTTTATGTGCCTTCTTCCTTTCTCCTGTCACACTTTTCTATTCTAGTGTTTCTTCTGACTCTGAGTATCTAAGGACTAGGGTGTTCCCAATTTAAGGTGGTGGCCATGAGAATATGTACTAAAGAGAGAGATGGTAAAATATTGGATCCATTCTTCCGATTTATAGACCATGCTTTAGAGTAATTGAGTTGCTATCATTGCGCAGTAAGCAAGTCTCACATAGAATCATATGCTCTGTTTTATGTGGTAATAGACAGCGATCATACTGAGCTAACTGCGTGAAGGGAGATGACACGCGTGACACCATTGAGCATTTAAGAATAATTCCTGACCTGCTATTGACTCTGGAAGGCCATATGGTTTGGGCACTAGCCGTCTCATTTAAGGCTTATCTGTGGGACTGGCTCGTCTTAACTTCTCTCCTGTTTTTTAAATTGACTTTCCAACATGTGAATCACGAGATATTATAATGAAGATGGTGCCTGGTAGGTTTTTGGCAATGTGACACGCATGGCGGGCATGGGAGAGGGCGAAGTTATGAAAAGCACAAGATTGAGAGTAGGATGGCTTGAAGTCTAAAACAAGGCCTTACACGCAATCCTTATGAATATTTCACAAATAAACACATACATCCTAAAGTTAATAATTTCTTAAAACCGTATGACAGCTTATACTTGATACAAGTCATTAAGAATATTAAAAATCATATCACAAAACCTGAACACATGCATCAGGTAAAATCATGAACCCTAAAAAGTATCTCCCATATCAGGCTGACGTACAAATAGACAATATCATTCTTAAACTGAATTAAGAATTGCGACCTCAATATGTTTAGTGAGTCACATTCTATTACAAGATGTTCTAGCGCTTCTAGGACTAATTCCCCACACAGCTGACAATACCTAATTTGCCTTGGGATACCAATACGTGAGCCAAGAACTTCCAAACTAGGCAAGGTATTGAACTTGATTTGCTAAATACCTCCTTATCTTATAACATTGAGGACAGGATTTTAAGTATGCAGGGAATCTCACTACGACCACAATAATATTCTAGGAAGGCACCACTATTCGATTTACTCACTAGTGCAGCAATGTTTTGTTCACGTTCCCGTGTTTGTAAAATGTCTTTAGCTATTATCTTAAATTGGCCTGTTGGTTTTTGCCACAAACCTTGCTCTACGGTCTCCAATGCGGTTACAATATGATTCATACAGCAATACTTTGACGGTTGATCCAAGTTTTTAGGCGCTTCCCATAACCGATAAATTAAGGACCCTAGCTCTTGCTCATGAAATTTCTTATATAATAAGATCTTGCGTAGACGTACCGTTTCACAGCTGGTGATATTGCATTCAAGCAAAATGTATTCTATAGCGAGAGTTGGAGATATTCTTAGCATTTTCATAATTAACTTTGCCTTCCAACTGATTTAGTTTCATTCAGAAGTTCTCTCCCCATACTTCAACACCATAGGTCATAATTAACCAAACCTTTATTTTATACAATATTATAATAATAATTTTTATTATTATTAAGTTTTGTAACGCGCTACTGCCCATGGGGCTCAGAGCGCACTAATAAAACCGACGAGACACACCTGATAACAATTATGCAAGCAGATAATGATCTAAGACAGGCAGAGGTTAATCTAGATTGCAATTAAAGTGGAAGATCTTGACGCCCTTCTTTTTTTTGAAAATCAAAATGTATTGACATTTTAGTTACAACAGCACACATTATTCAACATTGCTCTGTTCCTAACAATAATTATAACAGTTTACCCCTCCAGAACCCGCCCCCCACCCCTTCCCGTGGTCATGGATCAAACATATACATCTGTAATATTAATAGGGCTCATGATTGGCACTTCGCAGTACAGTAAGGATTATATCATTGGCCACTCACTCAAGTTTTAGGCTCAACACTACCCATCAAAACACCCTCAATGCATATCACGTAGCCCCCGAACAAGGTGGTACTCCTGGGGCTCCATCATAATTGGATCCCCCTCCCCGCAGGCAACCACCTTTTCAAGCCAAGCGTCCGTACTTCTCAAAAAAAGGAAGCCACAGTCCTTCCAATGTCCGTTTTGGATTAATCAATAAGGTGCGTCAAAAACTCCATATCGTGTATAGTCCGAACTTTAATGACTCATTCTTTCTCCAGAATCTTTCGAATCCAACATGGCAGGCGCTTCCCAAAAATATGACGCACCTCACGTTTTTTGACCAATCATCGGGCGCGTCCGATGTCCGCAGACATCACAACTGCCTCTGGACCAATCGGAGGCCCGTCCACGGACCGAACAGGGAAGCGAGTCCGTGGACTGAACCCAGATATCTTCAATTTTATTTTTTTTACCTAATTTTTGGCCGTTTTAAAAAAACTACTCAACGGATTTACACCAAATTTACAAAAGCACGCTTTCAAGACCAAGCCGGCGCTCCTGTCGCAAATTTGTTGAAAATCCATCCAGCGGTTTGGGCTGTAGGCGTGAGAATTTCTTTCCATGCATCTATGGGGGAAAAAGATAATTTTGGGACCACCCCTATAACTTTGAGAATTCCGCCCGCCACCCCACACCACCTCTCCCCAACCGGACGAAACCTCACCCAACTTCACAGAATCAAAGCCCTGCAATATATATGTCCATTTGAGCCAAGACACACATTCCACAACGCCACCCAGTAGTAGTCATCGCTGGAAGTTCAGCCCCAGTTCTGAGCCACATAAAGGCATTGTGTGTATGCACATTATCTCAAATGCAAACCTTTTTCTCCAGGAAGTTGACTTTGTCTAAGGGCAGTGCTACTTTATACATGGATTAATCAAACCAAGACAGACATATGAGGCTGCTAGGACAGCTACATACCTGGTTTCACCCTTATTAGGGATAATCAGTGCAGTATAGTCCTGATAGCCTGGTGGTTGGAGCATTTTGCCATGTTTTCACAACACCAAGAAAGTTATGGTGGGTTTAAAAAAGTTTGAAAAACACCCTTTCACCTGAAATATGGAAATAGGAAAGTTGATGTGACATCATGGGTAAAGAAAGTCCGGCTCTCGGGTACGTTAATTCATAGTAACATTATTCGACGTTACAGTGCGGTCCTCATTAAGATATATTGTGAGCGAGCAACACCCCACCCGGAAGCAACAGCAACTGTCATCTAAACTGCCACTCTTAGAAGGCCCATATGCCACCCCGCACTACGTGCTCTGACATCCATGCGACCATACAACACACTACAACAAACGTCCATTTGAGCCAAGCCACACATTCCACAACGCCACCTAGTAGCCATCGCTGGAAGTTCACCTCCTGTTCTGAGCCACAACAGCAAGTCATTGTCTGTCTTGGGTTGAGTAGGATATGTATAAAGTAGCACCGCCCTCTTAGATAAAGACAACTTCCTGGGGGAAAAAAGGTTTGCATGTGAGCTAATTTGCATACCCACAATGCCTTGCTGTTATGGCTCAGAACTGGAGGTGCATTTTCAGGGATAGCTACAAGTTGGGGTTGTGGAATGTGTGACTTGGCTCTAATGAACTTTCCTGCTTTCACATTTCAGATGAAACGGTTTTTTCAAACCTTTTTAAACCCACCATAACTTTCTTGGTGGTGTCTGTGTGTGTGTGTGTGTGTGTGTGTATATGTGTATATATATATAAAAAATCTCTATTATATCTCTCCCACGCATATCCCCTTTGTTGATTGTTTCATGATGCGTTACAATCACCCTTCCCACCTCCTGCACTGTACTCCTGAACAGGCAGTGCTTTGGTGCATATGAACAACATGCAACACTAAAAATAACTGGTGTCCTTTCCCCCTCTCGCAGACCCTTCATTTGCGGCTGAGAGCGATTTCAAACTGATAGTATTTTCTATCACAGGATTTGCCACAAGTTCGCAGCTCCGGGGCTGTCGGCATGAAATTCGGTGCTCTGCTTGAAACCTCGAAGGATTGAGAGAGGGAGGCCAGTATGGCCCGTGATTCAGTGCTGTGTACAGCGCATCCATTGCCTCTGGATTTGGCCTCTTCCCTGACTGTTACTTCGAGTTTGAAACCCTGGGCAGGCTGAAAAATGCTGTATGCTCCTGTGACATCAGGGCAGTGGAGAATGATTTTCGTTTCCTACTATGGTGACCCCGCAGTAGGGGAATGCAGCATTTAGAAGTGGTTATTTAAGCGTTAGCGCTCTGCTGGGCACGGAATTCCCAGGCATTAAAGCCCAATTTAACATCCAGAGGAAAGCAAGCGCATTAAGGAGGGTTTGGGGCGTCCAATGCTCCCTGCAAAAAAAAGGGACGCGGCGTCAGCTTTGCGTTGCATGCAATGGCCCGTGTCACGCCATCGCCTACAGGTACCGGTGATGGGGCTCGGAATACCCCTTCTGGGATGACTCAGCCAAACGCAATGTTGCTTCCAAGGACTGATAATGTTGCTGATGTCTTCGACTGGAATCAATGGCCAAGAATCTACACTCGTACCACTTGAGTGTTTCATCAAGACCGGACGCATCTGAACTGATGAGGTGTACTTTTGAGAAGGCGAGCGGTGCCAGATGTGTTCAAGAACGCGGCGTTGTTTTTTGACACCGGCTAGCCCCCATCCCCTTGGGTTATACTGTTAAAGACTGCAGCAGTAGAAGAACACCCGGTTTGTTGTAGCAGGGCCCTGGGCGCCAAAACAAATGTGGTCCCCATCTTTATTTCATGAATCTTGACATCGGTGATATTACAGAATATTATATTGTAGAATGAGTCTTCAACACTTTGATTAAGTGGAGAAGCCGGGATTTGAGACGAGTCTGAATTTCAGAAACTTGATCATATCTTCCCAGATGTAATTGGTATAATATTGTTTGTAAAAGCTATTTTTGAAACTTTTGTTTGACAACACAATCTACTGAGGGCATTGCAAAAAATATGGTGATTTGTGTTTTGCTAATTGAAGTTAACTGCAATTTTTGGCAGGCGTTTCCCAATTATTATTGTTTTGTATATATTGGGCCATATTGTCCAAACTAACAATAGGCTTTTATTTCAGAGGCTACAGATGAGGGTTATTTTGGCCGTCAAAAGAAAAACTCCAACCAAGTTCCAAGGATGTCTTGTCAGGGCAGGGATTGGCCCTGGGGCATTTAGGCCAGGTTGCATCTACTGCAGGATTACCTTATAGTGCAATGTTTACCTGGGAAGTCTTGAGGCAGGGAAATAAACAATTTTTCATGTTTTCAATTGTTAACGTGCTGAAGACTTAAAAAAACCTCAATAATATATGCATAGGTACTGAGTACATGGGTAAAGAGGGCATAATTGTAGACTTTTCTCCTTGCCATGCTCCTCTAAATCGTTGGTTGTGGCAGGGGTTCTGTTTCCTCTCCCACTATACAGGTTTGGTGATGTGTTGGCATGCATCTTGCAAATTAGCAATGCTGCTCACTTCAAAATGGGAAGTTAGGCTCATTAATGGTGTGAGGAATTAGAACATCCGCACAGTGGGTGTGCGCTCACCTAGGCTTTTTTGTAATTTTTATATGAAATTCAATGATAGTAGATCAACCTCTGGAAAATGTGTGGGGATAATCCGCACACATTTTGCTATCCTCACCGCACGACATATATATAGACCTGTGTAGTCTGGGTGGGCACAGCCTACAGGTGCAGTCCCCCAGTCATATTTAGTTTGGATATGATACCCAGGAGTACACTGTCCTCTCAAAAGGTGGAGGGCCAAACCTTACCCCTGCTATGGACCGCCTTATTAACCAGGGCTTCACCATGTCATTTTTGTTGAGCCCTGTAGCTGGTGGCAGCATTCACATACTAATCAGTTTCATTCAAACAGACCCACATGGGGCCTGGCTGCAGAGGCTAACAAAGGAGACAGGAAACCCCAACACCCTTCCACATGCACTGTCAACCTGAAGCCAGCTCATGCCCCTAGTATCGACTGACAGTGAAATGTCATGTCTGGGACTGCGTGTATTACAGTAGTCATCCCCACAGGGATACCCCATTCAGAAGGTATGAGCATGTAGTTTGTGGGAGCCAGAAAGTCTGGTCTCGCCGCACCGTCAAGGGAGACCTGCAGCTTTATTCAGGAACCACAGAGAGCTCCATTAACCAGAGAGACCCTTCGATCCACAACAGACAGGAAGATGGGTTGCACTTTTTACTTGTTTTCACTCCTTTCCTTTTTTGTTGCAAAGCACTCTGTTCATGATCTCACACGTACAGGAGATTGCTGTTGGGGACCCAGGATTGGTTCATTTAGGTAGGCTTAGCCTACACCAATCACTGTGGCCCATTTGGCTTTAAGAGGACGGAGTCCCTCTTTTGGCAGATATGAAGACTTTGCAATGAATAGCAGGAAGAAATCATTATTGGACCGTGGCTGAAGGTACAGTCTGCCTTACATATTCCACCTGTGAAGGAAGGCCAGGACCTCCTGCAAGAGGGAAGCAAGATCCCTCCCCTAAACCTCTCCCAGGGAACAGAGGGAGATACAAATCCAGAAGACCCTCCAGCAGCACCAGAACGAGTACCCAGCCAACACAGTTTCTTGCTAGGCTTTGTACCAAGCTTCCTAGGTGGGAAGTGTGTGAGTCTCTATGAACCAAACCAAGGACAAGGCAACTGCCTGTATCACTTTCCTCAGCATTGTTCCGTTCGCCTTAACGGACGACACAAGCCCAGTGAAGAAGCTAGGAGGAGTGCATGAACAAGCATCTAACGACGTCCACCTTAAAGGACATTTTCAAGCCAGTTTTGCCCCTGGAGCTGCAACCGCCTGCACCGCTGACTGTTACTCTGCAGTCGTTAAAGCCGTCCAAGACCCCTCGACCAATGCTTCAGAACCGCCGACCAGTATTGAGAGACTGATTCCTGACCCAGAGCCGCATGTAGCCCAGCCTGCAGCTGTCTGCCCAGATTCGCTTGCCGGACTGCCTGCCGCCTGATTCACGCAGCTGTCTTCCCATCTTGAACTTGTTGCAGAAGCTGCAAAGCACCCTGAAACCGACTCGACCCTGACAAGCACCAATAACTCCTACAACACACGAACCATTGTTGGTCTGTCCCCCTGGTCCTTCTCCGAAGGCCCCTAGTGAAATTCTACGACCCATTGCTCCCTCTGTGTTGAACCCAATTATCCTTGAACTGTTATGATTAATGACTACGTCGACTGCAAAGTGTTTTTCCTATTTCTACTGCAAAATGTATTTCGACCTGGAGTGTGGGAATATCTGACGCCATAGCAAAAACTCAAAAGCTACTACCCATTAATATATGCACAGTAGGGGAACATATCTTAAGGGAAATATACAAATGTAGTTCAATTGACTTTTCCCTTTAGAAAGTGCACAAGACAAAGGAGCATTTGCTTTTCAGAAAAATGTAATCAACCTGGAAAAAATAATTCCAATAACTATGCTGGCAAAGTATAAAAGGTTCCCATCTTTTAAACCCAAACATTTATAATAAAATATTCCATGGATAACCATGTCCAAACAGGAGACGTATGCGTTAGTGACACGTTTTATATGGTCATGTGGATAAGCGTCTGCACTGGAAACATGACAACTTGGGGTGAAATCTTAGCAGCTGAACACTTGAGCAAGCAATTTTTTTTAATGCTGGCCTCAAAACCACCCTACAGGGTTTGTCTACCCACATGTACCCTCAACGTGTGCCCTGAAAATCGGGCCATAATCGGAGAAAATAACCCCCTCCAGTCCGGTTACCTCTTCCGCCATATCTTAGGCAAATATTCATGACCATTTTCCCTTTCACCCGGTTCCCTTTCACCCCATGTTTGGCTTTCAACAATATTCTGTTTTATAAAGATAACTTGAAAAGTACACCAACCATAGCAAAGTATTCACACAAATAAATAAATTCTTATAGAAATATGCTAGGTAAAAAGCTTAAAATTGTGGCATTATTCCCCCACCATGAATGGAAGACTACAAAGACCAGAATGCAATTCATGAGAAGGCGGGATTTGGCTGTGGATTTTGAAAATGTGCTTTCAGGTTTTAGACTCATAATAAAGGGTAATGTGTGAAAAGGTTATTTGTTTGTGTTTCAATGTTTGACAAAGGCATGCTTCATATATAATGTGAAAAAAAGTTACATTGTACTTAAAATAAACCCTTTTTGGTGTGATAAATATGCAGGGGAGCAATTGGGCCAGAAGGAGTTGTGCTCTGGCAAAAAACGGTCTTGCCGCAGGACTGTTCGTGTAGACATGAGTTGTGTGAATTGCTAATATTGGGAGTGTTGCGGGGGGGAGCAAGGGAGTTGTGGTCGTATTCAAAATGGCAATCGTGAAAGTGTTGATCCGAGTGTTGAACTGCACTGTTCTACATTTCTGCTACTAATAAAAACATTTTAAGCCTTTACCATATCTTCTTGATCAAACACATGTTCAAGACTGATAATGACATCGTTACACATGAGTTTATCGAATGAAAAAATAGCAAACGTTTTTAACTAAATATCTAACGAAAAAAAAAGCAGAAATGTAAATGATTTTTTGGGGGGTCCCTTCCCCCAAAGCCTGTTTCCCTTTGTTTCTAATCCCACCCCTAACTCCTCACCACCCGTTTTAACCCCTTACCTCACCCCCATGTATATATTTCAGAATTTAAATTAGATCTTTTTTTCGTTAAACATTTTTTAAAAATTCTTGTTCGTTATTTTCCATTCGACAAACTCGCTACATACCGTTTTTATATAGCGATTCATCTATTTGTTGCAAGAAAAGGTGGTGTTTTTAACCCAATGTAACATTAGCAATTTTATCACCCTCCAAAGATTTAAGTGCTTAGTCAGAGTCTGAAAGTGCTGCTTCTAGCAAAGGTGAGTCTGGTTAGCTTGAAACAAACAGCTACCAGGAGCTACGTTTAGCTCTCCAGTCCAACTGGTGCCATACAAGCATACATATGTGACATTGAGTATTTGTGAATATTTATAAAGAAGAATTAGGATTCAACTAGTACACATTTAAGCATAAAGTAAAATGTTTTGCCTCTCATTTGGAAATTAGATTTGCCTTGCTCTGTGTACTTGCTCCTGGTTCCCCAGCAGTTCAGCCCCGCCCCTTCCACTCTGTTTCCAGTTAAGAGTCTTCTCCTTTATAGGTTCTTTGCTGTAACAGGAAACCGATTTTCATTGGTCCTTGGGCTGGGGTTGGTAGGAGGGGCCAGCAGGACTTTGAAACATAGATACAGGTTTCATAGTTTTATCATTAACTTCTACTCCCATATCGGAGAAAAACATTTGGGTATGGCTTTGAGGGAAATACAACAGACTTGTTCCAGTGGTAGTCCTTGTACCCAAAGAAGTAGTCATTCCCAGTGAGATCCTGCTTGTTCAAAGGTCTTGCGTAGCGGGCACACCTCCCTAGTCTCAAAGGGGGTGGCTCCCACATGGGGAGAAGGGACGAATACCCTGTATTCGTCCTGAATGGGTTGACCTTTTTGTTTGTTTGAAGAGATCTATATACTGCAGGCAACATTGACATGCTGAGAAGAGGGGGTGTTACTTTTTATTTTATTTAATATTCTCTTCATTCACTTTATCACAGAAATAGAAAAACAGAAGATACTTACAAGTCGGCAGTTCTAGCCGGATGTTACATTAAGTGTTGCTCTCTTCCCAAATATCTTCCTTCTCGAGCTCTTCGCTCATCCTCCTCCAACTCCCTCAGGGTCCGTCGCTTCTCTAAGCAACGAGTTGGTGGTAGATCTCTCTCCTCGGCAGAGGCCTCCCTCTGGAACAGCCTTCCTGCCTCCCTGAAACTTGAGGAGAACCATCTCCGGTTCTGGAAGCACATCAAAACCTTCCTCTTTCCTTCTGCTTTCTCTCCCCCTCTCCACTGCTGAATTCCTGGCTGAAACTGCACTGGCTACCTGGCCACCCTTTGTGACCTTGTGCCCAGGCCCTGCATTTGCCCACCTGCACTGCCCCCCCTGGCAGCCCCCGCACCTGGGGATTGTATTCTGTATCCCTACAGTCCACCACCAGCACTTATGTCTGCTCTTACCTTGCACTTGCCACCATCCGGCCGTTATTTTTCTTATTTATTCTACTATCCCATGTACTGCACTTTCCCCTCTCCCATGCACTGCACTTCTCCCCTCTCCCTTCCCCCTCGCACTTTTCCCCTTCCACCTTCCCATGCACTTGCGCGATCTGAATGACACCTGGCCTAGTAAGATAGTTGTGTCTTTCCTCTGTTCCCCCTCCCCTGCCTCGTTGCGCCTCGAAACACTTGTGTGTAGGCGCGTTATAAATGCAATATCATATCATATAATTCGAAGTGGAATAGATTCTTTTTTTAAATTTCATTTTTTTACTTTCAATTTTTAAAGAACAAAGTACCCAAACAGCAGGTGCACGCAAGTTAACAAGACGAGAGCTTAATCGTACAGTATCATAGCATAATGAACATAAATGTCATGTGTGGCTGTTGTGCAGAACCTCAGTAAGCCAAAACAATAGACCACACTTTGTTAACAGGTAAATCGGTTGCCATCGGGCTCTATTCACCTGCAGGGCAGTAGAACTTGTAAACCAGGGTTGAGCAATTAGGTTGAAGATGGGCAGTTGATTAGCTACAGATATTGATCATCCACACCTACATTGTGGCCACAGGATACAAGTGCCATTATGCAAACGCCTCAAAGGCAGCTCTAAGCTTGTGGTTGCCTCCTACTCTGAAGGATAGAACGTTCATTATGCCACATCCAGGAGGCACAGCTTTCCCACTGTGACACGATTAGTTTCGGGGTTATATGTAGTAAAATATTAACAGGGCCACTGGCGTAGTGGGTGTCCCCACAGCCTCCACGGTGCAGGGGGCCCTGTCACCACATGTCCTTCAAAAAGAAACTGAAATAATTACATGTCATGGAGTGTGAGACGGGGAAGCCCTATGACTTCAAAAAGAAATAGTTTCTTTTTGAAATCACTCTGCCTTCATAAGGACGTTTCTATTACGGTTTGCGCCTGTAACAAAAATTTCTTTATGAAGGCAGAGTGACTTCAAAAAGAAACATGACGTGGAGGCCTCAAGATCCCCCTGCATATGACGGCAACATGCGTGTGTGTGGTGTGTTCATGTTGCAGTTTATACAGTTATGCTATGTAATAAGCTTCCTTCAGACGTTCCCTTATTCTAGGTTGGAGGAGTGCAAAGACTTTGGTGTCATTTCTATGAAGGGTTGCTATTCAGGACCGGAAGTAACGTTAGCCCTTCATCGTTGAAAAAAAGATTTGCCCGATCTTCTAAGGCAAGCAAGTTGAAGGTTATCGACCTTGTATTGACTCATTTGAAACCAGAAAAGCAGGAAAGTGAAGAGAATAAATGGGGAAATAAAGAAGGAATTAATTAAACCTATCGAGAGGGAACAGGTACATGAAAGCGTTAAGGCATGATGAAAAAGAAGGTAGGATGGAAAGAAAGATGAGGTGTAGAAAATGTAAAAGGCTTGTAAAGAAAAATGAAGGAATGAGTATGAACAATGGAAAGCAGAGAAGGAAAGATGAAAAAGTGAAGAAAGGAAAGGGCAAGAATGAAGGAAAAAAGAGAAATCGAAAACGAGAGAAAGGAATGAACAAACGATTGAAGGAAGAAGGCAAGGTGCACAGAAAATGGAGGAAAGCAGGATCGAAAGAAGGAGAAAAAAGATGGAATGAAAAAAGAAAATAAATGAGGTAAGAGGGACTTCAGAAAGGAATGATGGATCCAAAAGGAATCCAGGAAACATGTAATGGTTGAAAGGTGGACAGATGCAATGAAGGAAGGAAAGGTGGCTTGAAGACGAAGGAAAGAAAAACCGGGAATGAAGGAAAGGAATGATGAAAGAAAACAGATGCTGCGACTGGAAGATGGAATGAAGGAACAATGAATGCGGAATGAAATAAAAGAAATACAGCTGCAATGAATGAAAAGGAAATGAGTAAGAAGGAAGGGAAAAGGTCCAACATATCTGAAAAATAGCTTTACGCTTGTACTACTTGCATATTCTGCAATTTACCAATTTGTATCCTTGAACTCGGCATTGAAAAATATACTTTGCAGTCAAATCCATTATTGACACTTTGAACAGCAACTAGTGCCACGCTGCTGTAGAAAGTGTCCTTGAGTCAAGTCTACTTTGTAGAAGGAGGCATGTCACCATCCAAGATAGGGGGGAGAAATGGCTGCCTCCGGTGTCCAATTGCTGAGCAGAATTGTTAGCTGTTAACCATAAATCTACTAGTCTGTAGCTGTGTGTTTTTTTTTTAAATAACTGATTCATGACAGCGGCTCGTTAATAAATGTTCACTATTGCATCCTGCAATGATTTGGTCGCTACTGCCTCATGCAGAGGTTACATCTTTTATCAAAATAAAATTACACATGTTTCCCTTTCACATTATAAACCCTATTACATGTTCACAATGTTGCTTCTGGATATTAACATGTACGTTTCTCAGCTATAATAAAATCATGGATCCTTGTACGTATTATTAATGATGACTTTGGGTTGATTGGTGCCTTAACGATTAAGTGAATGGTCTGCTGCACAAGTACCTAGTTACATCTGTTTTGCTATTTTGGGACTTGTGTGCTTTAAAGTCTAAACCTCATGTCTTTTGTTAATGCCAGAGGCGGAGGACAGATTTAAAGCCATTCTGGTAGCTGCAAAGCGGAATTACCCAAAGGATGATAATGGTTATTTGTTTAGGTTTTTTGGAGACTTGGTTTATGCTGTCATACGTACTCCTCAAAACACGTTTCAGTAATGCATCAGCTCCTTGCACTGCACAGCAAGAAGTTCCATTTGATAGGTTTTAAATCGTGGAACTCTTCTGGTAAGGTAACTGTCAACGTAAGTTATATTTCCTATTGTAGGAGTACTCGAATGAGCCAAACCAATATTCGAATCTTATTTGCAGAGGTTATTTAATGGCTATAGTTGGGCTGACGCTTTGCCTTCCCCACGCCTCCCAGAAAGCGGACTAGGTTGTCTGAATCTGTCCGCGATGAGGCCGCAGCACCATCATCTATTGGCAATCCGTTTTTCTGTTGGAAAATGTGGATGCATACATACTCCATCTCTCCACATCGATAAGAATCACTGCCCTTCAGGTAACACAAAGGATATTGAGATATGAACTCGGTAAAGAAGTTCATGAAAACTGTTGTAATATCTATATACAAATATTTAATTTAAGTTCTCATTATGGAATTTCTTTAATAGTGTTATTAGAATGGCTCTTTGTAACAAAAAATGACTATGGTTGCTTCTTTGTGGAATTGATTACATTTTCTAGAATCCAGTGTCTTGCTATTTAGGACCTTTTTCAACTCTTTGGTACTATTAATACATTCCCCTGAATGCAATGTCAGGCCCAAGTCCGATACCTGTACCCAGGGCTTTAAGTGGTCCAGGGTGTTGGCCTGTCATTCTCTAAAAACTGCTTTCGAGACAGGGCTGCCACTGTCTCCTGCTAATGAACACGATATGCGATTTCTCCTGTGCGTCTGTCATAAATGTGAAAGCTTTGCAGAAGACACTTGCTAGTTTAGAAGTGCAGGGTCTAGCAATCTGTCTACCTCTGCTAAAGCAGCACAGCCCAATTCTCGCAGCTGAAAGCTGAAGCTGTCCGATTGAGTGAATATAGTTCATGGTTTGCAAACATTTTAATGTTGGTGTGAGTTTTGTGATAAATGAAATGAGCACTGAGCCAAAAGTGCATTACCTGCTCAGATTCTCAGGCTTGACTCGCTGTCGTACATATTAATCCAATATAAAAGTCACTGGCTGTTCTTAGGTTTCCAAGATGCTCTCTTAATTTTATGCAAAGCAGCAAGAAACTCATTGGCACCCCTTGTCACTCTCCCCTGGCATAGAGTCATTTATTTACAGAACAAGGTTGATTTTACTCCCTGTCTAAATTGTTAATATACAACGTGAGTCTTTTATTTAATATATTGTGTTTATAATGTGAAGACTGACTGCAAACGACCACCAAAGACCCCGCAGAGTGGACCAAAATAACATGTTTTGTTAGGGGGAGGCAGTGCTTCAGATGATATTTTTCAGTGGGAGCAATTTACTCCCTATTTCTTTGAAGTTGGAAGTATAAAAATGTTTATGCAGTAAAAAGACAATTGCCGTTCGCAGTGGGGATATTTTTAGGCGGGTAAAAAAGCTATCCCTAAAACACACATCCTTTTGTAATCCATACGCCTTTGTACCTAGTAATTCATGTACCTTACAAGGTGCATTTTTAACCTTAACTTTCTTTTACAGATCAGGTAATATTAGGATTCCTTCTTGAGGTACTGCTGTGCTGGTTCTAATGATACAAACGTATCAATGGAGCTCTTTTGGTGGAAGCAGGCTCCCAGACCTTTCCAATTTCTTTTGGGAGCATCTTTATCTCTTTTTAAAAATTATTATGATTTTCTTTAAACATGGTGTATTTGTCTGTTTTTAGAAATAAGCGATTGGTAGGCCGCTTATCTGTAGAGCTGGAGCAGGTGCCACACTTAGGCTGCACCCACCACTCTTTATGCCACACCGAGTACAGAGGCCACACTTCCTCGTTATTGGCCACCCCTCTCGATTTCACATCCCACTTTAAGCACTACCTGTACCTCCCGTTTTTATCTTAAACTTGTCTGTATCCCTGCAGACTCTCTGAGTCTGTCTCTGCTTCAGTTGCAGCCTTTCAGAATCTGACAGATACCTTACCTGTCTCTTGCAGCATAGTCTGTTACTCCAGAGGCCAGCCACGTCTCTAGCTCTCAAGGGACCTCTTGTGGACTTGCTTTTTGCATTTCCAGCATCTTTTTGTTTGGGAAACGCTGTCTCCTGGGCACTCAACAGTTCACTAGCCAGTGGTTCCTAGGGCTCTCATTTGCCAACCATTCTGCTACCTACAATCATATGCCCCCAGAATCCTTCCTGCAACCATGGTATTTAGTAAACCATTCCACATGGATTCATGCCAGCAAGATCAGAGCATATCTCTGCTCACAGGATCTCTAGGCCATCGGTCTTCCAAGCATCAACGTGTCTCCATGTTGCCACACCCTCTCTCACTTTTGTGTGTTTCTGCCTTTTCTCCCAGCCTTCTGGCTTTCACCCCATTGTTGAGGATCTGTGCTCCCTGGTTCCATTGGGCTATTAGTCTTTAGCTCCTTCTGAATCTCCAGCTTCTCTGCCCCTGATCTTTATTTACAAACTGTCTTAAATCCACTTTCTGCTTGATGGAACAACGGTTGTGGTTGTACTTCCGGTTGGTCAGAGGACTGACTCCTAAGTGTGGGTTTCACAAACACATACATACTCCTGCCTCACAAATGTTGGCATTTATGCAATATAATAGTGCTTTCTGGGCATTTAAGAACAGCAAAATTCCTTTCCACTGAAATACAAATTATTGAAGAGTTTGTTCATGCTGGTTGAGAATCGCTTGTATTCAAATGTAAGAACCTCCACCCCGCCTTGAACAGATACTGTAACTGAAATCCAAACCACCTGAGTCAAATCTTCAACTGCAATTTCCATAAGTAATCAACATGCAGACCTACTCTGTATGTTCCCAAATTAACCAAAGGGACCCATAAACGCTTTGTAATTGGTTTTTGTACTCTTTCTTTTATTTATTTTTTTTAGAGCTCCAAAAGCGGCGCTTCTTAATGCTAATGAAGCACCTCCACGAGGGCCCCTTTTGGCTTTCTCCTGACCCTCAGTCCTTTACTCTAAATATCTATTTTTAGTACTGTTTTTTCAGCCCTGATCATGAGGTCACACATCATGGCATTTCCAGTAAATCGACTCCACCCTTGAAATGTGTGCTAAGGTTAGACAGTTTCCACCTGCTCATCATTGGTATGAGAACCGACATTTAACTGTCATTTTAAAGCTAGGATCCTAAGCTTTCCTTCAAACCCGAAACGACATTCCAATTCATTATAGTTTTTCCGTAATCGCGATTTACGCATGCGTAAAAAGTTGCAGCGAATTGCAATTTGGCTCAATTTCATTTTCTGTCAGAATAGCTGTTTCTTGTTTGCAACTGCTGAATTTCGTTTCCAATTTGATAATAATTCATGAATCATTGCTAGTGTTGACCTGAACCAAGCTAAAGTAACTATCACTCATCCTGAATCTCTTTTAGTGAATTAAAATCATGTTAGCATATTATCCCTTTCATGAAAATCACATTCCAAAGTATTTTTGCCTGTTTTAAAATCATTCCTGTGTCTCTCTAAGCTTGCTGGGGGTACTGGGATTGAGCTGCATTATTGATTGTATTTCTGAAACCTGTGTGCTCTCATTTCCATCTCTTCATATTGCATAGGGGGGGAGTGAGTAGTCACAGGGAAAAAGTGACCATATTATCTTTTGATTGAAATCATATCGAGTCTATTTCTGTGTTGCATTCTTTCCCATTATTGCATTTCCTGGAATCTCCTAAAGTATTCTCTGCTACCGTATCCTCCATATTCAAACTCCTAAGTGATTAAAGAGATTGTTGATTTTGTAACATTGCCCCTTGCTGATTACCGTTCATATTCATAAGTGTGCTATTTGGATATTATTTTGTTCATAAAGTGTGATATATATATATATATATGTTCAATTCCTCAAACCTTTTAATTTGCAAAACAAACCTACTTCTTGGCTCAGTGAGGTCGAGGAGATCCAAAGAGAGGGGCGTTATATAAGGGTTCATCATCCAGATTTAAAGAACTTTGACATAAAAATATATAAATAAGGGCTTCCATTGGGCATCCCATACTAAGCATTGACTTAGTTGGAGTGCTGAACTGAAGTCACTTACACCACCTCCTAGGATTGGTCTGTCTGATGTGAACTCTGTGGTGGGTGCCCATGCAATGATGCATTTCATGCTATTTTATTTCTTAAGGTGTCTCAGACTATGGCCCCATGCTTATATTGTGACCTGTGTTAGCTTACTTGCAGAGTGCATGGTACTCCATGGAGCCTGAAACAGTGGTATTACCCAAATTGTTCGGTTCGAATGAACAATTGACCGAATTTAAAGGGTCACAATTGACCTTTTCACAATTGACCATATATGTGTGTGTGTGTGTGTGTGTATATATATATATATATATATATATATATATATGTTTTGGTGTTGGGTGGGGGGTTCCCCCCACGTATATGTTACAATTGACCTTCACAATTCGGTCAATTGTAATTCGAACAGTTGTAAAATGAACAATTCGTATACAACCGAAACAGTACTTGATTCAGGGTGGAATTGCACCTCCCTGGTTGAATCCCAGACTTGCATGGCTGTGGGTGGAAATTACACCCCAGTATCTGTCTTCTTACTCCATGAGTCTCAACCCATTGGCTGATTCATACCAAAGTAACAATACAATTTAAAAACTTTGATCGTTTCAAATAACAAGCTTTGATTTGTTATTTGAACCACTTGCAATAGTTCCACTTGGCGACCAAAGTCATGTCTTGGCTAACACATCAGCTTTCACATACCTCTGCTTGCTTTGGAAACTAAATTTACCAAAGTAACATACAGATGTCTTATTTAATTTTTGTAAGTTTTATTTTTTATAACGCACTTAACACTGTACATGAGGTCGGTTTCTATGCGCAGATCCGGGATTCGAACCTCTGTTACTCTGCGTGTTCTTGCTTCCAAGACCAGTACATTGTCCCTGTGCTATCCTCTGTTATCAATAATGGGCGAAGTAAAATAAATTACTATTACCTATTACAGTAGAGTTTCGGTGGGGAGGATTGAAAGCCCTGAAGTGGGACATCGGCCAAGAATGGCAAGCTCCCTGACTGCCCTGCCTTTCTGTCTGAGTGACGTGCAATGCTAGTGACACCCGAGCCACTTCAATCGTGTGGTATGTTATTTAGACGGGAGGGTGGTGGGGGCAAGGTGAGATGCAGAATTCAGTATATCGATGGGATTGTCCGTGCTACAGCACCGGGTTGTGTTCAACGTTGCTGTCCTTGTTCGAATGGGTGGTAATACTCTTTGCTGCAGTGTCATACTTTGCTTGTCAAGTTGTGAGATTGGCATGACCTGGGGAAATAGTCTACTCTAGACTTAGTACAGGGACCATTTTGTTGGCTGACTGTCTGTCCAAAGTTTATGAACTCTCAGCCTGTTTACACCAAAGACAAGTCTTTAAACTGACAGTGAGTGGGGTTGTTCAATGAAAATGAGCATTGGCCACCTGGAAGGGAGACCATTATTCGACAGATGTGGGACTGTGTAGCCTGCATTTGCCAGTTCCCCGGCTAACATGGTTTACCTTCGGAAGGATTGATATGGTTAGGTGTGAGTTTAGGCTCATGACATTCTAGGGCCTCCACCAATTCCAGTAGACTACCACTGCTCTACCTGAATAACATGTCTGGTGTTGACTATCTTCTGTTCAAATTTGAAGTTTCGAGCTGAATAATAACTCCCATTAAGTTCTCCATATGCATGCACCACATTGCTTAGTAGTCAAGATACCGTTATTGCTTGCCAAAGGTTAGTGGCGAATGCACATTTTGAGGCCTGATCCTTATGTCAATTGCATTTAAGGGATAGTGCTTTGCAGTAATGGAGCCCTTATTTTATACATTTTATTAAATAGCTGAAGTAGGAAAAAATGTAAATTCATTAAAGTTATTTTTAATTATGGCATGCTATGTTGAGTTGACCTTGAAGTGTGTAGTCTTGCCATTCAGTGTAGCCTGTCCTTTCCACTTGGAATGCTACACTGGCACAATATACCCTTTTCGATTGCTGTGGGCGTAGGGTAGAGACGTTAAAACAGCATATAAACATCCTTCTGATGGGTGCAGGTGAATAGCTAAAAAAAATGAAAACGAGCCGATTGGCAAAGTTACTTTACTGGGGCTAGCAGACATGACCTTGCATCTACTTACAACTCAGTCACGTATCTCAAGCCCGATTTCATTTTGGAGACGTTCGTTCAGTTACAAATAGTACTCATGATTTGCCCATTGTAAATGCAAGCTCACAGAATCTAAAGAAAAATCTTGGCAAATCTCTCCCGAACAATAATTTGGCTGTACTGAATACACAAATGGCAGTCACCATGCCTTTGTACAGTATGGGTGGTGGGAAGTGGACTACTGCATTAAGGACATTACCCAAACCATCACAAACTAGTATTACAGTAGAGAAAATACACATGGCAGTATTTAAGAATAGATCACTGGAATGGAGGATCAAATCCACAGCTCTTGTGAAGGCTTGCCTCCCAGGTGAGTGTTCCAACATCTGGTTCACCAGTATTTGAGCAATTCCGCATTCCTGAAAGCGTCTGAACGTACTTTCATCCTGAGACACCCACACCCACAAGGGGCTCTATTGAATCACCCACTGGTGAAATGATAACAGGTCTTGCATGCCTGTATGGGCTGCATCCTGGCGAGATTTTGGAGCTATAGTAGTAGTTGTATGTGTCGATGAAACTGCAGTTTGGGGTAAAAAGAGAAATGTGTTCAAATGTCACTCTCAATTAAGGTACTAAAACAGCTCTCTGGTGTTTGCAACAAGCAAATCCTGCTTGTAATGTTCAGCTTTGGAGAGACTGCTGCATTTTTCATCGATCTGTCTCTAGACAAGTGAGAATTCCCATATGATCGAACAGCACAAAATGACCATTGGATAAACCTGTATCTACTGCCGAAAAGTACATGATCACTGCAGATTTTGTATGTGCCAAAACCAAGCTACTTTTTTTTACCTATTTATTATTAAATCGAGTTGCTTTTTACGTGCCCTTTTCTCCCCCTTCACCTTTACTCCTCGGCAAAACCTCCTCCAATACCTACACCCATATAAGAAGAAGGATTCTAGATTACCGGACAAGTTTGGGGATTGTTATTTTTCTTTTTCTCCTCTCCAGTTCGGCAGACTTCAAGTAAATACTTAACTGTCCCTCTTCCTGAACCTTGAGTCTGGGTTGCGACATGAGACCTCTGTCATGGCTGTGTAGGACTAAACTATTTAACAGTATCTGCAAAGGCATTAGGTGTCTGTTGGCAGAAGCCCCTGGTGGTATACTGTCTGTAGGACTCTGTGAATCACGTGAGAAATGGGGCTGAGGCACCAAGACCCTGTTGCAGTGCAAAGCGCACAAAGGCAGTCGGCAGCAATTCATGGCTACCTCGAAGGTACCTTCATATTTATTTTATGCATTGTGGACACTCTTCATTGTTAAATCCTGATGAGATTTCCCTGTCTTGCTTTGTGGAGCCTTGGTTTGTCAACTTTTTAAACATTATTACTTACAATGATTAGGAAGCACACTTGTTACCTTTTGGTGACTGGCAAAGAGCCTGGAACTAATCAATTGATCAGTCTAAAGCTTTAACGTTCTGATATACACTTCATAAACCATCACTGAACACATCGCTCTATTCATTATCGAAAGCATACCTTTTGAAAGAAATTGCATTCTGCTGATGGAAATTCTTATTTGGTCCAGAGAGGGCGAGAGACTGACTCCTGCAAGCTCACCAAGGCAGTTGGGCGTTCCCTTTTGAACATACCACAAGATGTGATTTGTAACTGCTGATTAACTCCATTTGAGCCCTGGTAACCTTACCCCCTTCTGCTAAATTGAATTTGGTGTTTGGCTATTGTACAGTGAGGACAGATTCTGGGTTTGTTTACTAATCACAGTTTGGGGTAAATGTACCTGGGGCAAATATAAGTCGCTTACACTGCGCTTGTCATTTCAACAATATATTTTTCATAGATATATAGATATATGCAGCTTTTGCTCTAAAGGTTTAAGCTTCATAGCTTTAGGAAATATAATGCTAGTTTGTGGTTGTATACACCCAATTATTCTAAATTGGAGCATTCTATACACCATCTTATTATGAAATCTAGTTCTGTTACATTACATAATGTATAATTCAAATTATTCACATGCCCGGCAACACGTGTTATGTCCTGAGAGTCTTTATCAAGACGTTGGATATGAGTGAAAATGTTTACTTGCTTGGTAATCAATTTTCAGTGGCAATTGTCCGTTCAGAAAGGACATATGGTCCAGTTTGCTGCTTTGAAATTCCAGATTCTTTTTATTGAGGATGTGTGGTAGTATTAATCCTTGACGATTCAGGCTTGTTTTGTATTATGTGTCCATGTGGGGTCCGAGCCCACTTCTCTATTTAAGATAACTTTATTATTTTGTAATTATTAATTCAGTTAACGGATGTGCTCCATCCTAAAAGAGTTAAGCTAAAGCGCTCCTACTAGGAAAGTAAACCATTTCACCCTGATCTAATGCCCTGATAAAGACCCTCCTCTGGAATCGCGTATCGGCAGACATGTGACTCATGAATCACTGGAAACCTAGGCCATTCAGAAATTTGATTTACCTAAATGGATCTCATTTTGGACACCTGCCATAGAAACTACAAAAGGCCACCTGACAAGTGGTCTGAGCATTTATGTTAATGTCCAAGTTGATTTAAAATTGTTGTCTCACAGAGCATGCACGTAATAATAATACTTTTCTCAAGTGTTGGTGGCACAGATATCCTTCTGGTTAATTTTTATAATTGGCAATTGAGACACACAAGATGGCATGGTTGACTTCAGACTGATATTTGAAATCCTGGTAAATATCAACCACCATGGCAAAGAGCTCATTAGGATCATTCCCCTATCTTGTTGATCATTCAACATCTGTTCTCAACTTCCACTTTTCCTACTCCTTTTAAACATGCAACTATCATCCCTATTCTCAAAAAACCTTCTGCTAATCCCCATCTTGCTTCCAATTTTCGCCCCATCTCTCTCCTAGCCTTCCTCTCCAAACTTCTCGAACACATTGTCTATGCTCAACTCTCTTCCTTCATCTATAACCACTCCCTCCTTCCCTCTACCCAATCCGTCTTCCGCCCTCTGCACTCCACTGAAACTGCCCTCACCTCTGTTCTTAACTCTCTCCTCTCTGCACACTACTCTAAACACTCCTCCATTCACATTCTCCTTGACCTTTCCGCTGCTTTTGATACTGTTGACCATCCTCTTCTCCTCAATTCCCTCTCCTCATTTGGCTTAAAGGACACTGTTCTCAACTGGCTCTCCTTGAATATCTCTCTAACCGCACCTTTTCTGTCTCCTGGGGTGGCTCCACCTCTCCCACACTTCCTCTCAACCACAGAGTTCCCCAAGGTTCTGTTCTTGGCCCCTTTTCTTTTCTCACTCTATACTTCCTTCCTAGCTCCTATCGTCTCCTCTTTTGGTATCTCGCACCATTTCTATCCTGATACCCATTTTTTCCTCTCCTTCTTCTCCTTCTCTCCGGACATTCACGATAAACTCTCTTCTTGCCTTTCTGCTATCAAATCCTGGATGTCCTCTCACTTCCTGACTCTTAATGCTGAAAAACTGAACTCCTTTTCTTCGCTGCCAACACTCTTCCTCCTCCCTTCCCTCTCATTCTCTTTCCCCCCTCCCAGCTCTCCTTCTCACCCCATGCCCGTAACCTTGGTCTCCATATTGACCCTCACCTCTCTCTATCTCACCACATATCTTACTGCCATGTCTTGTCGCTTTCACCTCTACAACATTAGTAAAATTCGACCCCACCTTACCTTTCGTGCTACTAAACTCTTAATCCCCTCCCTCATCTTCTCCAGACTCTTCTACTGTTCCTCCTTTCTCTTTGGACTCCCCTCCTCTCATCTCTCCCCACTCAAATCTATCTGCCATCCGCTCACTCTGCCTTCTCTCACCCCTTGATTCCATCTCCTCTTCTCTCACTTCTCTAGGCTGGCTCTCTTTTTCACTCCCAGCTCAAATTCAAGTTCCTCTATTTTGTTTTCAAATCACTCTATGGTCTTGCCCCCCCTACCTCTCCTCCCTTCTCACTTTCTATACCCCTTCTCACTCTCTCCGCTCTGCTAATCTTTTCCTACTTTCTCCTCCTCCTCCATCCTGCGCCCCCTCTCGCTTCCGCTCTTTCCAATTCCTCGCTCCCTTCCACTGGAACCGCCTCCCCCTTCACATCCGCTCTTCTCCCTCCTACCCTTCCTTTCGCTCGTCTCTAAAATCCTATCGTTTTCACTCCCCTTCGCTCCCCCTCCCCCTCCTTCTCCCAACCTCTCATTCCTCACTCTTACTCCTACTCTTCCTCCCACTCTCCATCCTCTACCTCCTTCCCCACCCCCTGCCCTCATCTAGTCTTACTCTTTCCTCTCTTCTTCCTCACAACTTCTTACCTTCCCTCTTACTTCCGCTCTTACCTCCACTAATACCTACCATTCCCTCGCACGCCTATGCCCCTCCCTACTCCCTCCTCACCTCAGCAATATTGTAAATGGTTCCTTATACTATTTTCAAGTTGTGGTTCAATTGTCATCTTATGCTTGTTGTATTTTTGCTTGTTCTCATGTAAAGCACTTTGGATTAAAAGGCTATATGAATTCAATAAAATACAAAATACAAATTGTGGTTAATTTAAATGCAAGTATCTTCATTTGGACTCTTGAAAGGTTGCTGCTCATCAGCGTTAAAAAGCATGTTATGTCCTTGGCTGTCCATTCACTATCTGTACCCTCTGGAGCTGGCACATGTCGTGGAGCCACTATATGCCAGCTCTTCTCCAGCACTTTTCCGAGACTGGTCGCCTCTGGTGAATCCTGTCTGTATCAACTCCTGCTGAAACATCTCATCTTGAGCAGTGTATTCTAGCAGGTCTGATTCCACTGAAGGAGGGAGAATGTTCGGAATGAATTTAGAGAATAATGTTGGCGCTAGCTGGACCCACTCTGGTCTAAGGGTATAGAGGCCTTTCACAATATTCGCCATGGTTTGAAGGGGTTATCTGAAAGGGAGTTGACGGAGTATCTAAGAGTAAAGGCATCAGGCTGTAAATGTGCTTCTCTGCCACCTGCTCTGTGATCAGCCGTATTAGGTCATCTTTCAAGTCTCTGTTTAGCTTAGTTTCTATGTAAAATGTATTCATATATATGAAAAGGGGCACAATGCTATGCAACGCTCCCATGTATTGTGCCAGAGCAACATTAAATCTTTCAATATAAAGATCTGGAGGGCTGACCTGCAGCTCCTCAGAAATTCTCTCTAAGTGCTTGGTTATCATTTTGATAAGGTCACTGTACATCTGTTCCGAGTGCTGCTGGCAAACACATTTATATACACAACTGTAGATTTGTTCGTAGGTGATGGGAATGTAGTCGCTGGGACTCTGGGTCAGGAGCTATTCAATCGCACTGTCCAGTTTTGGCCAATAGGTGCTTTTATAATCCTCGAGTGTTATGACGTTCATCAGGAACTTGCTGGCGGAGGTGCTGATGCTGAGGACTGCACTGTTCTTGGCCACTCCGGATCCAGGAGGCTCCTCGCTGGGCGATTTGGCCCCGCCAACCTCAGGCTCTGTGCCTTTGGCCCCGCAGGGCTGCCCTCGCTGCGCCCAGCTGTTATGGTTCGGGTCTTCCATAAGGTCGTCCTCCATGCTGCTCTCCATGGTCCGGCTCAGCCCCCAGGCAGCCTCCCGAGTGCCCCGGCGTTCATAATTGCCACTACCCCGCACCGACCCCACCCATCCCCCCCGAGATCCGCAGGTAACAGACAGGCCTGACTAGGAAGGCTGTGTGGAAATGCAAGTATAGGCGACTGGAAAGAGCTGGGTTACAATCCTCATAGAAGATTCAAAATGTAATTGGTCTAAACCTAGCAGCTATGAGAGCTCATGTAATGAAGGAATATATATTTGGGCCTTACTACTTTGAATATGGATATAAAGCAGTAAATGGCTTTTAAAATGCATACATTCCAGATAAGTTGACATTTGATAATAAAGGATTTTGAAGTATAATACATTACAAATACATTGACAAGTGTAAAGTTGCAAGGTACTAGCCAGCAAAATTCACTCACCACCACCTCCATTCTATATATACAGACTGCATATCTTTTTTTCACTCCTTAAGAGTCAATTATCTCTAGCTAATGGCCAGTGTAAAGTGCACATTTGGCACCCTGGATTACATAATAATGCTAGTACCAAACTGGTAGAGGACCAAGCAATCGGAGGTTATTTCATATGTCGAAAGCAATCTTAATCCACCATAACTACAGTTGTAGATTGAAACTTTAAAATCTGCAAATAATTCATCTGACTAATTCTATGGTCATCTTTCAAATGACATTTGGTTTGGGTTCTGTGGTAGAGGAGGAAGGAGAGGAGGAAAAGGCATAAAGTAAGCAGTGTTGCATAGCAATTAGCTATGCAATGATGTAGGTTTCCTAATTAAATTGTGTAGCAAAGATACCTATTTAAGTTACCCTGTTTAATGAAAGTACAGCTCGCCCTGCATTCCTCTCTTGCCCCGAGGCCTCTCTCCACGATCTATCTTTTCCCTGTTCACTGCAAGTCCAAAGGGGCCAATGGCGAGAGAGTGCAGCAGTAATCCTCTCCTCCACTCTTATGTTCCAAGGCCTGTGTGGAAGTGCTGGGCAGGATTTGATTTTTTTTTTCAAATAATTGCAAACAAGAAGTAGTTGGGGGATAGTTTTGTTAAGCTAGCTATCGATTGATACTTTTATTAAGCTAATATATATCTTGTCTGGCAAAGGCCAGTATGTGTTAACTAAATTTATTTTAAAAGACAGTCCTCCCATTCCATTCCTAAATGTTTAAGTTGTTGCATAATTGCAGTATTGGTAATGTAAACTGCTGTATTGTCTCCACACTTTAAAATAGCGTTTAGGTTAGTGTATCTAAATCTCTTAGTGTCAACTATATTTCATTTTGTTGAGGAAGATGCATCATATTGACAAGGGAACACTTTTGGAAAATATACATGATCAAACGGCCAAATGCTTTTGATGGCACGTCTAACTCTGTAACCTGCTGGTTATACATCTGCGTAACTGGTGCTCAACCCATGAGCTGATCCCTTACTCCTTGACGTTCTGTCTTATCAACCTGTTGCTTTATACCAGCTACCCTGAAAGTGAGATGGCAGCAAACTATAATGTTACACCTAGTTTGTGAAGTTATCTGCCTGCTGGGCCGTGCGCTCTGCTTAGTCTCTTAACTTTCCTCTTGCATAATGAATATACAAAGCTAACTAGATGTTTATGCAAAGTAGTGATCAATAGTTCCATCCAGTCTGTACATCTACATATCTACTGCACTACCATACAGGGTAGTTAGTCTCCAGTTCTCGCTTTGTTCTATGATTATGATGGCATTATATATGAGAACCTGCGGGAGAGAGCTGGCCAAACTGTTTTCTGAGCCTTTTTATCATATCTATTTATTTGTCAATTCATGCAGCTAACCTTTTACATTTTATTTTTTCCAATACATTTTAATTAAGATTTCAAATGTAACAAACACATGAAGAAACGCAAAGACCCACTTTCCCCCAACATTTACCCCCCCACCCCCTCCTCACCCCTCCCAGTGCTCGGATCCAAGAGTAAGAGTGGAAGCCCTTCTTCAACAATGAAATGAAACGAAAATGAATACGTGTTTGCCACGGTTGGACAGGCAAGACACCAAAGCTTTATGACAGGTGGTTTGCAAATGAGTTAATGCGCTGGCCCTCTTAAGGCATTACAGGTCCGATTCGTCCTGAGGGTGAATTATTCCCAATAGTTCCATAGCCTTGGGACACCAGGCCCGGCGGGCTCCTGCCTTTAGATATGACAGCAGGTTGGACCAGTCTGACACAAACTTCATGTGGAGCCTCTGAATTGTATAAATGAGCCATTCCAAAGCCAGCAGTGACCACAACTTTGCCATTCATTCGTATTCCTGTGGAGGGTCTTTCGATTTCCACTTCCGGGCAAGAACCAAAGCCGCCGCCAACATCATTAACACATAGAGTTTGCGGTCTGCTCTAGTAGATGAAGAAGAGAGCATGCCTTGAAGACCCAATAAGTCCCTCCCTCTATTAGCCCCGATTTCTAAGTCCAGCACCTGGCTGACGGCCTGCTGAACGAGCGACTAAAAGGGATCAATTTTTTGGGCACTCCCACCACATATGAGCCCAGGAGCCTGTTGCCCCACATTCCCTCCAGCAGAACTCCGATACCTCAGGGGACATTTTATTTAGTCTGAGTGGGGTTAGGTGCCACCTCAACATCCGTTTCAGCCAGATCTCTCGAAGCTGAAGAGATGTTGTAAGCTTTGAGATCTGTGACCACAACTGAACCCATTCCTGCTCCTCTAGGTCCCCCCCCTACATCCCGCGCCCATTTGAGCATGTATGTCCTGGACTTCAGGGGTTCGTCCCGCTTTGAGTTTGTACATGGACAACACCACCCCTTTATCCTCCGTGTCAGTGTCTAGATACTTTTCAAACTGAGTGAGGGGTCTTGTACCCGCTTGAGTGATCGATGGATGAGAGACCCAGTGCCTAATCTGGAGATACGAATACCTCTGCAACTCCCCCAAACCAAAGTCTTTCTTGCACTGCTCAAATTGTTTCACCTCCCCATCCGCCAACATATCCTGGATCATGCGGCAACCCCCTCTGAAACCAGGTGTCAAATGAAGGGTCCCCTGCGACCGCTGGAGTAAATTGCGGATTGCCATGTATGGGCGTATATGGGGAGGGGAAAGTAGTGATATGTGCCCTTTTAATAGCTTTGTCTCAGGCGTCCCCTATGGTGGATGTGATATTGCTGCAGTACATTCTGATCAGTCTGGCTTGCCTTGGCATCCGCAGAACCCCTTCCAGGTCCCCTCCCACCACCGCTCTACCCATGGACCTCCACACCTTCCCTCTATCATCCCTCTGCCAGTCTCTTATGACCCTGAGCTGGTCTGCAAGGTAATATACCCTAAAGTCCGGTTCCCCAACACCACCACGGGACGCCAGAGCCTTCATAAGGGACTCCGCCACCCTCGGCCGCCCTCGCTTCCAAATGAAGCGGCTTGTTATCTTTTGTAGGGCTCTAAAGGAGGACGGCGGGATGCGCACTGGGAGGGCCGAGAAATGATACAACAGGAGAGGGAGGATCGCCATCTTCAGGGTCTTGATTCTGCCCCACCACGAGATCTCTAGGGGGTCCCAATCCACCACTTTCGATTTCACCTTCTGAAGGAGCAGGGGATAATTTGCGGTGTACAAGTCGCTGAGGGTCCTGGTCAGATGAATGCCAAGGTACTTTAGCAAGTTCTCTACCCATCTAAAGCTATACGCTTTAAGGTCTTGGACCGCACCGGGCGACAAGGTGAGGGAGAGCCTCCGATTTATGGGTATTGATTTTTAGACCTGCTACCTGGCCGAACCTATCTAGTTCTCTCGTCACTGCTAACAAGGAGGTGATCGGGTGGGTCAGTGTGAAGATCATGTCATCAGCAAAGGCTGCGATCTTATAGCTCTGTCCTCCAAACGGGACTCCCTCTATGTCTGCAGCCGATCTCACAGTTTTCAGAAATGGTTCCAGGTGGAGAGCGTAGAGGAGTGGAGACAACGGGCAGCCCTGCTTAGTCCCCCTTTCTATACTTACCGGCGGTGAAATTTGGCCATTTATTGCGAAGCGTATCACAGGGTTACAGTAATTTGCCTTTACCCGCTTCAGGAAGCCCTGGCCGAATCCCATTTTACCCATAGCCTCGAACAAGAACCCCCCACTCCATGCAGTCAAAATGCATCAATCGCCAAAAGAAGGGCCGGTAGATTCTTTTTCTGAGCCCTTTCCACTAAATGAGCCAATTGCCTGACATTATCTGAAGTTTGCCTGCCCTTTTATAAAACCTGCCTGGTCCCAGTCAATTAGTTTGGGGGAGGATTGCTTCGAGACAATTGGCCAGAATCTTGGTGTGGATTTTAGCGTCAACGTTCATCAGCGCGATGGGGCGGTAGGATGCGCAGTCAGTCGGATCTTTGCCCTTTTTGTGGATAATAATGAGTTTAGCTTCATTCATAGAATAGGGGAGATGCCCTTTGGAGCCAATAGAATTGAACAATTTAGTAAGGATGGGGATTAGGACCTCTATGTGTTGTAAAATTCAGACATGAACCCATCAGGTCCCGGGGCTTTATTGGAGGGCATGTTGTTAATCACTCTGTGAACTTCATACATGGTGATCTCAACCTCCAGCGCATCCCTATCATCCCGCGAGATCTGACGACACCCCGCCAAATGGAGGTATGTCTCCTGCTCCATGCATGATGGATCATCCGACCTGTAGAGGGCTGTGTAGAATTTACAGAATTCCCCCTCTATATCTGAATTCCTAGTAAGAAGGGTTCCTCCCTCCCCTCTTATTTTTAAGATTGTTGTATCTCCCGATTCCTTCCGTAGCTTTCTGGATAGTAAACAGTCGGCCTTGTTGCCCTTAATATAAAACTTTTGACGCAACTTGAGGAGTGTGCGTTCGGCAGCCCTGGTATGTATTCGGTTAAGCTGACCCCTCACTGCTCTAAATTCCCTTCTAACGGCTGCCGACGGCTTATTCCCCATACGAGACATCACTTCTTTAAGTCTGAGTTCAAGTTGTTGTTCCTCTAATCTCAGCTCCCGTTCCCTTCTGGCTTTTATGGCTATAATCCTACCCCTAATGGTAGCTTTAAGGGCGTCCCACCAAATTTGGGGGGTTGTGTCCTCCCATTTATTAGGGCTGGTATACTCTGCTACCGGCTCCTCCACCTCCTTAACCAGGATGGGATCCCTGAACAGCGAGACTGGATACCTACATTTCCAAATACCCGCAGGGCATTTCGGAGTAGAGAGCGTAAAGGTGAGTGGGGCATGATCTCTGAGGGCAATCGCCCCTATCTCGAGCTCCAGAGCTCTTCCCATCAATGGTTTTGATATCCAGACATAATCTATCCTTGAATGCGACCTGTGCGCATGCGAGTAGAAGGTGAAACCCGCTGCATCCCTATAGAGTTCCCGCCAGACATCGACCAGTGCCAAATCACGCATTTTCTGTACCAGGTCTCCCGATGGTCCCGCCTGTGCTTCCAAAGAGATGGAGGGCCTATCTTTAGAAGGGTCCCATGCTAAATTAAAGTCTCCCAGCAGGAAAATATTAGCCCTGGCAAATTTCCCAAGGCGGACGAGTATATTTTGTATGAAGGCATCCTGAGCTTGGTTGGGAGCATATAGGGTCGCTATCATGAAAGTGTCCACCTTTTCCCTCGAGAATCATCGCTAAATATCCTCTGTGGTTGTCCTTTTGCATGGCGCTGATGGTGAGGTCAAGCCCATCCTTCAGGGCAAATAATACCCCTCTTCTTGTGTGGTTGTGTGGCCTGGAATAATCGAGAATAGCCCTGAAATGTAATCCTATGGGTGTCCCTAGTGTGCACATGGGTCTCCTGAAGGGCTAGTACGTGGGGTTGTTTGCGTCTAAGAAATCTCTCCACCTTCATCCTCTTAACCTGGGAATTGAGGCCATTCACATTTAGTGAAAGGCACTTAAAAAAGTCGGTGCTAGCCACATCGCAAGTTTGGCGAAATCTTGCTGCCCCGCTCGGGGCCCGAGGCACACCATCGTTTACCACACACAGCTCTTCCACCATAGGGCGCAAGACGGGCTCCCAATACCCGACCCCTGGATCCACCCTCTTACCTCCCTCCCACCCCAAACCAGGCGAGTCCGGCTGGCACCAAGCCCCCATCGTAACCATTCCCCGAGAACCCGACTCAATAACACACCTGGATCTTTCCACGCGGGATAACCAATCCCATTCCAAGTACCCACCCCTCCTCCCTCCCTGGTGCTCAAACACCTCAATTATGCTGCCCACCAACTGTTAAAGAAAAGCTTAAACTGACGCCCTCCCCGGACTCAACTTTGGTGGCTGCATAGCTTTTCAGGGGCCTATGTGCCTGTGGGGGGACTCGCATCACCCGAAGGACCCTTCGTTGTACCAATGTTAGTGTCCCTCCTGGGGTCCAGGCCCATGGTTTTTTTCTTTCCTCTCTTGGGTTTAGTGGTGGACCATTCCCAAGGTCTGCGCCCAGCAGGCTGTGCCTCCGGCGGCCCCGAGGGGGACAGCAACCGCTCCTCCAGACCAAGCAAGGCCAGACCCTGGTCACAGGTCGTAATTTTATGGAGTGATCCTGGCCAGGTGAAGGACCGACCAAACAGGTGGGCCCATCTGTACCGAATTTGCTGCGAGCGTAGAAAGGACAGGACCGGGCCCATCCGTCTCCTTTTAACTAATGTAATCCGTGCCAGGTCTTGGTACAGAGCAATTTCATGACCATTGTGGGGGATGCGCATGGCCCTTCTCGCCTTTTCCAAGATGTTCTCCTTTAGCGCATAATTATGGAAGGCCACTAGCACATCACGTGGACGAGAACCCAGCTCCGGACTGCGTGGGCCCACCCGATGGACTCTGTCAAACTGCATGTCTGTGTCTAAGCCAGAGTCTAGCAGGTCGCCAAAGATCTCCTTCAAAGTTGGGGATAGCTCCTGGTCTGTGATGCTCTCTGGGAGTGATTTAACCCTAATATTTGCCCTCCTAGACCTGTTCTCCAGATCCTCCGCTTGTAACTCCAGGTTCTGAGTGGCTGTCGCCAGAGGTTCTAGGAGAATGTCCACTTTCCTTGCGTCCTTGGTCAGCTCTTAGATGGAGCGCTCATTAATGTCCACCCTCTCTTCGACTTTGATAATGTCTCTTTTTATTTCCCTAAGGCCTTCTGCCAGGTCTTCACGAAACTTTTCCATCTGTAGCTGGCCCGCTGTTGTGATCCTCCACACCAGGTCTGCCATGAACTGCGTTAGCATAGCCTGAGTGACCGGTCTGTCTCGGTCCCCGTGGGAGACCAGAGGCACATTTTCCTCTGTGGTTTTGGCTATTTCCTGGGCAGATGTCATCTCTGGGTCTTTTAGCCAGAGTTTCGTGAGGGGGCCCTCTGTTGGTTTCCTGGGGCATTTCCCCTGGGGTGGGTTCTTTCCCCTTATTTCTGGACATCCCAATTCCGGCCAGAGATATTTAACAGAAGACTAGGACACCAGGGTCCTATCCCAGGGACCAGCGGGAACACCCAGGCCTTAGGCTTGATCAATGCTGCTGGACACTGAGATCCTCCTCCAGTGCTTCTCCAATGGGGGGATGCCGCCTGCCGAGCAGGTACGGATGCGCAGAGCAGCGTGGACCTCTGCACCAGCTGGGGCCCGATCCCGTGGATGCTCCCAGTACCAGTTCAGTGCCCCAGCTGGAGCTCGGTGCAATCCTCCGGGGCCCCCCCGTGGGGCACCACGTATCCTTATTCCTTCTCTTGGCACCCCCAGCTGGGGTCGGCACCGCTGACTGGGGCTGCTCGGAACTGCCAAAGCTAATGTAGGTAAATCCGTGGCCCCGGAACTACCGCCGCTCCCTTTACCAAGGCCCTTCCAGATGGGGGGGGGGGAGGCTCTCACACCCCCCGTGGGCACCCCTGCGCGGTGTTCTCAGATGTTCCAGGGGCTGGGGGGTCGATCTCCTCCTCGCCCGCCGCGGGCAGTGCTCAAAATGGCGCACCTCCCCTGTACCTCCTCTGCCGAGCCCTACTCCGCTATCAGCCGGGATCCGAGCGGGGGCCGTCCACCCCCCGCCTCCGTCGGGGCCCCGAGGAGCCATCAGCTATTCGCTGGACCCGCCACAGGAGCCCATCCACCTCGCCTCGGGCTCCGGCGGGTCTCTCCACCTCAACCAGCCGCCGGCCGAGGTCCTAACCGCCACCACTGGAGTGCCGCCCGCAGCGCATCGCTGTCCTGTCACCGGGGCGGTTCTCTCGGGATGAGTGTTGTTTCGCCGCTGCTATGAGCCCCCGATGTCAACCCAGAACGCCGGGGAGGGCCGTAAGTGGGGCGGGCAGAGATTTGCCGTTGAAAGATCGGGAGCTCGGGGCGCGACATCCGCCTCCCTACGCGGCCATCTTGGAATTCCACCTTTTACATTTTACACACACTCATCCAGGGCTCACAAAGGCTTTTCACCCACTTGCATAGTCGAGTAGATTTTTTGAAGGGTGAGTACCGTTTGCAGGAGTTGTTCAAAACTTTTATTTAACATTTACTTTGTTTCCAGTAAATGTCAAATACGTTTCACTGTGCATGGCTAGCTTCTGGGTTTTGTGCCAAAAATAGTGACTTTTTGGTGACCATGCACTATTTTACAGAAAATGCATTTAAATTTGTTTTCATTCGTTGCCATGGGTGGAGTGCATTTCTCTTGGGTCTAGTAGGTAAACTAAGTTACTCGAACTGCAGGTCTAGGGCAATGTTAAAGAATTTACAATGCCTGAGCCATCTCACTAATGTCTTACTTCGGCAATACTGTTGCTCACTTCGTGTTGGCACCAAATAACTTCTGGTGACATTATAAATATTAGTGCAACATTGCGAATCAAATGGTGTTGTTTTTAGCTAACTCTACTAATCAGTTTTTGCAAACTAATGTTTGTTTTGCAATCTACCCACTACCAATAAATACTCTTCTGCTGTTTGGCCACAACAATGCCAAGAGCACCTTGGTTGTGGTTCTGCAGCTCTGACTGGAAGGTATTTGCCCATATCGGACAACTGGCTTGTTCGTGCATTATCCCTGAAGGAGGTTTTTGCTAGTTAGAAATTCCTGACCATAGCCACATCCTAGGGTTGTCGACCCACGTGAGCAAATTCATGTTCATTCAGACCATGAAAAGCTATTTCATTGGATACTGCTGAGATGCTTCTCTCTCCAAAGATTTGTTCTCCATTGGACAGGGTCGGGCAATCAACGGCGTGGTACTCTTCTGAATTAATGGTCGGAATCTGCTCTAGTTTTTCAGAGAGATATAGGATGCTTGTACTCGGTGACTTTATCCTTAAGCTTGCTAATAAGACACCCTTGTTTTTATTTATATAGTTGTTTTTTCATAACACGCTTAGTTCAGTTTCTAAGCGCAGATCTGGGATTCAAACCTCGGTTGCTCTGCATGGCTATCCCCAGTTCACCTTTAACTGGCGTCTTTCTACTATTAGGTTTTCATGTCTCAATCCTACAAAATACCAATTTTGTCAGGCATAAGGACCAAGAGAGGGAGAGGGACTGGCTTGCATCAGAAATGTGGCTTATCCTTCCATTGACAATGTTATGTTCTCTTTCTTGTGTTCATTTTTTTTCAGTTCATTAACAATCCATACAACTAATCTGAGTCTAAAACTCCTTTTTCTCCCTCTCTCTCTCACACATACCCAATTTCCTAGCACACTGCTTGTCAGTTGTAGACAACATTGTGTTAAATATATATTTATTCCATTCAAAGTAATGTACACACATCTAATTAAATAGTTTTGAGTCCTAGGGCAATATAAACTGATGTCACTTAAGTCTACTACCACTTCGTAAAATACATTTTAGGGAGTACAACGAGAACACAGGAAACCACTTGAATTATCATTTTAAATAGCAGAAAAAAGCAATCCATCATTGAGGTTTGGCATTTAGCTTTTTAATGTGTAATTCTCATTTCTCGCTATATATTCTCAGAAAATGGTGCACTTATGAGATTTATAAATCTCGAACCTTGATAGGAAGCTCTGGAGCGCAGTGTAAGAGGTAGTTTAATCAGAAGTAATTTTCTGGTGGCCTGGTTGCATGGTGGGTTTTTACTGCTATACCCATTGGGTTCACAGTAGCTATTTGAGGAATTCTTTGAACAGCAGGGTTTGATACATCTATTTTTATTTATTTTCTTCAGTCTTGACGTGTTGCAGCTTCCGCAGTTGTGCTGACCGCCCTACATGGCAAGCTCTTTTTGTCTTGGTAACTCAGCACTTGGGTTGCAACGGCTTTTTATGTAATGCAAGTTGTCTTCGAAATGATCCAAGCTTATATTGCTAGAAAATGCAGCTCCTTACGGGTGAGGGAGAAGCGATTGCAGGTATGAAAAGAAATGTGATCAGCCCGGGCTGGCGTGATGCTCACCGTCGAGTGTTGAGAGGGCTACTGTTGGGATGATAGAGGGGATTGCAAATGCAATGCCCCCATGAATCTGTGACAGTAGCAAGCTGTGCTGAAATGAAAGGGTGGAAGGCAGGGTTAAATAACTAAAATTGATTTTAGTCTTGATCGTTGGCGTTCTCCAATATGTTAGTGATTCATCAGAAAGATGCCCGTTTACATCTTTCTCCACTTTCAATACACTCCAATGTTTGATCAATATTGTTCTCCCCTCATGTATGTGGTGTGTGTAGTAATAAAACGAACTTTGAAAGTTTTGAGTCAAAATGAACCTTTTGAGGCTTACATTGGATAGCGATCATTGTTTGACTGGCTGAATCTCAGAGCAGCATGAACTCTGTTTTGGTGGATTGGAGCTATAGACATGTGCTTGACACCTAAGATTGAATGAGTATCAAATATCATTTCAACCTTCATATGTCTTCAACATAGCTGACCTTCAGGTATAATTGTCTGTCCTCTGCATAGTTGATGTAAGGAGATGCCTGGTGTCTTAAGTCAATGAGAGGCACTGCTAAAGGCTACTGTAAGGATTGAAGGTGACTAGCGATAGTGAGACTTGATGTGTCAAGGTTATTAGTCTGAAACAAGTGCCTTCATCTAGATGCCCCGCTTCCTGTTGCCTCCCTTTAAATGGTCACCCCAATGCTCATGTCTTGTTTAAATGTTTAAACTCTTTCTAATGGTTTCCACAAACTCTTGTTTAAATTGTATGGTGTTTGTTTAATTACTAATAAAATTAAAATGTTTCAAACTTTACCATTTTCAACATAAAGTACACTCCAGATTTTAAAGTGGATGTCTTAACTCCATATTTTATGAAGCTGGGAATAAAATGTTTTTTTTTTTTTTAGGGAGTTAAAAAAGGCAATTCCCATTTTCAAAAGGGGTATTTTTTAGGCAAGTAAAAATAGGATGACCAGGGTAAAACATTTAATTTGCAAGTTACTAGTCTGCGATAGTCACTTTGCCCTCAGTTCGCCACATTCATAGAGCACAACATTTCTTATTTGTCAATAGTCCATTATCACTAGCCAATAAATAGTGGCAAATACACATTTTGAGGCCTAGTTTAACTCTAACGCACATTGTTTGTAGTCCATACTTCATGCACATGGCCACAGGAAGGGATTGTACTGTTAGGACTGCTTGTCCTGGGGAAAAAAGCCTTCTGATAACCATGCATCTGCCACTATTCTGCTGGTACCATTGCTCCTTACCTATCTGAGCTGTGTGGGCAGATGTAGGAGGGAAGTTGTTGTGGGTCAGTTGTTTCCTACTTTTGGGAGTATTTACGCCCTGTATTTTTGTAATTGGAATAATTTACTTTTAGAGATTAAAAGTGACTGGCACACATTTTAACTGTAAGGCTCTTAAACCTACTCCAAGGTTAAATCTAAAAGATGATATTATTGGCAACAATTGAATTTTGGTTTAGGGTACTTTTGGGTGTCTGTGTATATGATACAGTCACATTTGCTTGCTGATAGTACGTTTCTCTGTGTTGCTTCTTCATCTTGGGGATACCGTTGATGTAAAGGATCTCAATAGCGTCTCACCTGCTGGGCCTACTGAGATATTAATTTGCCTTTCTGTCAGCCTTTCTCTTTTGCTTTTTTTCCTTCCTTTTTCTCTCCTCAGAATATCCTATTGTGACCTCACCTCTAAGGCGGTCATCCTGAGTTTGGATACGAGGGCCAGAATTCATATGCCACTTCATTAACAGCCTTACTTTATTTTTTTTCATTCTACTGTTGATGCAGATTTTTGTCTAAGTACAAGTTTGCTGTACTTCTATTTGCCCAATGTTATTACAGGAATGCCTTTAGAACATGTGAAAACGTTCTTCTCGCAAAAATGGGGGGAATTTGCCATGTAGAACCCACTGCTGACCCAGACCCAGTTTGTTGTTGTTTGCTTTTTCCACCCGAATATCGACTACCGTTTTGTTTAGGTTGTCAAAATGTACTTCTACTCTTGCCTTGCATAAACACCTATGCAGTAAACGGTGACCACAGAGGTTTTTCTGTCACCCAAACAGACTTGCCTTTAGAAAGACCATGATCCGAAACAAATGTCTGAAGAAGAGACCTAATGGAACCAAAACAGGGTTCTATGGATTGCTTCATTGTGCACGGATATTTATTAATACATATATAATTATTTTGGCACCATTTAATAATGTCCGCACTGAAATTATTAGTTCCACAACTTAATTCACAATACACCATTTATTCCACTACACAGTTTGGCATGTTGCAATTGTGCGTTTTCCTACTTAACTATAGTTGAATAATTTCATGTTTTAAGCTTTTGTTTTTGGGAGTATTTAAGTACTTTGAGGGTGCAAAACAGGCAAGCAATCCACCTGACTGCTGAATACAGAAAACGCTGTGGTAAAAACAAATCCTTTTTGATGCTTTAAAGAGGTCATCTGGGCCAGTCAGATTGTGTAGCCCTCGTTTAGGGCCCAGATGGGATCTGGGGACTAGCAATTCCCACCAAAGCTACTTGTAAGCGGTTAACGGTGGGCTTGCCCAGAAGCCCTTCATGTTTTGTAAGTCATCATGTCTTTTATTATCGGGGATAGGTGCTGCACAGCCTCTACAGTACAGGCAGTGTTTGAGAAAGAGTACTGAGGCTTTCTGTCTGGTACCAGGTGTCCCAATTGATATGGACCCATCGGTCACCCCTAGCCCTGAGAGAAATTAAAAGCAGCAATATCTCAGTAGGTCTTCGATCAAATGGGGGTAGAGTAATTCCAACAAGGCACCCCTGGATTGCAGAGATACGTTCCCATGCCAGAGTAAAATATTAGCACTGTCTCAGTAGGTCTTCCAACAAATGGGGGTGGAATTCTAATAAGGCATAGTGTACCTTTCTTTCTTATGCTAGCTCATGCTGGGTGAGGGACAGACATATGGTATTCCGGGACAGTCTGCGTTGCCATCAATATCTGGAGTCCGATACCTGAAAGTCTACAAAATGGCAGAAATTTTATACGTCTTCGACCACCATCACACATCACCGATTTATCATTAATTACCAACCAGAGACTGGTATGCAACTACAGCTGGAAGCACTCCTGAGATGAAACTCCAGATAAAGAATTGAAAGTGGGACTAGCCAATCCCAAAGTAACAATAGAGAATGGGGAACAGCATATCAGAAGGGATCTTGGACAATCAAAATATACAGCTACCCTATAAAAGAGCCATGGCGTCTCTAGAGCGGATCACTTGCCGGATTGCTAACCATAGAAGAGAGAAGGAACCACAGAGGAATAGCCTAACTCCGGAATTACTGGTTTGGTAAACCTTTCTGAAAGCCCTCTGAGATCTCTTTCAAACACAGGGATACTAGAGCGAGAGGGACCAGAGAGCCTGCTAAGAGATGTTTCTTGGGATAATGGCTGTGACCAGACAGAGAAGGAAACCAAAGAGCTTACAAAGGAAGATCTTTTGAAAGCTATGAAAGGCCATGTCAAGGAGTCATTGGTGTAGCAGCAGTCTAAATGGGATAATCTATTCACTTTTCTTTATATGTAACCCACAACTTGACATTGGTTTCACAGAAAATTAAATCTACAATCTCCGTCTGAGACTGATGATTACTCCAATTTCCTGTTGAAATCAAAAGGTGAGGCCTTAATAACGAGAAGCCTTAAAACCATTTACTCAACCTATAATAAAAGTGATTTTGTTTGTCATTTGGAAATCTTAAGTCCCAGAGGCACAAACGGTTGTGCATAAAAGCATGACGTGCTGTGCGTCTGGCTTTCAGGTTTGCAGTGTTTAGACCGCCAGAAGGAGGCAGCCGGAGGCCGGTGCCCGCAATAGGTTAGTGGGGGAGGAAGGTGTGTATGTAGGGGCGCGCAGCAGTGTAGAGCGAGTTTGGTGGATGAGGGGGAACCCTCCGCAAAGAGACAGAAGAGGGCTGCAAACAAAAGCCACCCTTGCGGATGCAGCCTTCTCATGCTGGAATCCACAAGGTCAGCCTTTTATTTATGGCCTTCGGACCCCAATCCGATTGATTCCTAGCTTGGGAATAGACGCTGCTTGGCTGAATCTTCTATGATGTTGGATTTGTTGCAAACAAACGTAAAGACCTGGGCGTCTCAGGATTTCTGATGCTTTTGGAATACTGGAGCAGTGAGGCCTAACGCACTCAATATTTTCAAATTATCCGGTTCATCTCACCACACCCCAATTCAATGTGTTAAAGTATAGATTTCAATAACTTTGTTGACTGTGCAGACATCAGTCATTGGAATTGCCATTCCACGTTCATTTTGACATGTTTAAAACTTCTGCTGGTCCCAAATCGCACAAAGTCCTAATAAAATGATGCTACCTACGGTTTCAGGTTTGAATCACAAAGCACATTCACCTTGTGTTACATTCCCTTTTTCAGTGGTATAACTTTAAAACACAGTTCCCAAAATACTTTTAAATGATATCTAGTATTTAGTTAATCTGTCTTTTAAATGCCCAGGACAGCTAAGGACACAGACTCCCCTCAGGCATCTCTAGCAGATAAGGTCTCCCTTGATTCTTTGTACATGCTCCAGACTGACCCACCTTGGTGGGTGGGTGGTTGGAAATGAAAGTATGTTCTTTCCATGATGCAGAAAAGTTTCTATTTGGGAGACTCTGGGAAGTTTACTTTACTCTACTCAAGGAATTGTTCAAATTCAATTTTTCCCAGTGAGTAGTAGGATTTTTTTTCCTCCTTTTAAGCATTTGAGGAAGAATATCTTTGCATGATTTTTATCATTAACTTTATTAGCTCATCACTGTTCACATGTACATTTAGCTTTGCATTTGCATAGATTCTTTTTGCACAGCTCAATTCCGTCCAACATTTCATACTGTAGTTACTTCAACACATCTCCTCCCCAGCCCCCAACCAGTCCTATGAGAGCAGCACCCTATATCCTCTTCTTCGGCTCAGTCTTCTTCCTCCTGTAATATCCCAAGCGTCCTCGGTCTCTTCGGGGTGTGTAGAATCTTTGAGTGCATAGGTAAGAAAGGCTGACCAAACTTTACTAAATTTCCTCAGTGTCCCACGTACTATCGCTGTGATTTTCTCCACATTGTCCCAGATTGGATGATACCATTGTATAACAGATGGTGTTTCCTTCTGTTTCCATTGTTTTGCTATACAACGCGTTGCGCCCACCATTAAGTTTGCCCATAGTGTTCCAGCTCTCCCTCCCAATCTCTGTTCCCCCGTCGGGCAAGATGCTCAGGAGCACCATCGCTTTATCAAGTTCCATATCAACTTCTAATATCCCAACCACCTTTTGACTTCACCTCCTGCTAGAAGTGCTTAAGCTGTGGGCATCCCCACCAAATATGTTCCACCGTTCCCACTTCCCCACACCCCCTCCAGCACACTGTGACGCGGAGTTGTACATTTCATTGAGCTTCTCTGGGGTGTACTGCCATTGGTGTAGCAACTTGTATTATATTGTAGTTTGCGATGCTGTAACGAGGTATATGGTCAGTACCAACCCTTAAAGGCTTTATTCCATTCCTTATCCGTAAGCACCCTTCCCAGTGTATTCTCCCACTTGCTCCTCAATACCCAATTCCCCGCTCCTCTGCATCTGACAAGATCCTATAGATGGCTGAGATCGGGCCCCCTTTTTTGGGTAGATGACTTTAACTTCTCCCATTCTGTCTGTTCTCTTGTGGCCCCTTCCATTATTGCGGTGGCTCCTGCCCAATGTCTTATCTGTTGATAGGCAGATAGGTCCCCCTTTCTCAGGTCGAGCTCCCTATAGCAGCTTTCAAATGACCTAAACTGATTTCCTTCGTAAAGTTCGCTGATTTCCCTCATCCCTCCCGTTATACATCGTTAAAACCAATTGTAATCCATTCCTGATGGAAAAGCAGGATTATCAAAGATAGGTGTTCGCGGCGATGACCACAGTGCTAGCTTAAGTCTCCTATTTAATTGATCCCAGATTGTCATGGTGTTCCTTGAGATTGGGTTATCCATTAGCCCTCCTGGCCTGTCCTCCTTTCTCATCCACTGTATTTTCCAAAGTTATTCTCCTGCCACTGCTTGTTCCATATTCACCCAGTGTTTTTGGTTATCTTGCCTCCCCCACTCTGCCATAACTCTCAGTTGCGCAGCCTGAAGATATTTTAACGTATTGGGCAGCCCACTCCCCGTGTCTCATTTCTAAATGGGATTCTTCTCCCTATACGCGTCTTTTTTCCATTCCCAATAAAACCCATGATGCTCGCCTGGATGTCTTTCATCAGCCTCCCTGGCACGGGTTGGGGTGGGGGGGATCGCACAGAAGTTGTATAGCAGACGGGGGAATATGTTAATAGCGGCTATCCTTCCTAGCCATGATATGTACATCCCTTTCCATCTTGCGAGGTTCACTTTGATTTGTTTCAGTAGCGGTGAGTAGTTCGCCCTGATTATCTGTTTTGTGGCAGTCGTCTGGTCCACCCAAAGATATCGAACCTGTTCCCTTGCCCACCTGAATGTGGTCTTAATTTCTAATTGTTCCCGCTCCCTCTCCCCGGCCGATTAAGTTTAAGATCTCTGGTTTTGAGCAATTCACTTTGAACCCAGACACCTCGGAGAAGACCTTATCTCTTCAGTTATTGCTGGCAGTGATGTGTCTGGTTTGGTGACCATCAGGACCATGTGTTCAGCAAACAAGCTGATTTTGTGGTGCCTTTACCCATTTGACCCTTCGTACCTCTTTGTTCTCCCTCATCAGCTGCACAAAGGGCTCCATCACCAAAACGAAAAGCAGCAGGGAGAGTGGGCACCCTTGCTTTGTTCCTCTTCTTATCGAGAACAAATTGTTCACCCCCCCCCCAAATTCACGTTGACCTTGGATGGGGATTCTGATAATTTGCATGCATCTTTCTCAGAAAGTTTGGTTACATGAAGCCCCAATTGACGCGGTCGAATGCCTTCTCGGCATCTAACATTAATAATGTGGGCGTAGCGCTACCCCTTCCCTCTTCCAGCATTATCGATTATGTGCAGGACCCTCCTTATATTGTCGAACGGGTTCCAACCCTGTTTGCTATTAGATCCGGGAGTACCCCTTCCAACCTTGCTGCTAGTACACTTGTGTACAGTTTTGCATCTACATTAATGAGTGCTATCGGGCGGTATGAGGAACATAGATGTGGGTTCTTTCCTGGCTTCGGGATAAGAGTGATGTGCACCATGTTCATGGATGCAGATATCTCCCCCTTCTCTCGGAAGTCCTTGACTACCTCTGTCAGGCCTTTGGCTAACAGTTCGCTATATGTTTTGTAAAATGCTGACATTAGCCCATCGTCCCCCAGGCTGTTATGTGGTTTGTTGTGTTATTGCCGTCTACACCTCTTCAAACTTTGTAGGTTTCTCTAGTTGAACTTTTTGCTCTTGGGAGAATCTTGTTCCTGCCCAACCAGCCAGGTATGCTTTTTACTCCTCCTTGTCTGATGGTCCTTTCCCCTTAGAGGTCTGCAAAGAATTCCCTGAATATCCTGAGTGGTTATAAACGCCTTCAATTCTCTAGGCCTTATCTGTCTCGCCAATACTGTCCCCACTTTATTTCCATGCTCATAAAACATCTGTCTGCTCCTTATTAGGGTACTCTCCACTGACTTGTTAACTGTTTAAGTTGCTCCCTCGCATGTGCCAGTTGCCTGGCAACCTTATTTGTTCCCCTCTCCTTGTGTAATCTCTCCAGTTCATGTATCTCTTTCCAGCTCCCTTCCTGCCTCCCTCCTTGCTTCGCGTAGCCGCTTCCATGTCCCTTTGAAGTGTTCCTTAATGTCCTGTTTAAACACATCCCATCTCTCCCCTGGACTGCCTCTCTCACCCCCATCCCTCCCTCCGTAAATCTGTGCATCTCATTCTCTACCTGCTGCTTTACTTCATGATCCCTGAGGAGGTATTCTTCCAGTCTCCGGCCACCTCTGGTGTGTTTCCCTCCCTCCCATTCCAGTGAGATCTGGGCATGGTCCGGCATGGTCATACTCCCTATGTGGGTCCTTCTGGTTGCTTGAACCACCCTCTGTGTTGCCATAATATAGTCTATCTGGGAGAATGTATTGTGAGCGTGTGAGTAGGAGTAGTCTCTTTCCTTTGGGTGGAGTGCCCTCTATACATCTTTATGTCCCTCTTCTTTAAATCTTGTTCTCAGTTGTTTGGCCGTTATCCCTGTTGCATGCACCCTTAGTCGGTTCAACCTATCCATGATCGAATCTGCTGCTAAATTGTAGTCCACAACCACTGTTAACTCCCCCTCTAGGAACCTGCTCAATTCCTCCAGGAACCTTTCAAAAAACCCTTCTTGCCCCTGGTTGGGGGCATATATTGATGCCCATGTTTATGTTAGTCCTCGCATCTTCCCTTTCATCAGGACAAAACTCCCCTTGGGGTCGCGATTCACCTTGACCCCCTCTACACGTAGAGATTTGTGGAAGAGGTTTGCCACCCCTGCCCGTTTGGTTCCCCCGGCTGCATGACAACCGGAGCGCGTAGTCCCTTCTACGGAAGCAGTTTATCTCCCTTCATCAAATGTTTCTTGAAGGCAGACTATTCCTGCCCCCTCTTGCTGTTCAGTCCCCTTACTTTCCTAGAATCTAACGTATACATTTGTTTTTGCTGGTACTTGCACAAGGGTGCTCTGACACCTGTTTCCCTTGACCAAGCCGTGTTTTACCTTACTGCCGCTGGCTGCCCCCAAACTGGTTGTATGTCCCCATCTCTTAACAATCCTTGGATCCATTGTCCAGGTTCTCGACGTGGCCCCCTTATTACGAGCATTGTGTGATACACGCTCCTCCTGCCCGTCACTATCTCGATTCCATACTCTGCACCAGTCTATACCTTACTACTGCAGGCCTTTTTAATGTACCTCTTCCCTGGTTTCATTTATCCGCTTCATGTCTTCTTGCCTTTTTTGTGCTTCACCACTGGGAGCTCTAGTTTGTGCCTCGCCTGCTGCTTCCCCTTTCTGGTTCTTCATAGTGTCCAGCAGAGTTTCTTTTGGGCACATCCCCAGTGCCCTCAGTCCATCCTCGACCTGGGAGACAGTCTTTTCTTCATTGCCCATGCGAAATTGAAGCCTTGTTGGAAAAAGCCATTGGTATCTAATTTTTCTGTTATTCAGTTGCTCTGTGGGTTGTTTGACCAGCCGTCTCCTTGCCAGTGTGGATTGGGACATGTCGTACATTTGGATTTCCCATCTTCACATCTGAATTTTTCCCTTTCCTCTGGTCGTTCCCATAAGCCGTGTTTTGTCTTTATAGTTGTGCATTTTTACTAGGATATCCCTTGGTCTTGCCCCTGGGTCCGCTCTTTGGTTGCCCACTCTACTCTTTCTATCTCCATGCTTTGGCCATGTTCTCCCTCCATTAGATTCTCGAACATCTCTCGACTGCAGATCTCCAGGTAAGAGCTCTCCGCCCTCTCCTTAAGGTCCTTGATCGGGATATTGTCAGTTTGTGACCAATTTTATAGGTCCTCGCACTTCTCCAGGGCCCTTATCCTCTCATCTGCTTCTTTTGTCTGCTGTGTCATTTCGGATACCTTTTTTCTCTAGCTCAGTTATGTGACCCTCTACCTCCATCACTTGGTCACCTAGTGAGTCTGTGTCTGAGGTTGGCTGTGATCGCCTGCAAAAGTTCTTCCCTTATGCTGGCCCCCTCTGCCTTGACTGTCTGTTAGCTCCCCTTTAAACTTGGCCAGGGCTACAAGCAGGTCTTCCTTGGAGAGTGCCATCTCCTCGTCACTCTGCCCCGTCAGATTTCCAAAGGGAATCTTTGTTTGTGTGCATCCCTTCTGGCGTCTCTCGTGCGCTCGCACTCCTGGTGTGGTGTTACTGCTTTGTAAACAACTCCTGGTTTCTCCTGAGAGAACTGACCAGCCTTGCCTCCGGCTTCTTGTGGAATGCACAACAGACTTGGTCTGAACACAAAAACAAGCTGTTGCTCCACGGTTTCAGCGTACGCACACTATGTTCAGAAATTGGCTTTTATTTCAGCTTGGAGTCAAATTTTCACTTGTGTTTGCAGGATGCATTTCACCTAGATTCCATATTGGAATCAAAGAAATTACATTTTTTTAAATGCATTAAACCATAATACTTCTGAAAATCAGTGTCTGTAACTCAAGTTTGTGGACAGTCAGAAGGTGGAAGTCTGTTCATAATCTGTACACAAATGAAGTATACTATCTTGATCCAAGGGGTTCGAGTGGTCTTTTAGCATTACACTTGAATGGAAATGTGCAGCCAGAGGTCCTTTTTTAAAATCTATTTCTTGGTAATGCTATCGCAGATCTTTTGACAATTCTAAAAATCTGTAGTTGTTTGTATGTTCCCAAAATGCTTTGATTTTATGCAAAGCAGCTTAAACCCCTAAGTGGTGCTATTTGTCCGTCACTTTCTATGGGTGATGTTTTTACAGAATGAGGCTGATGTGCCTGCCAACTGAATTGTTTATATTCTGAGTGAGGGTGTGATTTATTTACAAATCTAGCGCGATAGAGAGAATAAGTTTAAATATGCAAACTTGATTCAAATAATACAACCAGACACAATGGCAAGTCAGCCAAACTACATGGTTGCAGCGGCTTGTGATGTACTATTTGGGACAGCTGGCCCTTGCCTAAGCCGCTTGCCCTCTTTAGGTGCTGCTTGGCACTTGGGCTAGCCCCTGTTTCATATCCCTCATCCTTTGTGCCAGACCAGACACACTCACCCCTTCCGTTTTGCTGGGTGTTGTAAACCAGCTTCAGTCTGGATCTTTTGTAGGATTGTAAATATAGGTGATTTTTATTTTTATTTTTTTGTCTGAGAGGCACGAAGAGCTGCTGCATGCTTCTTTGATACGGAGCATTCAATTGAACATTATTAAGTCATTTCCAATCACTCGTGGTCTTGCAAAATATATTCCCTGTGGATTTCAAACAGAACTATTAGCTCGTAAGTCCGTAATTAATTTATATTTTCCAGAATAGACTTAGAGAAGGGAAGTGGCGGGGCTTGCAAAAATGTTTGATGCCTTAGCTGAACCTAGGCAAAGCCAGTGTTTGTTTTTTTTTTATCCCACTTTCTGGAAAAGTCTGGGGCCACAATTGCTGCTTATATGGCCATTTTAATGCCACGCTGTTGATGTTGCCCTGGGCAGCAGTCTAGTTCCTGCCACCAAATCATTGGAAGCCCCACTGGAGATTGGACATCCTTTAGTGCCTAGAATGCATAAACTACATTTGGGCACCACCTATTACTTTACAAACCATGGACAGACTTCTTGCTTATCCCAAGAAGCGTTTCTGTTCGGATCAATAGAAGGCATACTGACCTACCCATTTAAAAAAAAAAAAGAAAATGTAAAGCACTCTTTCCCTGATATAAACAGATCAGTGCTTTTATTTCTCTTTAGCTGTTGGGGGAATATGATCTGCGCTTCCATTAAGGCTACAATTAGTATCGCAATCTCATTTTCAGTTTTGGCCTAGAGGCGACACCAAGCATGGCAAACTAGACAGGAGATTGTAGATAAAAAAAATATATATATATATTAGATGTGAGTAGGGATACACGGCCTACAGGTGTTTGGCCATCGCAAAAGTGGCCATGTTTTAATGCAGACTTTTCCAGCCTAACCAGTGGGTCGCCTGTGCCCCTCTGTATCCCAGTTCTGTTATCTCTGTAAAGCGCTCCGTTATGCATCTGTATTGTTGTTTACCTCTGTAAACCGCTCTGTTGCTTCTCGAAGCGAGGTCCGTGCTCAATACATTTCATAATAGGGGTTTCACTACAGTGCACCATCTAAAACAGTTTGTTTTGACAAGATAACTATATTATTTACCCTGCTATGCAATGCAGTTGCAGCATCTATATAAACACACAAACGGTGTCCCTGGGACTACACACCCCTTTAGCATTACACCCACACTTCACCTCCAACACATACACTTTCCTAGCACTGCACAAACACACAGCCCCAGTACCAAACATCTAACACTCAAAGACCACAGACAATGTCCCTAGTAGCAAACGCACACATCCACAGTGGAATGTGGCCTAACTATCATACGGCATACTGGAATCTGGGATTTCTATGCTTTTCACAGCTGATGGCTGACATTAATATTATTAACTAGGATTATTAACTATGGTCCTACGGTGCATGGTCAAAACCCTGCAAACAAAAGACTGACTTTGCAGAAGGCAGCAATGAAGGTCACCTCTGCACGATTAGTCTTTTTCCTCCCCCCTCCCATCCCTCCTTTCCACTGTTTCATGGGGTAATCACCCTCAGCTCTCCTCCCACTGTGCGCCCCGCAGTCATACTCCCTCCCTACCACCTCCTGTCGCTCCCATCTCAACAGCTCCAGCAGCCTCCCCTGATAGTTTCCATGCCGCTAACCTGACTCCTTGTGCGATGCACAATGTGACGCGGTCTTTAGTGTGTCCGGCTTCTGGGAAGCGTCTGTGGTAGGTCGGCATCTGGACTCTGATGATCAGGCATTGTTTGAAGGGTTGTATCTTTTTCAACTCAAAGTACTCTTTCCCTAAATCTCCAAGCACAGACCATATTCTATAACAAAATGCAGTCAAAACGGTGCTTGTCAGGATGTCTAAAAGTAGTAAGTCTTCCCTCTGCAATCTTACTGTAACCCAGTGATCTAACTTTTTAGGCCTGCCCCTCCCACACCCCTGAGCAAAATGTGGGCCCTGGGCAAAATCTGGGTCCCCCAGAAAATGCCTAACGGACAATCCAAATGGCTATGAACTATTGTGCGCCGTCACTGCACCCTACTCCCGGTACAGTCCCTTGGCTCTCCCACCTGCTCCCATCAGTCTCTGGCCTCCCTCATCCCACTCCTAGCCCAGTCCCTGTGCTCTCCAATCCCTGCTCCCACCACTATCCCATGGCTCCTCGCCTTCCTGCTCCCACCACAGTCCCTGGGCTCCCCCACGCTGCTCCCAGCACAGTCACAGGGCCAGTGGAGGGGAATAAATCTTTCCACGAAATATGCCAAAGCGACCAAGCGCAGCGAGGGAGCCCGAAACAATCAATGCAGGTTCAGGGGTGTCCCCCCCCCCCGTGAATGTATTTTAAATAATGGGTTAAAATGTTGCATTTTAGACCATACTGGAAAAAAAAGAAACAAAAAAAAAGCCAAACTGTTTGCAATTGGCGCTGGGGAGCCGAGGGGGCGGGCATGATCATTTTTTACTGGGCAACTGTGATGTCCAGTAAAAATATTCCATCCCTGTCCCCTGGGCCCCACAGTGCCCAACACAATCAACATGCAAGGCGCTGGCAGGCCAAGGGGGAAAGCATGGTATTTTTGACTGGACATCTATGATAGATATCCAGTAGAAAAAATACCATCCTTGTCCCCTGGGCCCCACAGCGCCTCAGGAGAGCTGATTTTGGCAGGTGTGTAGGGGTGATTGTGCAATAATAATAATAATAATAATAATAATATTAGTAACTTTGCAATGCCTTTGTTGTACAACCCCCCCCTCCACTCGCCAAAATTGGCTCAACTGACCAAATCCCTCCTCCTTCTCCTCCTTTTCCTCTTCTTTCCTCATTCACCCTTTATATTACCTACAAAGGTGTTAGTGCCTGAAGGAGATAGTGACTTATACCCCTCTTGGGGTCCCTATCTTCTGAGGGGGAGTAACCTCCTGAGGGACCCTGCTCACCTGTGGGGTAAGCATGGCAGGCTAGTGTCCTTGCAGTTGTCACGCAGACTAGAGACCACAGTTGGGCCCCACTGTATTAACTAGGCTTTATCGAATCTGCCCCTTCTGTTGTAGAGTATTACCTGAAAACATCAAAGCCCATTACTGAGAATCACATTGCACACATTTTTTCATCAAATAGTCCCACTTTTCAACATAGTTATAGATGTGGGTGCGGGGGGGGGGGGTTTGGGTTGGGGTATTTCTTTTTTTTTTAATTGTATTTGTTATAGTTGTCTTAACAACTTTTCAAATATTCTAACACACACATACATATATTTCAATTTTACATCGTTTCTATTCAGTTTCTTTTTTAAAAACCTTTCAAATTATGTGCATCTCACATAACCAATACACATACAAGGAAATACATAAAAATTCATTGCGACTACTATGGTTTAACATAGTGAAATATCTCAACCATTCTTTGCTTGTTACAGCCAGTCTCTTACTCAATTACCATCAACAAATAATTCATTTCACCTTTTAGGTTCCCACAATCGGAAGTACTTTCATTTTATAAAACAAAACTATGTTTCAGGGAGATTTTCTGATGCTTTTTAATTAATAATCGAGATTGGGAAATAAATTGTGTTTTATTCCTTATTACTTCTTCCTCTGTCTATTTTTTGCATTATTAATAAAAACCCCTAAGTACTTGTATTGGGGCACACTCTGTACTGATTCATCATGGACTCTCCAAGAGTACTTTTTACTCTGAATACACTGCTTCTTTTCACATCTTGGTATTTGGGTCTTTTCGATGTTAATTTCTAGATTATTTGCTTGCACATAGTCCTAATTTTGTCAACATTTTCTGCAAGCCTTGAGGCGTTTGGGACAGTAAAACAAGATAATCCGCGTAAAGCAAATATGGGATCTTTTGGTCGCCCAACTTTGGGGGTGGGGGGAGGGGTAGGGGAGGGAGGGATCTCCCATACACTTGTAGAATTCTTCTCCAAGATCCAAAATAAAGAAGTGAAATATGAAGGCTGCCAAAGGGCACCCTTGTTTTAACCCTCTTTGCGTCTTAATTAGAGGGGATAGCTTGCCATCTAGGGTAATCCTAACTCTCATTGACGTTTTTGAATGAAAGAGAATTGTCAGCGAGAGAAGAGTATCGGGGCAGTCATAATTCTTCAACTTCTTTTATAGGATGTGTCTATCTATAAGAGTCAAACGCGGCTCGAAAATTGATAAAGCCCAGATACAAGGACTGGTTCCGCTCTACCTGCTGTGCTTGGATCATATTTAGCGAGATGATATTCGGAATAGTACCCAACCCCTTCATAAATCCCTATTGGAGTGGGTCAATCAACCTTTTACTCTTCACCCATACCTGTAGCTGTTTAAGAATTACCTTGCAAAATAATTTACCGTGGATATCTAGAAGGGCTATGGGTCTGTAGCTGGCCAGAGATGCTCTATCACCCTTTTTATATATTGGCACTATAATTGCTTGGGTCCAGGTCTCCGGTAAGGACTGAGATGTTCACCATTGAAAAGATCTTGCACAATATTGAGGCCCAGATCTCGGGATGCTATTTTAACTGATAGACAACCTATCTGGTCCACTCGCTCTGGAGTTACTTGATAGTTTAATAAGCTCCAATTTGTCAGACCATTCAAATTCTAGGTGAAAGGCGGGATGTGGATACCACTGTTCTAATAATAAATCACTCTTTACATTGGCATAGAGCTGTGTAAAATGTTCAACCCAAATATGTATAGGGACAGCTGTTGATTGCATTACCAATTGGGGGACTGCAACAGATTGGTTTATCGCAGTCCACGTTCTAGAGATGTTTTTACTGGCCAGAATTTTTAGCATGTTAGAGCCATCCTCATGAAGCATAATTGCTTGGTGGTTCTTCATCCAGTTCCTATAACGCATTCTAAGAGTATTTGTTAGTTGTTGTCTAAAGGGATTGGGCGCATTTCTTATATGTCTCAAGTCCGCTCTAAGTTGTACTTTCCGTTCGTTAATCACTGGGTCAAAAAGGTGGAGGTGAACTCGACCAGCTTTTACTTTATAACTTTGTTGTTGTATTACCTGGATTAAGTCGGTGTACACATTTCATTTTACCAGACTGAGTGTCCAGATTCCCACACATCAGACTCCACTTATTATCCAATTGTAGTAGTTCAGGCTCTAACCATCAGAGGCGATTTCCCCCCTGCATTCACCAAGGTAAAACCTTACATAGAGTCAGATTTGGATTCGGAAACACTCTTCATCAACCATTCAGTTGTAAGCATATTATGATCACTCACATTTGATTTTAGGACAGAGAACTTTGTCATCACCGGCCATAGCACTCTGTTTACATATATATAGTCGATGATCGAATTATGATCACCCTTATGCCATGTCTCGACTGGTGGAATATCTGGGGCTAAAGCCCCGTTAAGCATGAACAAACTCCTTGCTTTAATTAGGGAATTCCATCTCAAGTATCTAGCCTTATTTCTGATTTCCGGTTTCTCTAAACATCTCAAATTTAGGTAACCCGCCAGAATCGGTGCGCTCAACTTTAGATCTTCCGTAACAAGGTCTAACATGTAATTTAAATTATGGAACAACTTATCTTTTGACATGGCAATCGGGTTCAAGTATACAATTAATACCGCAACCCCCCTCTTTTTCAAACATTACTTTTATCAGTAACATATATTTATTTGGGCAGCCCAAAATTTAGGTCATCGCTCTCCCCATTTTTACAGCTGTTAACAGGCCAGAGTTTGGGCGCCCAATAGTTGGTTTAAGCGCAGCATTTATATCTATTTCATGGTTCTCCCAAAGGGGAATTTCTGAGGGCCACGTCTCCTGTAGAAGTACTATGTCCCATTTATTTAACTCGCTTTAGTCATTGTTAATGAGATGTTTAAAACCTCTCGTATTCCAGCTCAAGAGGGATATTCGATCTTCTACTTCTAGTTACTTCTGGTTATGTTGACTACAACACACACACACATAACGTTGTTCAGATGACCTTTCTTCGTAATATTAGTATGGCCAGGAATCAACCCCTGGGCCCTCTCACATTCACTTTTCTGCTGTTGTTCACTCACTCCCACTGTCTCAAGGCTTAGCACAAACCCCAACTTAAACAACTATTCTTTGCTTAGCCATATTAAGTTCTGTACTACCCTGGATTTAATCCAGAGTCTTAACGTATTTAGACACCCCTTCCTTGTAAATTCGACCAAGGCTAAATCGGAGGAGACGATGTCCTCCAATTACGAAATTTCTGAAAATATGGCCATCACAGCTCTCCTGTTCAAGTCGTATTGCGTGGTCGGTGGGGGTCAACATGCTAACATCAAAGAGTAAAGAGCAGGAGTTTTCCTATGTGGGTTCGTTACATTTCTCACATCCCCTTTCAGCAGTCTCTTATTAGGGGTTAACTGAGTTGTCTACATCTTGTTGGCCACCACTTTTCCTACAGCATTTTCTATTAGATTAATGATGGTACTAGTTATATCCTTCTGGGATCCCTCACTATCACTTTGGCACTTTCTTTCTGATGTTCTCAAATGACCCTGAACAGTGTCAGGTAATGATCTTTTCAATTGTCTTTCTCCTTCATTAGCGACAGTTCTCCTCTCAGCACTCTGCTTCACTACACCTTTTATGCTGTAGTTTATCACTCTCCTTCTCCTTATTCGCAACATTACACTGTAACTGTCGATTACCAGCATCGTTTCCACCTATAACGAGCGCAGGGGGTGGTACAACAAATGGAGTGCCAACCCCTGTCATGTATGCATCAACTGCTTTCCTGATTTCAATCCTTTGGGCCATCAATTGTGCATCACTCTCCACCTTTTACTTGGGAGCTTGCTTGGGTCCTCCTTGAGATCTTAGCAGGTCCTAATTCTGAACATTTGGCTCCTCAGCGTTCTCTACATTTAGCACTTCCATTAACTCATCTAGCGGAGGATATTCCATAGCCAGTACTGGCACAAACTTAGTGTATCATTCTTTTTAGACTGTTCTAGTTTCTGGTATTTTTCTTTAATCGCTTGGGAGGCTATTAAAATGGTTCACTTGGGTAGAGAAATAGTTTTAAAGAAGTGTTTCAGCGAGGCTTTTCCTGCACTTTTGGGAGTCTGTTGGTTTTTTGGGAGCTTTTTTCATCATTTCTTTCACTTTTTTTTTACCCCTTACCTCAGATGGTCCTAGCATCAGTGGTTTACTTTGTACTCTTCTTCTTTTATTTTGTTTATCGCCACCTTGATCACTCAATCCAATGTTCCCTTCCATCAGCCCCGGTGAACTCGGAGACTTATCATATATAATCTCTATGATACACGGTAACGCAGGGCCAGTTTCTACTCCTGCTTTTTCAGGGGTATTTTTTTTACAAGGTTAAAATTTCCCCTTTGTGCTTTCTGTTTGCATAGCTACCGAAAGCCCACCTCCCTGGCTCTTTCTCTCATTGACTTTGTCTCTCACATAACACCCACTCTGAGTTTGCCATAGTAATATTTTTTCCACATTTTCGTCCTACGAGAGCAGTTTTCGCTCACATTTTTAACATTTTAAAAAGAGCTTGCATCGTTACATTCATTGATTGGAGATTTATATTCAAAATATTATTATCCGATTGATGGAAAAAGAAGGATGTATTTGTACTATGATTCGACATTAGTACATTAATTGGGGATGGGGGGGGAACATCCAAGGCCAATGATTCTTTGCTCACTCTCTGAGAATATCACAGGAGAGTTTAAGAGGTTTTCCGACATCAAGTTGTTAGAAAACACTGAATCATTAGGTTCCATATCGATAAACACAATATCATTGGTCACTTGTTGGCATCGGGCATTATTGGGTTAAGATTTCAATATTGCGGTGTCAGTTAGGGACTGTTCCATAGAGGGTAGCTCACTCTCTACTGCTCTTAGATGATCAATTCCCTACCTCTCATTACGCTCTAAATCATTCCCTTTACGGGGTTCTATACAGCTCTTGTTAATCTCGTCCTTTCCTATTGACTCACACCCAATGTTACTGTTTTAGATCTAAAGGCTGATAAAGAGCCGTTGCAAAATTGCCGAATATCGGCATTCCCCAAGGTTCCGTTGCCAGTCAGACCGCATCTAGGGGTAGAACAAGCAAGGGAAACAGACCTATTCTTAATTACCAACAGGCCTTTCTTCTTACGTACAGGGCTTTTTAAAAGTAGTCCTGTTTTCTGAGCCCGGAGAATAATGGTCTCTTGTTTTTACTCCAATGTAATAAAGTTCACAAATTTAAAGACTCGTTAATAACAAGCCTTTACCGTAATAGTTGGAGGGCGCCTCTGCGCTGGAATCGCAAGCGCTTTCCACCAATCTGCATACAAATACTATCAGCTGGAATGCTCAATAGCCGATCTTAACAATTCACAAAGCATCGTACAAAGAGAATACCAGGGAAAGTCCGCTAAGTTGGGCAAAGCGGTACTTTTCCAAAGGTACTTTGCCGAGGGTGCGTGCACGCGGGTGCGCGAGCAAGCCCGTACTTAAACAAACACAGGCAGAGTCATCCCTCCTAGGGGCGGTGCTTATTACTTAAAGCAAAGTCTCTCTGTAACCAAACAAACAAACAAATTAAGTCTTTTTCCTTAGGTGATTTACTTGCAGAACGTTGAGAAGTAAGATGAGCTTGGGTACCTTAGCAAGGAAGCACGGCTGCAGTGAATTAGACCACCAAAGTCCACACAGTCACAACGTCTCTCGCGGCAAAGCTGTACTTTCCCAAAGGTACTTTGCCGAGGGTGCGCCTATTATTTATGGTGCTAGGGTGTGGGGGATGGATGTCAAAACTTCTGTGGATTGTCCCTAATGTGATTCTTAGACTGGTTTTGTGAAGGGCGCAGGGAAGACCTGTGGAGAGCCAAGGAATCTGTAAGATATCAGTGGAAAATATTCATAATCTGCCCCTTCCACCTTTTGCATGCAGATGTGCTACTCCTCACCTTCCATCACAGAGTAGTTCTTTCAATGCTCAGAGATGCAGTGCCAGCTCTACATATTCCATCTCTTCGAGGAATGGGTTCTCTTCCCACTACTTGCCATGTGCCTTCATAGCAGTTCGGAAAATGGACAGCATTTACTGGGGGAACCTCCCATCCCCTGCGAAAGAGGGGCGGGGGGGGGTAGTATGTGGGGGAGGACTGAGGGGTCGCACTAGGTGTTCAATAATGTGGGTTCCCTGAATATAGGATGGTCTCTGTTTTGCAAAAAAAACAGTGAATTTTGGAAAAATTAGAACAATCACCAATTTATCAAACATGTCATTCAAGCTTGCATTTCTTCTGAGCATGCAGTGTACACTGGTACTAGTTACATCTGTCAGACTAGTCACCATGACCGTGAAATGTACACAAAGCATACGAACCATATACAGCTTTGGACCGTTTCATTACTTGACTTTGGGCTGCTCTGGTGAGCAAAGGACTACTTTGAGAGGCAGTTTGTGAAGTCGTTGCATATCGCTGCTGGCATTGAGACTCTCACAGCAATGAGATGACATACACAACGTTAAGGCGATATGGGACAGTCGGGTGCAGAGAGCCGTCTCAACTTTGTGGGGTGGGGGTTGGGCCTCGGCTATACATAGAATGGTGCTCCGGCAAGACAGTTTTTGCTGGAGCAAAGCTCTGTCTCGTTCAGGCCCACTTACTTTCCTGCTTCATCATGTATATATGCACCAAGGGTGCTGGACTAATGCAGTGTCTCTCGAAAAGGCTCTGAAAACGTATTTGTGACAAAAGAAAAGATACATTTTTATGAAAATAGAAGCAACTGGAAAAAAGGTAAAGCTTCAGTAAAAATCATTCTGCTGCCTATATGCCTCCAGTGCATTTCATGGATTTGTATTTGTATGGGGTTTTATGTGGTGTTAGTCGACTTGTTAAGCACTCGCTTCAGCCTGCCCTTTGCATGCTCAAATCACAGTAGGGCTGCCTCTGCCTTTAATCCTTCAGAGGTTGATACATTGAGTTGTATTAAGCCTTGCTGTAATTGCAGCATTTGAAGCAGGAGGAATCTGGGAAGATGTGCTATAGAAATAAATACCATTATTAATACTGATGGACTAGACCCGCATCAGAGTGCTGCATAATTCCTAAGAAAACAAAAATAAACAGTGGCATGGGTAATGGACGTGGGAGAAATTACAAAGTCGTTTCCTTGGCGGCATCCATCGTTCGCCACCATTTGCAGACTGCTCATAACGGTCCTGGGTATCTAAAAATAGCCTTGTGCCATCCAGTTAGCCATCAAAGAAGAAGAGATTTCGATTGGTAAAGGACAATGAGGGACCTTTGAGGACAGGTGAACCATTGCCAGCATAGTAGTATTTTGACCATTCCCTCCTTTGCTGATTATGGCTTCAGCGAAACCTTAACATTAATCCTCCATATCATCCGTCCAGAAGGACAAGACTAAGGTGAGCCGCCTGCCTTCTGACAGCTGCTTAATTCTTTGACTATCCAAAAGTCTTGCCCACCCACTCATTTTCTTCTTGGAGGGACAGTCCTGGTCAGTAATTAAAGCCTTAAAAAACGTTAAATAAAATGTTACCCATGATCCTTGTGGCCTCCATTTTCCTTGATGTTTGGGTGCCCTTGTTAACGTTTACAAACAGTTGATGGAGCGAAATTTGGATCTGCTATAGGGTTGCACTCGTGCCCATGACTCATAACATAAAACACACATTGGTGTCACATTGTTCATAAAAATACAATGTTTGGAGGTAAAAGGTGCGCATTTTATTGCAGACAAAATTCCACACAATAATTCTGTTGGGGACCCGCCGTTTTTTGACATTGTGCATCATCGGTTACCTTGACCCTACCAGTCCTGCCAACCCACCAGCTGCCTGATTGGCCTACTTTCTGTCTGAACTGTCCCAGGGTTAACTGCAGAAAATCCAATGTCCCGCCGGACAGACTAAACTCCCAAACCTGGGCTAAGAATCCACATAATGGGCAACCTGAGGGGCCACCCCTGCCGCCCTTGATTGCTTTGCCTATAGGACGCAAGTGGACCTTGACCCACAATCCCAGGACCAAATCCATAGTTTGTCAGTTCAACATTTTGGTAATTGTCCAAACTGTATATATAATCCGTTGTATATGTCCCCGTCAATAGCGCCACAGGGCTGATTGGGCTACTGGCAGACAGCCCTCCCCCGAATGCTACGGTATAGGCACTTGTAAATGTTCCTGGGTGAATAGCAAAATCAATCGGAAAGTCCAAAACCCAAGCCTGGACTACATTTCAACCATTGGGAAACCTGAGGGGCCATTGTCCCTGCCAGCTTGACCTGTTGGACGTGAGTGGACCCCTCAACCTGATTTGCAAAATCAATTCCCACCCGGACAGTCCAAAGCCCATGCCTGGGCTATCATTCAACATAATGGGCAACCCGAGAGGGCCACCGTCCCCTCTGGCTTGACCTATTGGACAAGAGTTGTCCCCTTAACCCACAACCCGGCTTGCAACATCCATCACCAACCACAAATCTGCCACAGCCCTTAGAAATCCTCTATGTGCAGTCACAAGCCACATAGCGTGCTCTTGTACAGGTAAGAAACGTTAAAGGCAGAAGAACAAATGCCAACAAATTAGGTAGACTCAAGCCAGCAGAGTTTATAAATACTACAAAAATAGGCATGACTCGAAAATGCATAGCATCGAAAAACCTAATAATTATTATAATTATAATTGTTCTTTTATGATGTGCTTAACACCGGAGACCAGTTTCTAAGCGTGAGACTGGGATACGAACCTGTGTTGCTATGCGTTGTCTTGCTTCCAACTCCAAAACGTACCTCATGGATAAACCATGCAGAGACCAACTAGGTCCCCCTAAGCACCTAACGACAAGATAGTATGTAACCTTCCTAATAAACACGGATCTCCCAAACAAGTCTTTAATTACCTATGTATCACAGTAAAGAAGCAGGTGCAAACCTGGTTATCCTAGCCAAGACAAGCCTGTTTAGCTTGAAAGCCACCGCAACTTAAAACCCAGTGTATGCTTTACTCTTGATTAACAAATAATTCCGATACCTGCAAGAAGACCAAGAAAAGTAGATGACGGTTTGAATTGGCCACAGCGAAAATTCCACAGCAAGGGGCTTCCCACCCTCTTCAAAGGAAGTCCTCTGGGAATGTATAACCGTCCAACAAATGCAGATCTTCGAGATAGCTAGCTATCCAACCCAACACTAGAGCCCATAACAGCTGGCAACAACAAATACATGAACATATTTAATTATCGGACCATAACTACACCCAAAACTGCAAAGTCATGTAACGGGATCTGTTAACTATTGATCAGTTTACTTCAGTAACCCATACATTTTTATCGATCCATTTATTTACCGACAAAGACAGTGCTTCATCCCGCTGTGCTATCAAATGGGACCTGATCCATTGATTTCTGGTTTATGGACCCAGCGTCAGAGATCCCTGCATTAGTCCAGTAGTGACGTCATGTATGGCTGTGTAGACAATGCCCCATACCTAGAAGAGAACTGCAATGTTATATTAGCCTTCAATGGATCCAGCGATATGGCAAATTACTTTACCCTCTGCTTATACCCGAACAGTAAACCCTTCAAGCTTAAAATGTTTCAACTTATTACTGTTAATGGGCTTTTTTGTATCGCCCTTCGAGTCCAGCCTCTAAGCGCAGGGCCGCATACTGAACCCATGCTGCTCAGCATTGTCTTGCCGCATACTGAACCCATGCTGCTCAGCATTGTCTTGCTTTCAAGGCCAGCACGTTGTGCCACCATCAGTCTTGTGTTGCCATCATAATGACGTGCACAGTATCAATCTCCTTGCACGTGTGGCGCTGTTAAATGACCAAAGGTCAGCCTTTTGCACAATTTGTTCCTTTCTTGAAAACCTATCCAAAACACTAGTGCCTGTGCCATTACTCATACGAGTCTGCGGAAGGTGTGTGCGGAGTTGAAGGAACGGGAAGACCTTGCTCCTTTATTATGAGCTTGCACAGATCACTTGGCCAATGTTACCTTCGTCTTTTGCCAGAAACCACAAGCGCGCCAGATAATGCCACGTACCTTCGCAGAGAAAAACATACCGCGGATGCAGGAATAATCGCCATTAATGAAGGGAGGATACCTTACCACCTCACTTGAAGAGGCTGGCTCACTAATAAATAGGAACAAGGAATTATCAATGGCACATCTCCACTATACAGCCCTGCAGGGAACCAGCATGATGGGGCGACTTCTATTATGCCCACATTAAACGATATGGTAGGCAGACCTTTGTGTCTCTCCGTCTCTCTGGCATTCCAATCGGGTGGCCTGTACTGCGGCCACAAAACATGCCCTTGTGCCATTGTAGCACTGCTCGCTCTGTCCCGCCTACAGCCTGTTCTATTTTTCCACAGAAAATACCGGTTTGAATAATTCTATCGGGGTTGCAAGTGAGGCTGCTGGAGAACCAGGGACCTTTTAGATAATCAGTCTAACGCTCTCTCCACTGAGCCATTTCGTCTTCAGACTAAGATACATGCCAATTACTACTGCCATTCCATTATGGGCAAAAGAACAACACTCTGCTGCATTACCCGCGAATGTAGCCTCCTCTTCTTCTTGCCTGCGCAACATTTTATGTATTGCGTTCAAGGCCCAACTGTTTTGCCACCGGAATTGCGCAAGAAAACACGCAGAGCCCGAATAACTTAGGGCGAGCGCCTATCCTTTAGAAACACATATGCAAGCATGATCGGACAATGTGCTGCTGTGCGCTGCTTAACAGACAAACACTTTAACGCTGAGCTATCCTGAATCCCATAACACAGCCGCCTAATCAATTTCTTCAATTCTAGCCAGCGCAGCGCAGGGGGGGGGGGGGGCGGTAACCTGTGCCCCATGGTAGACAGGAAAGGAAGAGCTGGCAGGACAGCCCTGCTGTGCACAACCCCTACCCACCTCCCCCTCTGCTCCCTCGCTTTGGCATCACAAAGATTCCTGGAGCCAGGCAAGAGGAAGGACAAGGTGGAGGCAACACCTTGACCTCTACACCAAGGAGGTGCTAAGCTCCTAGGGCAGGGCAGGTAGGAAGCAGGTAGCCCATGACAAAAACACCTCATGGTGCAACATGCCGTTGTCTCCAGCTGGCCGAGGGCTGGTTAACACAGCCTCCACACAGGCAGAACAAAGCCGAGGGCCAGCCCCTGGGACAATATAAGGAGCTGCATGTGCAGCAAAAAATCACAATTCAGTTTGGGACCCTGCACAGGAACCCAAACAACGAGTACCTTGCTTACGCAGAGAACTTTTTTCTTTTCCCAAAACCCTCCCAACCAAGAAAAAGGGTGAGAAGGAGAAAAAAGACAAAGCACTGCATGGGGCCCACACTGTCATGGGACAAGGAAGGTGGCATGGGCCAGAGGGTGCTACCTCCGGACCTTGTGCCCAAAAGTACACATTATGTTTATGGTTATTATGATTGACTGTTTATTATTACATAATGTTTTGTGCAATAAAAACCCACAGCCTTTGTATTGCCAACACTCACCCAATGTCTCGTGTGGTGCATCGGGGGGGGGGGGAATGGTGGGTCTCGGCTGTCTAGCCCTGGGTCCACCTGTTACTTGTGTGAAAATTCCCCCACGCCTGATATAGCAGCAGTATAAAACCCTGAAGCGAACGCGCAACACTTAACCCCATAAACGGTCTCCACTCCAGTAACCGCAGAAAAATTACTTCCTTGCATGCCCAGTCCACCCTGCATGTAGTGTACCAACAACATGCATTACTGTACACCCCCAGGCATGAAATTATCACTGACCCTAACTGGGAAAGCTTTCGGAAACTTGGTCGCTTACTGCAATCTCTGCCACAGAAGGCGATCAATCTGACTGCCGTATTTATTGTTTTTGCCCAATCCAGATCTTTGATTTTTCCGTAGGACCTTTCCTGGGTTCTGAATGAGTTCATCTTCGTTGCGAACGACTGACTCTAGCAGCGTTTCGTTTCCCTCTTTCCATCTATTAAGTAGAATGCATTTCTCCTTCCGCATTTCTGTATTAATCATTTTGAATATTTGATTGCTGTCTGCCATTCTGCATTTTCTGTATAGCGTTAGTGAGTTGCAACTCGCAGTGTAGGGACATGAGGCTCAGTTCGCGTCTGATTACCACTCCCGATGTAGATTTAGGTAGGCCCAGAGTAGTTCTCCAGAAGGTGGCTTCTAGTTTGGGCAAATTTCACTTGGGATGGTTGGCATACCTTCAGCCCCATATGTCACCGAGAGGACTACCTTCATTTTGTAGCAGTTCAATGTTGGTATCAATGAATATTGGCCAAATTGTCTGTCTATCACTTTGGCTTGAGCCGCAAGCATTTCGATTTTTCTATGTAGGTTCTCTTGCATTGTTGTTTCATTTTTGGAACTGTCCAAGGTGACTCCCAAGTATTTTAAGCTTTGGACTGTATGTTTGGACTTCTGCCATGTACCAATTGTTCTTATTGGGTCTGCTGCTGTGTTTTTGTAGAATCATAACTTTTGTTTTACCTTTGTTGACCTCTAGATGTTTTTTTTCTTGTATATGAGAGTAGGTTGATCATTTGCCGCTGAAGGCCAATGGGTGTTAGGTCATCCGCATATAAAAGGCGCGAGATTGTGGAGTCTCCAATTTTTGGTGGAAAGGCTCGTACATCCGCTTTTGTGCTTTGGAAGCGCCTATATAAGCCAGGAAGAGCGCTGATGCTAAGGGGCACCCTTGCTTTACCCCACGTGTAGTTTGGATCTCTGATGATGGGTCCCCCTGGCGATTTAGTCTTACTCTCATGGTTGTTTTGGAGTGTAGTGCCTGGATTGTCGCCAGGATTTCTTGTGGACATTTCCAGTCTGAGAGTTTCTTCCAGAGGAGCTGGCTTTACTACCCGATCGAATGCCTGGGTGAAGTCGATGAACGCGACAAATAGCTGCCGTCCGTTTTGTAAAACTTTACTCTTCAAAATGCTGAACAAGAGAATGTTTCCTGCAGTGCCCGAGTTTTTTTTTAAACCTGCTTGACGATGGTCATTGCAAATTGCTGATGTTGCACAAAATAATTTTTTCATCAGTAGGGCCCCGTATACTTTACCAATAGCATCCAGCAGGGCTATTGGTCTAAAGTTTAGGGGGTCACTCTTGTTCCCTTTTTTGTAAATTGGGATTACAATTGCAGACGTCCAGGATGATGGCAATGACTTTGTCTCGGCGCATCTTCTAACGATTATGCTTGCCCATTCAGTGGGATGACATTTTAGCTCAAAGTTTGTAATTCCATCGGGGCCCGATGCCCTGGAGTTGAGTTTTCTGATAACGTCTTCAATGTCTTCTGACATACAGCTTGATCCAATCTGGGCTATATATGGGCACAACTTCTTGCTGATCTTCATGGACCGATTGAAATGCACTTTTGAAGTGTGTTTCCCATGTGTGTTGCCCGATGTTGTTCGGTATTTGGTCTGCCATTGTTGTGTCAATAGATCTTAGCAAAGACCAGAATTCTCTGGCGTTGTTAGTGCTTAGAGCTTTTGCGATCACTTCTGCGTCCTGTTGATAGTTTTGCCCGGTGAAATTTGACCCATGCCTTGTAGGTTCTTGTGATATTTTACTTTTATGTTTGCTTGTGATGTTTGTAGGGACTTTGCTTTTCTCTTGTCTTTTCTGAAATCTCTTACGAGTTCTCTATTGTAGTAATGGTTTCCAGTAATGTGAGATTGCCTTTTTTTACTGATTGTTGTTTGTGCGCCCTGAGTAATGGTTGATAGTCTACTGATTTTGCTTCCTCTGTTTGACCCCGGGACTGATATCTTTGTCAACTCTTTGATGGCATTTGCGGTAAGCTTGATTCGAGAGCTTTGTGTGTTGGTCTCGATTTCCAACCTTTCATTTTTCTTACAGGGCATGTTCCATGCCATTTCCAAGAGATTAAGATCACTGGCAGTTGTTCTTGTAACTTTAAACATGTCAATGGCTTGGAAACAAAAATGTAGTCAAGCGTGGCCTGTGACTCTGCACATGCTGTTTTGTTGTGTGTAAATGATGTCCAAGTTATGTAGATCCCGCGATTGTACCATGTCTAGCCATGCTCTGCCTCGGTGTGCTGTCGGAAGTGCCTTTGGAGTGGTTCGTTTTGACTTGTCCATTTGGCATACTGGATTTAGATGCCACAAATGATTAGATAAGGTGTCATGAGCGTTGCTAAGGTCTCATCAATCACGTTCTCCATCATTGCAATGAATTTTGCTGTATCTATGGCTGCTGGATTCCAATAAGTATTGACAATGACTACTGTATTTAAGTTGTTTTGATCTTTGTTTTTGTTCTTTTGATCCCGTGTTGCAGTAATCGCTAGGACGGATGTGTTGGCAATCAAGATTTTATCCAGTGTTAGGCTGCAGCCATTTCTACAAGCTGCGAGTATGCCTGAGGATGGACGTCCCAAGTGCCCTTTAGCTGCAGGGCCCATTGCAATTTCATAACCATCGATGGAAGGTGGTGTGGTCAACCGTGTCTCCTGTAGACATATGATGTTGTATGTTCCCAGGTTCACATCGCTGAGCACTGTTAAGTGCTGGTTTCCTCTTGTGTTCCAAGAGCATAATTTTATGTTGTGTTGGTGCACGGCCTTCTGACATTCCGTTGTCTGGTTGACCGCCTCCTGTTCCAATTGCTATTTCTTCAGGTGTGATATAAGTGCTTTCCGGAGCCATGACCAAATGCTTGGTCTGTTTTCGTGTTTATTTGTTGTTCTGCACAGATTGTATGATCGTTCTTGTTGGCATTTGTGTATTATCTTTTGTGTTTGACAGTGGCTCCTCCAGGTTTGATTTCTTGTTTTCATTTTTGTCTGTCCTTTGTGTGTTTTTTGGTTCTCGCATAGTTGGAACTGCTGCTTTTTCTTACCAACCTTTCTTCATCAATTATTTTCTGCTTATCTATTTTTCTTTTAGTTTCGGAGAGGCTCTGTGCAATGATTCTATGGAGTTTCTTCGCCTCTTCTCGGATCTTGCCTTGTCTTTCTCCTTTCTGCTGTGTCTGGTTTTGTAGACGTATCGTGTACTTTCTCTAGAGATAAGCGCCGTTTGTCTTTTTGATGTGATTTCGAGCATGTCGTAGCCCATTCTTTGAGGTCAGTTGTATCTTTGCTAAGCAGTTTTTGTACTGTCGATGTGTAGATTAGCTGAGGCTCTTTGATGGTCATGCCATGGTTCGACAATTAATAAGTCATCTGACTTTATTGTCCGCAGGTTTCGTATGTGATGGAAGATCGCTAGACCCGATTTTCTGTTCAGGATTAAATTCTCCTTATTACTCGCTCTTTGTTAGATTTTGAAAATCCATCTTGCCTCTTTTGGTTTGGCATTTTTTGCCTGATATGTCTCTGTTTGGGATCTATAATGCGTTTTTGACAATTCCTTTTTGGATGTTTCTTTTGATGCTCCTGGTATGTGCATCATGTGTCGTTTTGAAGATGACTTTGCTTTTGCATGTATCTTTTGGGTCTTGTTTTCTGGTGTATGTTTTGCTCTTTCAATGCTCTTGTCCGTCTTTGTATTTCGTTCTCCATTTGATGTCTCGTTTTCTGGCATGTCTGTCTGGTCATTATACCAATTTGCTGTTGTCCTTTTACATTTTTCTTCCAAGATTAGGAAGTATCTGTCGTCGCTGATTTCAAGGGTTATTGGTCTTAGTTTGACTTGTCTGTCATCACTATCATCAAGGTTTTTCAAGCTACATTTGACTTGTTTGGCACCTTAGGCCTTTGGCGTGATGTCCTTTCCTTGCAGACCTTGATCTGGAGTTGGTTCTTCTGTACTTGGACTATCAGCTGTTGCATTACAGACTGGAGTTGGATTTTCTGTAAGATGTTCGCTAATGTTCATCAGTTCATCTTTGATGGAGTCCTCTATGGACTTTGGGGAGGATATTTTCTCTATTTCAATTGGTGCCAGATGTATTTGCTGTTGAAGCTCACTGTCTGAATTTGACCAGCTGTAAATTGCACCGTTTTTTCTCATTTTATTTTGTTGTATCCCATTGGTTTCGACGACTTTCACTTTCTTCAGCTGTACACTTTATCTTTGGGTCAAACTACTGGGATTTCGAATAATCGTCCCTGTGCCTGATTTTGATTTATCAAATATGGAATACGTCATATCTGGCACCTCGTTTGACTCCTGCTCTGGTGTGCTGTCGTCGGTCGATTTTCCTACCACCATTAATACTGTGGATTGTTTTGGTGCGGCCCTTCAGATGCAACTTTCACTGGTGCTTTAGAAGTTTTTTAAAGATTGTTCTCTTTTTCTGCATGTGTGATCTTATTTGTCGTCAAATCAATAGTTATCATTTGTGAACTTGTTTCTTGTCTGAGATTGACCGTTGTTTCGGATGGTTGTGCCACGTCTCTGGTTGTGATCGCCAATGTTATTTTTGACGTTAAATCAGTTGCTAGTTGGTCTATTTTTTTCAACCATGGGGTCATTTTCTTTACGCTCTGTAATGTATCTGTCGACAAATATTTTGGACAGCAACATGGCTTGGATGGAGGAATGATCTTGGAGTGCGTCATTAATTGACTCAAATAACTTGCAGAAAGGTGCAAGGGCTATCGTTATTGCCGACATGATGGTTGTCATGTCGAGTTTCTTAGATGGTGTCTCCGTAGGGGCTAATGTTGTCCGACTAGTGGCTCTTTTCATAGGAGTTGACATTGTAGAGCATTGAGGGTGAATAGTGTTCGTTAATGCGTTATGGAAGAATTCGATTGAGCATCTGCGATGCGAGTGTGGTTCGGTCGAACTTCTATGCTGAGGCTGTGACTCTAGACCAAATGTGCTCTCACGCGACAGAGATGCCATGTTCATGCTGTCACTGTGAGTGTGTCTGCCTTCTGATGTACTGTTGGATGCAAATCTGGGGATTGGGCAAGAGCCCATTTTTGGACGAGGTTCAGAGTTCGTTATAATGTTTCTGTGCTCACTGCCCTGTTGAGGACTTGATGTCTTGGTCGGCGTGTTTTGCTTGTTTTTATCCGTTGATGCGAGTGGCTCTTGCCCCGTTTCTACATCAGGGATGGCAATTACTGGTATTTGCTCTGTACTTGAGTCTAGTGTGCCGCCCTTGGTTTTCTGTTCATTGGAATCTTGGAATACTTTTTTCCCATTGGTCGTGTGTGAAGTGCAGGATTGTTTTGCCGTGTTAGGCGATAAAACTTTCTTAGTGCATGAGTCGTTGCTGTTTGGTGCATCTTTCATTGGGATCAGGTTGTCATGCTGTTCGAGGGGCTTGGGAGGAGTCTTCAGCATTTTCTTTCTTGGTGAGGGTATAGGGGGGCCTTTGCCCTTCTCTGTCATATCTATTCTTCTCTGTTTGGCACAAGGGAAGTTGTCTTTTACTGCTGCTAGCATTTCTGCGTCGGATACTTCCTCATGCTCATTGTGCTTTGTGGTTAGCTGTGCTTTGAAGAATTCTGTCAAAATGCGTGCTGTGTTGGCTTTGGTTGTGCCTGCTTTCTTGCCGGGTCCACTGCCTCCACGTTTGCCTTTTGGGGTCATCTCAGCTTTGACGCTCCCCTTCATTTGTCTATAGGAATTAGTTGTAGTTTGCTTTTTATTTTTTGTTTTTGACTGTTTGCATCCTCTATTTCCATAGTGTCTCTTGTACGTTTTTTCATGTTCTGTGTTGATGTTGGTATGGTTGTTCCTGTGGATTCTCCTGTGTGAGCTTCCTTCAGCTGTGCAGTCATAGCACGTGGCAGCTCCTGCTGTTTGGTCGTCTTGCTGCGTGTGGATCCGGACCTTTGTGACGATTTCTGTAGCCTGTGCAGGAGGTTGGCAGTTTCCACTTTTCCTGGCCGGCCGCGCGTTGCTCCCTGTCATGTGATCGTCTGCAGGAGTGTCGCAGCCGTGCTCGGGCTCTGGCTCCAGACTGGAACGGTGGGGCCATCCGCCTGCTCCGCCGCGGCATCTTGGCCATGCTGGCCCACGCCCCCCCAAGTCCTCACCCGCAGCATCCTCCTCCCCACCCCCCCCATCCACCAGCCACGCCGTCCACGATACCCCGCGCCGCCCTTTCTCCCGAGGACATCCGTGGCGTCTCTGGTGCAGCGCAATCTGGCGTCCTTCGATCCTGGGTTGAAGGCACGAGTCGGGCAGCGCAAGGTGAGCCCCCAGCATAGAGCGGCCTCCTCGCTCCTCCTCAACCTCGGCTGGTGAGTTCACGGTACATTTTTTCTTTTGTGCAATGTTGCGTTTCTTTGTGGCAATAAGTGTTGGTTTTATTGCACTTTGGGTCTGATCTTCCTTTTGAGTGGTCTCTTTGCTGGCACTTTCGTGAGCATTGTTAGCTCTGGGGCCTTCTTCTGGGCCAGGTGTTTCCATAGCTTGTGTGTTGTCACTGTCTCCGCGCGTGCTTCGCAGGCGTCGCCCCTCTTCGTCCTCTTGGCTAATGGTGCCAAAGACAGGCCTAGAAGCCCGCCCAGCCATGTCTTGGTGGTTAAGGTAACGGTAAGCTGGTGTTAGTATGTTCTGCCACGAAGTCTTGGAGGAGGGATCAAAGGGGACTGCGCCCCAACAGTCTCCCAACAGTCAACTAACTTCACCGCCCACCGTTTTCCTTACCAGAATGTTTTCAATATATCTTAGCCTCCAGCTGGAAGTGTGTTGATGTCACCAGTTGTGGAGGGACTTGACCAGGAGATTGGATGCAAGCTGCTCCCAGCTCCGTACACGCGACAGACCACTTTTCCACCCATTTCTCCGCGCTGTGAATGGGCTTTTGTAGATGAGTCTCTGTGTGAGCCAAGTGCTCCGCCTCTCTGAAGTAGAAGTGGTGAATAGACTGACCACGACAGACCACTTTTCCACCCACTTCTCCGGCTTACTTAAATACCTTGACCCCGGACCGGAGGATGCAGGTAAGATGCCCACACCTGCCGCTGTGCCGCAACCCCACACTCACCAAGTCCCCCCAGTGAACACTAAGGGCCCCCGCCATGGCCCACGAGGTAGCCCCTAATGGCGGCGCGCCTGCATGGCCATGGCTGTGCCTCCAAACGTTCAGAAGTATTTGGCGGGGGAGGGGTGGGAAGACGTTCCCGGCGTGTTTCTAATCGGCTTATTTCATTGCAAAAAAGGGAACAGTGGCACCATTCCAGTATGTAGGTGTTCACATCACTTTGCTCAGAGTCCGTCACATGAAATCTGCCTTAATGCTCTGTGCATGAAACTGGTAGGTAAATATTGACTGGGGCTCCAGCCAATCAGAATTCATCGTTGTGATGTTACACGATAAACTAGATTGCGATTTACAATTTAACATAAGACCTTTTGGTGTTTGTTTCATGCCTTGCTTAGTTTGCCATTTCTCTTACTCATTCTCTGATTTGTCGCAGATATTGTGACTTATAAACTGCAAGAAACTTGCTCAACTCTGAATAGTTTAATTATCACTTAGACTTGTTTGTGTTAGAAAGTCACGAGAGTCGAGCGTGACAGATCAAGCCATGACTTGCTCTCGAAAAAGGATAGCAAAAACAAAGACCGTTGGACAAGTAAACGTTTGAACTGTTTTAATTTAAATATTAAAATTAATTACGCTTTAAACCCCGTTAGCTGCTGCTGCTGACACTAATTTCGGTAAATGCATGAAGAACACGTTATTTGTATTCAGATGTTGGTGCCAAGAACATGGCATACACGTTTCAGCAGTAGATTGATTAAATGCATCGCTCATAAACCATTTTTTTTTTTTTTTTACTGAACCGTTACTTTATTGCATTTTACATGTTTGCCTGATAGTTTAATTTTCAGTGCTTGTATTATTGGGGAGAGGCGCCTTCTGTAATTTCGCCCAGTAGTTCCTTCTCTGCACCCTTGTTGTCCAGATGAATAGTTTTTGTCAAAAATGTAAGAGCCCTCTGCTGAGCACGAACAAAGCCAGATAAGCTATTATATGGGATGGTAGGCAGACAGGAGTGTCCATAATCGCATATTAGCTCTCTATATATAACATACCATGCCAGAGAAGGGATGTCCATTTAATATCAGTCTTTTGCATCAACTAGTATAGTCTAGCACTGAAACCTCAAGCAGTTATCTGAGCAAAAGTAGCAACAGCAACCACAATCACGTGTTTCTGCCATCAATGAGGTGCAGACACTGCTTTATGTGAGCCAGGTCAATGCTGGGTCTCCCTAATTTGGCTTTCCTGTGCAAAGATTAAATGAAAAATTATCGATGACAATACTGCTCTTTCCAAAAGATTTCCCCAAGTAACCTACCTGCAGGGGTAATTGCAAACGCAGAGCAGCCTGTCATCCATGTTTAGCATCACATCTGTTTCAGACATTTGGAGTTACATTTTTTTTTATTACTATTATTTGCCCTTCCGTCATGTTGAGAGAGAAAACCACTTGTCACCGACCTCACCAAAACACATTTTCAAAGTGGGGCTAGATTTCCTTACTCAGTACCTTAAATAATTACCCTGGCAGTCCATTCGGACCTTGTGTTTTAACACCTCGAAGTTGCCCTACTACTTTTTTTTTTCTCTTCGGTCATAACGTCCAACCCCAGTCGCTCCCTATCCTAGGCCTACATTCATTAGTCATTTTTCCACTTCATTATTCAGATTGGGCTCCATCCAGTAATTATAAATGCACTCCAGTAATATTGCCTCTACCACTTTCTTGCCATTATAATACATATATGCACCCATCTCTTCCCTCCTGCTAATCCACATCAGCAGTCTCCCCCGCCTTGTCACCAAATGTACATATTGGCCTTTGCCTCTCTGCCTCACTCCTAACCAGTTCTTTCAGTTCTTGACTCACCCTTTCCAATTCCCTGACTCTTTTTTTCTTTGCACAATTCTCCTTCAACCGCCATACAGCCTCTTCTCTGGCAACAATGTTCTCTTCCCTCTGCTTCTTCAATGAGTTTAGAAATACCAGGGCCTTGCTGTCACGACCCTCGTCAAAACCCCCTCTGGCAAACCCATTGGCCAGGTGGAGTCAGGACTCTGGCCTCTAGAGCCTGGCATCCTCTTCAAAAGCCCTCATGGGGCCAGTCCTGGCGCCTATGGCGCCAGGCTCATACACCATGAAAAACAATGTGCTTGGGAACTACTTTATTATATTGTCAGCCAACATGGAGGCATCCACATAGCTTGGTTCCTAAGAACCAAGCTATGCGGTCTAGTGTTTAGGGTGTGGTAGCCTAGGGACTACTTTATCTGGACTATTTTGTTGGGGCTATTTAAACCACACCCGAGCAAGACGACACGCTTTGCGTTACTTTGCAGCTTGCAACGTGACGCTCACCGGGTCCAGCTATCCCCTCGAACCTCGGAGAAGCAGAACCTGCAAGGAGACAAAAGGAACATCATTAGCAGCAGCATTTTACCTGCAGCCTTAATCTTTAAACACTCGCAGCTACTGAGAACAGCTTCCTCGAATCTGCACGCCTCCCGGACAGAACGTCCTGAAAGAGGAAGATGGAGGCAACATTAAAGAAAGCAGTAGAGACTTTTACAAATTACGAACTGCTCAAAAGGCTTACCTGGCGGGTCGCCTCTCGGCTGGCACCACTCCGGACATTCTACTCGCGCTGAAGAACACCGCGACCTACAAGGAAGGAAAACACAGGTTAGCAAAGGCAAGACTTCACAGCGCTGCGCATAGCGCTTACTTACCGCATCATAGCGCTCTTAATGCGTCATCATTTACCAGCGGGGCTCAACCAAGCCAGTTCGCCGCGCTGAAGCTACACATACCTAAGGGAGAAAAGAGACATTTTAAACAAAGAAAGGCATGCAGGATAGCAACAAAACTAAAGAACAGCAATAAAACCAACCTGAACAATATCAAACGGGCCGGCGTTGGTGAATTAACTGGACCGCACTCGCCCATGAAAGGCAACGCGCCCCTGCAAGAAGGCAGGACGGAGAGCACGCCTAATTCTACCACAACGTGAGGAGAGGACGCCAGAGGGACTGAAATCATACAGGGGTGGAGGGAGGATACTTACCCCAGTCGGTCAGTTTTGAACAGTGTCCTCCGGGATTTTTAGGCAGATCCTTCCCCGCAGACCACATCAGGGCAAAGCTGAGAAGCATACCAGCGAGTAACCCGGCTGGGTGGCATCCCTGTGGATACCAGGTGAGCGTAACACTTGCCTCTGAGTCGATTTTTAGGATTCTCAGATGATTTCTAAATCCACTGACCCCTTAAACTCAAAATACTCCACTGTGTCCACTTCATATATGATGGCCACTCCGGGATCCTTGAGAAACCACACATTCAGGCCCTTCATGCTCTGGGTCCCATCACCAGAGGGGAATGGGCTAAAATAACCTGGGTTATGACATTTCACTCTAGAGACTGCGATTGTATGGGGACAGAATTGGGAGCTCATCGGTGCAAAATAGTTTGTGTGCTCCTGAAAAAATGAGTAACCACCTGATTCTCAGAGTTTGCTTCGCGACATATCCTTGTCCCTATTACTGTGACGCAACCACCTAGACACGGCTGCACGCTTCTCACGTGAAGAGATAGGATGGATACAATTCTTCCTGAACAATAGGACTATGCATGTCTTTTCGCCCTCATCTTCCGCCAACCCCATTCCCATCACCTTTGGAGTTCCTCAGGGGTCCTGCGTCTCACCCACTATGTACAACATATTAACAAAGCGCCTTTTCGATGATCTAGATGATCTGGGTGTCACCTACACCAACTATGCGGATGATACCCAGATCCCCGTACCGTTGTCGGGAGATTGACAAGGATTTGGCCTTGGTGAACAAGGTGTACCTAATCATCCAGGCATGGATGGCTGCCCATGGTCTATGCCTGAATGATGACAAGACAGAACTCCTCATCCTCGGCACCAATCTCAACAATCTAGGTCATAAATACTCAAATACCATTATCAATGGCATCGCAATCAAAGTTGCCAAAGAAGTCAAAACATAAGGTCTTTTCCTTAGACGCCACCCTCTCCTTCACCAAACAGGTCAACGCCATGGCCTCAGCCACGGCCTACACCTGCAAATTAATCAGAGCTGGCAAGCCTTTCCTTTCTACGAGCAGCTGCATTGCACTGGCCAGAGCATTAATCCTCAAAACTGGATTATTGCAATGCCCCAAATCTGGGGGCTAGCAAACACCATCAATAAAATCCAGATCTTACAAAATAACGCCCTCAGAGCAGCGTTGGGTATAGCAAAAAGAACTCACATCTCGGAGTTGAGAAGAAGGAACAACTGGCTCACCTCCAGTGATCTAATCCTGCTAAAATCAGCCTCACTTACACACAAATGCCCAAATAACGCTGTCCCACGCTACCTTATAGACAAAGACAATCCTCCAATCGGCCAACAAGATTAGCCAACTCTAACCTCCTAACTATACCCAGATTTAAACGATCCAAAACTGGAGGATGCAGCTTCCCATTCAAAGCTGCTCAGCTGTGGAATTACTTACCCCCGACCTAAGAGCGGACCAAACATGCCCACACTTCAGACTTAATATTACTAACTGGATCAAAGAAAACGACTGATTGTACTCCACCTGTACATACTGTAGATTTCTGCCTGCTGCTTGCTTAGCCATTTCTGTATATAACGCACCTATGTCATCTATCACCTACCAGATTCCTTTGTACCGTCTCCCCTCACCTTGTTGTATATACTTTGACCCACTTAGCTCACTTTGTACTTGTATCTGTACCTCTTATCTTTATTTGATACTGTTTATACTTGTAATTATTTGTACAGCACTGTAACCAAGCTGAACATTTTCTTGTAGCTTCTTTTGCGCCCTGATACCCTTGGGTCTGGTGCACATTATAAATAATAAAACAAACAAACCTTCACAGAAATCAGAGTTTGACAGACTTTCTTCCACAATGACTCTGCCTAGCCCAAAATCTATCTTAAGCCCACCATTCATCAGCTCAATTATGTCCCCCCTGACCATCAGAATCCCCTCTGAAGCCTCTGCCAATAATCCGTTAAGGACGTCAATGAAATCTGCAGACAGCGGTTGGTTGCAAGGTGTAGACATTGGGGATTGTGTTACGCTCATCTGGTATCCACGGGAACGCCCTTATGCCCTGGTTGCCGGATTCACCCTGGACCTTTCCCGATTCCGGATGGTGCCTTCTATGGAGGTCGGGCCTGAAAACACAGGAGGACTGGATTAAGGAACAGATTGTCCCCCCCCCCTGCTCCCTGGATTCGATCTGATGGCCCACTCCTCACCTTGTTGTGATGTCTGGCGTGTGCCCTCCGTCCTGCCTTCTGTGCTGCCTTCTGTGCAGGGGTGTGTAGGTTTCTGCAGGTTTGAGCGACCGTGTTAACTTCACTGGTGCTAACCCATTCAAGTGTCTTTAAGGAGGTAAGTCTTGTTAAAGCAATCTTAAAATGTCCTTACTTTCCTTTCTTGCTATTAATGTCTTTTCCTTATTTATTCCCCCTTGGGTGCACAGAGGTTCGGTGGATGCGCAGCTAAGATCGGCTCCTACCCGGATGATGGACGCAGGAGCGTGTGATGGATGGATGGATGGTAGTTCAAGCGCAAAGTGTGGCACGGTAATGTCTTCTTTTTCTAACCTGTGTTCTTTATTCCTTTTCAGGTAGCAATGGTCTTTCTGGGTGTGTGAATATTTCCGGAGCGGAGCCGGCCAAGAAATGCCCAGCCAGGTGAGGTTCTCGTGATTACTGCCGTAAATGCAGTGAGTAACCTGTTTTAACGTTGTCCTTCTTTCTCTCTCCCTCCAGGTGCTTTGTTCTGGTGCGTGCGTGATGTCCCGGTGAGGCTGCCGACTGGATGAAAGGCCGCGAGCTGCAGGAAGACGGATACTCGACCGATTGAAAGCTGTAGGTAAGCAGAGACTGCTAATGATTTTCTTTTGTCTCATCTGCAGGTCCGCTGTTCAAGGATCGCCGGATTCTGGTCTCTGGACACGATGAGCGTCACGCTGCTGGCTGCAGAATAATGCAAAGCACGTTCTGTAACTTGGGTGTGGTTTATATAGCCCTCTAGTGAAATAGTCCAGGTAAAGTAGTCCGGGCTACCACACCCAAAACACTGCACCGCTGTGTGGGTACCTCCATGTTGGCTGCAGGCCTCCAATGAAAAGTAGTCCCTTCAAGACTGTGTCCCAATCTGAACATGAGCATGGCGCCAAAGGCGCCAGGACTGACTCCAGGAGAGTCCATGAGGATAGTGCAAGGCCCTTGGGGCCCTAAATGAACCCTGAGTCTTAACCCTACCTGGCATGTGACCATGCCAGTGGGGATTTGGGTCACGGGTCGTGACAGCTTGTTAATGTTCAGTTGTATTAAGGAGAAGCTTCTCGCCTTTCCCACCATCCTGTGTCCACAATGTAGGAGCCTCCAGTGTTCTGTTCTGAGACTGCGTTTTCGTGCAGCACAGAGGGAAATTGAACCTCTCCCTGTAGCCTAGAAGCATCCGTCACCCAAAACTGGCAGGTTTGAGTTTTCACGGGACTTGGTCACAAACCACGTTCACCTAGTGATTTTGGGGGGGTCGCTCGGCTAGTCTGCTACACCCTGTAATAGAAAACACTTTGCCCTGCTGCCCATTCTTTTACACAAAAGAAATTAATTACCCTTTTAATCTTCCTCCTCTTTGCTTTAATTATGTCCAAGGTTATTCAATGCTGATATCGCAACACCTCACTCACCCACCCTGCCCTCTGATGCCTCCACTTTAGAATCCTCTGCTCCGGTTTATCTCCTCTGTGGTGTAACCAGAGTTTGATCATCATTCAGTATTCTTTCCTCCCTTCTTTCATTCTCTGCCCAGTCATCAGCTTCTTTTTCCATCTCAAAGAAATGTACCTGGCCATGGTATATCAACCTCGGTTTGACTGGTAATGGTAGCCTATTCTTTATTTGTTGGCTTCGGTCTCCTCTTTAAATTATCCACTTTATGTTGCTGTACTGCCTTTGTGTTCTCAGAGGAAAAAGGGAAAATGCTGCATTCTGTATTGGGCATCTCTTCTTTTTTTTCTTAGAATCACATCATAGTCAGTTATTCAAGCTCTGTGCAATAATCACTCTTGGTGGGGCCTCTGGTGCTAGCCTCTGCAACAAGGCACCTTGTGCCCTCAAACAAAAGCATGGGAAGAGCCTTTTCACCCTGATCAATTACCTCCGACAAGTTTCCAGGAAGGATATCTGTGTCTTCACCATCTGGCACCCTGATCACACGTGTAAGTCCTATGTTGAGGTTATTTGCAGGCTCTTCCACCCCTGATAACCTAATTACTGCTTCTCTTTCCTTCTTTTTGCTGACACATATAATTGTTATATACAAGCCAGCTGTATCAATTTTAACCTCCAACGACTCGGGGTGGCCCTTAGTGCCTCTTATATGGCATTTGTGGTGTTATCTAAGGCTTGTTAAGTCTTCTCAAAGACTGGACCTTCCATCCGTCTCTCCTCATTTGTTTTTATTGTGTCCATTTCACCTTGCCTGGATTCCTTGGTTTGCGTCTGGGGCCTCCTTATTGCCCCTATTCTCCCCTGTGACCTTAAAAAGTTTGCTGTGCACCTTCTCCAATCAAGGGTTGCATTACTGGGTTACCAATCTAAGATTAAGACAGAAAATAGATTGGTGTTGGCGATTCATGCTCTGGCTCCTTAAAGTTAGATATACAGTGTGTTAATATGAAATCAATATCATCAAATCTTTCATCTGTAGGTGATTTTATTCCCATAAAGTCAGCCGACGCGTGTTTCGACCTGAGTCATGCTCAAGGCCTTAGTATTCAACACTTGGTATGGTGACCAGAAGTGGATGTTGAAGTTGAATGTAGTGATATCTTGAAAAGAATCTCTGAAAGTACTTGATGATACAGGGTTAAATCCCAAATGACCTGTCAATAGCTGGCGTGTTCTGATAATAGGTCTTTAGTGGTAGTTGGAAATCCTGAGTTAAGTCCCCAAATCGAATTTCTATGCCATCTTTACTATGGTGTCCAACTACCACTAAAGACCTATTATCAGAACACGCCAGCTATTGACAGGTCATTTGGGATTTAACCCTGTATCATCAAGTACTTTCAGAGATTCTTTTCAAGATATCACTACATTCAACTTCAACATCCACTTCTGGATTGTTGAGGATGACTCTGGTCGAAACACGTGTCGGCTGACTTTATGGGATTAAAATCGCCTACAGATGAAAAATTTGATGATTTGATTTCATATTACTACACTATATGTAACTTTAAGGAGGCAGAGTGCGAATCGCCAATACCAATCTATTTTCTGTCTTATTCACTCAAGGTCTTTATGGGTAGACTTTGTGGAATTGGTGACGCAGCTTGCCACCATTTATATTTATAGTGGTCAAAGCGCACTGTCAAGGGTTTGAACCCATACACACTTTCACCTTGTCAATCTAAGGTACACATTGTCTTCATCAATTTTATCTGTTTTTTCACACACCCATAAGTATGCTTGTTGGTCTTTCCAAGATGGTTTTGCTTCTTTCAACTAGTATCCCCTCTTTTCATACCTGAGCCTGCTTTCCACTGTGCCCCACCAGTGTCTCCCACTGGCTTCAGCAGTTTACTGTTGCTCTGGTGATCCCCAGTTCAACGCCCAAGTCCAGAGCCACGACAGCAGAAGAGTAATCTGCCTCCAATCCGAGGTCCAGCTCTCCCTCTGGATTTCCCCGCTACTGCCTGCAATTATTACTTGTGCGATGGTGCGTAACCTGTCTCCACAGCAAGCCCTGCAGATGTCCACTGCAAGGATTAACTACATATGTGCCATCATATCATATCACAGCTCTTTGTAGGTTGCGTAACAGATGGCAGAAGAGTTACTGCAAGTCTCCGAGATGGTTCTTATTGAGGTTGTAATGGCCCCTATGGCTGTCCCCCTCTCATCTTCAAGCATCTCCTTCATAACCCAGATGCCCTTGGCTCCCCTGAATTACTGGCTATCCATTGTTTAAACCTCAGCAGGCTAATGGGCTATAACGGTTTGGTGTTGACCTAAAGACCTGTTCCTTATCTGTCTGAACCTCCCTTAGGAACTTCACAACTTTCCCTAGTCTATCCAAGGGTTAATCGTCTAATGGGGAATGGGATTGTGCCTTTCAGACGCCCTGCTGGATTCGGTCTCCTTTCTTTAACGCCCTTGCACTCCTCTCCCTCTTACTTCCTGGTCTTTTCCCCTTACTATCTCCTCCAATCGACCCCACCCACCTTAACTTTCTACTCCCTACATTTTTTTTCTTTGTCCCTCTTATGGCCTTTCACTTTTTCCATGCCTCAACCACCCTTTGATGTACCTACTGTTATCCACCCGCACTACTGCTCCCTCCTCCCCACTATTGCCATCCCTCCACCCCCTCCTTCTCAATCATCCTTTCACTCGCACAATCCCTTCCCTCCCTACTCTCCTTCTCCTAACCACACACTCACAAAACCATACCACTTGCACTCACTAACCAATAACTCTTTTTAAGAAATCATCTTTACACTTTGCAACAGATTCCTTCCTCCTGCTGATGTCTTGGTCTGCCACCTCCTCCCCCTTCTCCTCTGACCTCACCCGAACTTCCTGTCCCCTTTTTATGCTCCCCTCCTGTTTTCATTGGTTCACTTTCCCTGGCCAATTTGGCCTTACTTACCCACCCAGGCGGGTTAGATGCAGCAACATTTACAAATATTGGTCTAAGCCCACCTCACTTTCTCTGTGCTGGCTAACCACAGAATGATGGCTGCCCCGGAAGCTGAAGGACTGAGTCCATTAGGGGCCTTGATTCTAGCTCCCCAAAGTCCGTCCCGTGGTCCCAGGGATGTGTGTCCCTTATTTTAGTCTGTATTGTATTGTCCATAGCTGTAAACTTTGTGTTCCCCGATGTGAGATGCAGAGCAGGCTGTTGGTGTGCCACATATGCACGTCTCTTATCTTGTAGCCTCTCGTTTCTCTCTTGTATTCTGTGTCAGCTGCTGGAGGATGGGTAGCATGTGCTGCTGGAGGGTTGCTCATGTTTGGCTGGGTTTCGATCTCCAGCGGCTTCACGTGAATAGCGTGTGGCGCTATTCGACTGATCTCATTTGTCTGGTTTTTGCCACTCTCTTGGTTCAGCTTGTTGTTCCTATGAGAAGTGGAAGAACTTTCAAGTAGTACAATGTTCATTCATTGACAGTTGTTTTTTCGATGGGTTTGTGGCCGCATTTTGTTTCTTCAAAAAACATCGAAAAATATATCGAGGTGGGTACAGGGTATATAAGGGGTGAGGGGGTAGGGAATAGAGTACAACTAATAGCGGAGGGGGTGGGAGGGACCCGGGAGGGACCCCCCAAAACTAAACATTTTAAACATTTCAATGGCTTTTTTCGGGGGCAGAATTTCGGCAAAAACCCATCGAAAAACTGTTGGTGAATGAACCTAGATCCATGGCAAGCATTTTGTTGGCAAGGCATGGCGTGAGACAATGCTGTTCTGCACCAATACATGCTGGAACAAGTGATTGGGGGAGGCAGGGTCTGGGGCTCTCGCCCGTTGTCCTCTAAGGGTTAGGACTGACCCTGTATTTTCTTTGTATCCAGTCAGTCGAGAGGGTTCCCTACGCCCACTTCACAAGGCCAGATTACCGGCCTTGGCACAGTTGGCAATGAGTGTGCTCTCTCCTAATGTACTCTGCACAACCGGGACAGCAAAAGCATCAGCTAGAACAGCACCAGAGCTCAGCAATACGCTCTCAGTCACAAAGGTACTTGTGTTTGGAGTTGCTTCTGTTTTGTTTTACTTCTTTACTTTTGTTTAAATGGCACTATCCGAAAGATGTGCGACAGTGCACCGCCTCATGCTCACTGTTCCCAGTCAGTCATTTTGGCCATGCCCCCATGGATTGTTGTAAAATAATATGACAACTTGACTTCTTTGACACATTTTTAAACTGTGCTTTTACGAAGATTCTTTTATCGGTTATTTATTGCCCCTTCTTTTTAATATGGGAAAGGGCACTATCCCGCAACTATACTGTGACTTTCTTTTTCTTGTTTCCTTTTTTAAATATTTTTTCTTTCCATTGGTGAAACCTAAACCTAACCCTACGTAACCTTCCTTCCATTTTAATGTACAGGCAATTTGCCATAAAGATACTCATTACATCTGTAGTAGTGGTATACCTAATGAAAAATGTCTTAACATTAGGTGTGTTGAAAGCCAGTCAGAGAAGCAAAGGTCATTGAACGTGGAGAATATGTAGAAAGAACAAACCACAGCTCTCGCTTCTCCACTCGGGGCAAATGCAAGAACTTTTTTTATTGGGCCTGAAGTGAGGGAGCAGAAACTTTGTGCTTTGACTTAGCATCAGTTTGCTTGGTCACAGTGTGGTTCGGTTACTTAGGGTGCATATATGTATAGGTGGTGTCTGTGCCTTTTAGGCAAATGGATTGGTTCTCCTGTTGCTCCACTATATTGATGTAGAGAGAGTAACAACTGAAGCACCAATACATTTATCTACTGCCTTCAGGAATTGGCAGACAATATGCTGATGCTTGCTCACCAAGCACACCTACTAAAGAAATCCCCTGTAAGACCATATGCATTGCATGAGTTTGAAAAGAGTGCGCGTTGGCCACATGCATACTCTTATCTACTCTTCCAGAGTGTCTACGCTATGCTTTGGCTTCCAGCGTCACATCTCTTCCAGAAGAATATTGTTATTTTGGGATGAGATCACTGCAAACTATGGTAGGTAGACCCCATAAGCCCTCGTCACTGGGGACCAACAAATGTAACAACAATTGGAATGTTTGTCTGAAGAGATCAGTCAGTAAGCTTTAGACCTCATGGATGCACATGTGGCTAGCCTTCAATGGCATGGAGTAAAGACACACACTAGGGATACGTGTACAATATGTTTATTAATTTGATGCAACAATGATTAAAAAAAGACTCATAAAGTGTACAGTGCTCAAGTAAACTGCTTGTCATACATAATGTGAGGTGCAAAAATAAAAATTGATAACTGTTCTAAATTTGCTTGTGTCTAAACTGCAATGTGCATTATAGTGTTTTGTCAACACAATCCTCTCTCCTCTGTGCATAAATCTGTAATATATTGCTTAGCTCGATCCAACCCCAAAGTAGATGGAAAAACAGAGGACAAAATAAGCCGCTCATTTGTACAAAAGTCCAGCGTTAATTAATCACAAGTCTACAAGTTGAGACCACACTGAATTATTCATGTTGCCTTTATCATTATTGACCTGAAAGGGTTCGGAATTGATAAGAAACCCAATAATTAGTTTCTACATTCACTCATCGTTATAAAGTGCTCTTCTTCAGGACAGGATATGCATCCACTGTAAATAATGCAGGCTATTATTGCTAGAACAGCATCTCCCCTGGCACTGCTGTTGCCTATGAATGGACTTAATCTCTTCCTCACTCTGGTTGGTCAAAATCATGCACACTATTCTGGCCTCATCCTTTTCGTTATTCGCAGTGATGTATCACTGGAGTGCGTGTTGGGTGCTCCGCTGGTGTAGCTCCCTATGTCTAAAAGATATCAGCGTGGTAACTTTTTATTTGGTATTGCGGGTTCCATGCCATTGAGGGATAGCCGCATATGTATACATGATCTCTAACGCTTATTTATAGATCCTTTCAGAATTAAATTCCAATTGTTGAATATTCTAGGATGGGAAACATGCTACTGTAGGACCATGGGAGCTGGGAGCTTTAAAGCTGAGGGAAAACTGTGGGCGTGCAGCCAAATAACGGGACCAAGCACAAGAACACATGTTTCTGACTCTTCTGCCTTGCACCTGGACTGTACATGTACTTGATTCCCAATGGAGCATTACAAACCATCTGCCCCATGTCAGTTGCTGCTGGTTGAGTGGTCTTAACTAGTCGGGTGCTCGCAGAGTCTGACCACTGGTACTTTTTGCAAAAGTGTTGCAAATACGTTTGATTTAAGAGTAGCTGATTAATTGGCCCGGGTAGAGGAGTGCAATTAACTGTCCTCTTTTAGTCCACATCCATCTTGTCTGACCGAGTGACACACAGAGGACAGTATGCAAACCTGTGTTTAAAAAGGTTCTGCACCTATGGTGTGCCTGTGCTTTGCACCCCACACTGTATACTGCCCTTGCCGTTCCTGTGCGCAGCACAGTAATCCCTGTGGTCCATAACAGAAAGACCCAGTTAATCCATCCAGAGATGCTGACCAAAAGGAGTTGTAGGGGTTAGTTCCAACAACTCAGACCAATGTCTGCTGGATGGAGACATGATTTTCCCCATCCTTCCCTCAATTCACAGCATCCTGGAAACTTGTTATGCATTACTTAATATTCTGAGCTGCACCACCCTAGGGCCAAAAGGCTCACACTGAGTCACATGCGCGTGCATGTGGCATGAGGAAAATGTGAGATACTGCTATTGAGCAGAGGGATAAAGGTAACAAGCCAAATAGAGCTCAGTGGCAAAACCAAATTTAACAATAATTTTCCAGCCTACTGCAAATCTGAACTCCTTATGTCACAAACACATTTAGGAAAACCTTTAAATGCAACATGTTTAGGAAACATTGAAGATAACACTGTAAAAAGGGAGAGTGCTGGAAAGTGGGTGATATATTAGAAATTGAAGGAAGACTATTTTTCCCTGTTTTCGGCTCAGACTACTTTGCTTCTGTCTTCGAGAGGAACAAGAACACCATTTTTGCCTTTATGAACAAGAGCAGATGGGAAGTTCTCACAATGCTGGAATACAAGACTAATTGTGCGAAGTATTCCTACAGTAGTTAAGATTTTCCTGCTTGTCTGCGCGCTTTCTCTGCTGTGTATTTTTCAAAGGACGATTGGCTGCAAGGTGCTAAAAGTTGTTGGTACTCGAAAAGTAAGCCAGAAAGTTCTAACTTTTGTTGCATCCCCAGCTGATGGAACCTTTGCATGATTTGTCTGACTGATGTAGCCAAAACTTTACTTAATTATAATTCTTCTTTTTAGAACGCTGCTAATAGCTTTCTTTCTAAGCGTAGGATCGTGATTTGAACCTGTGTTGTGCTGTGTTGTCTTGCTTCCAAGAAAAACACGTTGCCCTTGAGCTAGCCCTCCTCACTGTTGCCCCTGAGCTATACCCCACCTCATGACTGTCAACCTGCCCTATGTATGGTGGGTCCCTTTTGGAGGTGGTCCAAAAAAGGAAATGCATACTTAAAAAAAAAAATGTATGTGAGGAGGTCCACGTCTGAAGCTTATCTGACCTTCCTGGCATGTACGACAAACCAGACAGTCACTGAATCTACATATCGTTTGTTGGAGAAGGGCATTGGATACAAATATTACCATCCAACACCTAATTTTGTCAGTACTATCAAATGTACCATGCAAACTCGCTGCCCTCAAGCTGAAAGATGACATCTTGGAAACATATCTAGTAAGGAATAATTAATCATGAGAAATGATCCAAGTGTTTCACTGGATGCCAAATTCAGGCCCAGATAATCTTAAAATAGTAATGTATATGAATGTGCACAAGTATAAAAACATTGGTGGAACAGCCCATCATCCTGGTCACTTCGTTATTGCTGTTTTATATCTTGCCTAATGCCAGGCTCCTCCAGTTTCCAAGCGCTAGACTTGGCATTAAAACCACATGGCACACCATTGTTTTATTCCCAAGGCGAGTGTTAACCCAGATTGCTTTTTCGAGGGGATTGTGTCCTCCAACGTATTCCACATCTTTGACAGTAATTACCACAGCTGTGCTGCTTCGGAAAACTTTTTCGGTGTAGGCGTCCTTCGTCAATGACGTCGATATGCTGTCCCTCGAGGGCCTCCGTCGACGGTCGATGTCACCGGATGTTATATCTAGGACGCACAACACCCGTAGCCTCAGTTCTGTTATTTCCGCAAATGTATTTGCTTTGGAATCTCGGCACGCTCGATTCTTCTACTTCGATTGCGAAAGTTTGAGAAAATGTCTTAGTCTTCTTCTACCGCGAAGTCGGGCTTCAAAAAGTGTCAGGACTGCAGTTTCAAAATGTCCATCGACCTGCACGACGTCTGGCTCTGGTGCCTCGGCGAAAGCCATGCCACCGACGACTAGGATGACTGCCAGTCCCTTACTTCGAAGGCCTTGCGGGAGCAGAAGTTGTTAACGGTAGGTAAGGTATCTAAAACCTGTAAGCCGAATTCTGCTGGACCTTCGACCGATGACTCGAGGGGTGACTCTCTGCGTTGGTGTAGGTCCAGGGGGTCTCGAGTGGGTCCCGCCATTCCTCTGCCTCTTCTAGGCATTCTCGGAAGTGCCGTCACCGGTCGCCTTCCCCGTCCTCGTCAGAGGACTCCGCCAGACGGCGGGTGGCTTGTCCCACCAAGCATTCATCGCCGGCGGAATGGGACGCATTCCGCCAGGAGATGATGGCGGTTTTCGAATCGCAGGGCACCATTCTGCCCGCGCCTTCGAAAGAAGCCGGCAAGGAAAGAGCTAGGGCCACCGCTCGCACGCCTTCGGGCTCAGGCGGTCGGCGCGATCATTGGGAGCCGTTGAGGTCCTGATCGGACAAGGTTGATGGCCATAGCCGTGCCAGGTCCAGGTCCTCGATGCCGTCGAGACAGTCGGAGCCTGTGAGGCCTTCTAAGAAGACATCGATGCCGTCGGCACCATGTCCGTCGAGGGACTCTCTCGAGGCTCTGGCTCCGAGGCCGTTGAAGGACACGCTCGGGGCTCCTGCCTCGAAGCCGTTGTCTAAGTCGTCGGCGCCTCGGTCGACGTTGATGCCAATTCCATCGGTGCCCTCGACACCTTTTGAGGAGAATTTACCGGAGGTGCCCCGGAGGGCTGTGGAAACTTGGAGGAAGGCCCTCAGTAAGTCAGTGAGGCATGTCCCTTCTCTGGTTACCCCCCACCCCAGGCTTGATTTATTCCAGCCTTTGGACTACATTTCAGAGGTGGAAGAAGGGTCAGATGAGAAGGGGATTGTGCCTCCTGAGGTTCCTGATGACCTGTTGTCTGGTCCCAGCCAAATGGAAGACCTACGTCGGTCCTTACATGACGCCAGTGGTCTGGACACCTCGCGGGAGGTTGAGTTTGGCAGGCCTGAGCCTGGTACACATGCCGAGTCCTCGTACAGGTGTCTCATGTCGAGGGTGACTGAGTACTTGGGGTGGTCTACTCCACCTGTGGATTTTCTCCAGGAGGACCTGACGGATATATTGGATCAAGGTCCACCCACTGACTCGGTGTTGCCATTTCATATGGCCTTACAAAGAAGGATGGCGGCAGCTTGGACTGCTCCGGAGAGTCTCCCGGCAGCGAATAAGTCACTTCTGAAAAAAGTACCATCCAGCCAGTGGTGATCCCTGCTACTTGTCTACGCACCCCACTAGGAGAGCTTGGTGGTGCCGGTGGCTACGGCCCCAGCAAAGCAGGCTGCATACCCTACCATCCCTCCTGATGGGGACGACACGCGCTTTGATGGTTGGGCGAAGAAAGTATTTTCATCTAGGGGTATGGCTTTAAAGGCAGCCAACTCCGTTTGTGCCTTGGCAAGATTCAATCACACTCTGTGGAATTGTGCATCTTTGGCGGCTGAACATATTCCCGAAGGGGAGGAATGGGATGGTTTTCTAGCCCTCGTTCAAGTTGGCAAAGGATGCCATGTGTGAATCCGTTCAGTCGGGTCTGGACGTGGCAGACTGTGTCAGCCGGTCCTTGGTGGCGAGCACCGTGATGCGCAGGTTTGCGTGGTTGCGGAAGTCGGGGTTTGCTCTTGATGTACAGTCCCGGCTTCTCAACATGCCCTTTGATGGTTTCCATCTTTTTGGCAGCAAGGCTGACGAGAGCCTTGAGGGGTTGCAGACCTCCAAAGCTGCAGCAAAGTCCTTGAACGCTGCAGTACGTCAACCTCCGCCTTTTCGTCCTAGGGGACAGCAATGGAGGGGAGGTTCCTTTCGATACTACTCTTTCTTTGATGGATTGAGAGGAGCTGCCAGTCAAAGGGGCCAAAGTAGGAGTACCAGAGGTGGAAAACAAGGTACTTGAGGTGCCAAAGCCGCTAGGGCAGTTGCCTCCTTGCTCTCAGGCACTGCCACAGCCGCTTCCGCTCAGTCATGAGGCCGGTTGGGGGAAGGCTGGCGCAGCATCTTGTAGAATGGCATGCCATTACTTCAGATGTGTGGGTTCTGGAGATCAAAGCCCATGGCTACTGTCTTGCTTTCCGGCAGAGGCCTCGCAACAATCCACCGGGGAAGCATCCGGATCCGCTCCTTGCGCAGGAAATCCTATCCCTGCTGGAGAAAGGCGCCATAGAACGGGTGCCTGTAGCGGAGAGGAACAAGAGATGGTATTCCCCATATATTTTGATCCCGAAAAAAGACGGAGGATTGAGACCCATCATGGACTTGCGTGGTTTGAACAAGCTCCTCAGGAAGGACAAGTTCAAGATGGTTACTCTTTCTCAAGTCCTCCAGGCCCTTCAGCTTCAGGATTGGTTGGTGTCTCTCGACTTCAAGCATGCTTACTTTCATGTGCCGATTCATCCCAAGCACAGGAAGTACCTGAGGTTTGCAGTTGGCGACATGCATTTTCAGTTTCGAGTCCTGCCGTTCGGATTGACCTCTGCCCCGAGGGTCTTCACCAAGCTGATGGTGGTGGTGGCAGTGCATCTCAGAAAAGGGGGGATTCACGTCTACCCCTACCTGGATGATTGGTCGATCACGGCGTGTTCTCCCGAGCAAGTCCTGGATCATCTGTACGTCACCTGCCACTCCCTTCACAAGCTGGGCTTGTCCCTCAACTTAAAGAAGTCTCATGTGACACCTGCCCAGCGGCTCCAGTACATCAGAGCAGTGCTCGACACATCCCTGGGGCAGTGTTCGCCTCCCAGGTGAGGGCTCATCACATTCTGCAGATGGTGGACAAGTTTCAACGTGCCCAGAGTCTCCCGGCATTCGAGTTCTTGAGGTTGCTCGGCCTCATGGCATCCTGCATTTTACTGGTGGCAGAGGCCAGGCTGCGGATGAGATCTCTTCAGTAGGCGCTCAAGATGCAGTGGTCACAGTTCTCCGGCAGGATGTCGGATCCCGTTCAGATTCCGCCCTCGGTCGCCCAGGTCCGTCTGTGGTGGACCGTTGAAGAAAATCTGTTGAGAGGGATTCCGTTTTGGCAACCGTGGCCAGAGGTGATGATCGTGACGGACGCAACCCTACACGGGGTGGGGAGCTCATGCCAACGAATTGACGGCCAGCGGTCGTTGGTCTCCGGAGTCCAGACTCCACATCAGTCTGTTAGAGCTGCGGGCGGTCAGGCTAGTCCTGAAGGCTTTTCTGCCGTCTGTACGGGGGAAGAATGTCCTGATTATGGCAGACAATACAGTGGCCATGCACTACCTCAACAAAAAGGGGGAGGCGGGGTCACTCCCACTGTGCAGGGAGGCGATGCAGCTCTGGTTCTGGGCCATCCAGCAGGAAATTTCGATCTCGGCAGTTCATCTGGCCGGAGACTAAAATGCGGCGGCGGACGCTCTGAGCAGGCAGAGCACGGTCTCTCGCGAGTGGGAGTTGGCTCAGGAAGTTCTTTTGGAGATCTATGCCCTTTGGGGAACCCCACAAGTGGATCTCTTCGCCACCAGTGTCAACCGGAAGTGCGAAAGATTCTGCGGGAATTTTTTCCAAGAGGAGCCTTGGGGGATGCTTTCGTAGTGGAGTGGTCCTTCCCACTGCTGTACACGTTCCCTCCAGTCCCCGTCATTCCACAGGTGTTGCGGAGGTTCGGTTCCCAGATGATCCTCATTGCTCCGGCATGGGCCAAGAGAGCATGGTACCCGGACCTTCTAGACATGTCCATCTTCCCTCCACGCCATCTTCCCTACCGAGACGATCTGCTCTCACGGGAGGGGTGTTGAGTTCTCCATCCAGAGGTCAAGTCTCTCAGCCTTCATGCTTGGTATCTGAAAGGCTGAGGTATAAGGATTGGGACCTCCCCGAGGACGTGATGGAGGTGCTGCTTTCGGCCAGAAGGCCCGCAACAAAATCCCTGTATTGTTGCCGTTGGAGAAAGTTATGCGACTGGTGCAGGGCACAGAATGTGGATCCTTTCCAATGTTCCATTCCTTTGGTTCTGTCTTTTTTGCTTTCGTTATCCCACAAGGGCCTGCAAGTGGGTACCATTAAGGGTTACCTGGCAGCGCTGTCAATATTTAAGCGCCAGTCTGAGGAGTGTTCTTATTTTAAGATTCCTTTTGAATTCTCAGTTTCTTAAAGAGCTAAATAATGTGTTTCCACCATCGCCTTTCCAGGTGCCACGATGGGATTTGAATTTGGTTCTAAAGTTCTTAATGGGAGCTCCGTTTGAGCCCTTGCATTCTTGCCCGCTGAGACTGTTGGTTTTTAAGACTGCATTTTTAGTTGCGGTTACTTCCGCACAAAGAGTGAATGAGTTGCAGTCACTTTCCGTCAAGCCACCTTACACAGTGTTCCATAAGGACAGGGTTGTCCTTAGGGTTCATCCTTCTTTTCTTCCGAAGGTTGTGTCGGAATTTCACTTGAGCCAGGTCATTCTTCCGGCGTTTTATCCTCCTCCGCATCCTGGTAAGGAAGAGAGGCTCCATAGGTTGGATCCTAGGAGAGCTTTAAGTTTCTATCTCTCATGGATGTCCTGGGTCAGAGGGGCCGATCAGCTCTTTGTTGGATACGCTGGAAGGCTTTTGGGTCAAGCTGTTTACAAGCAGACCTTGTCCAGATGGATCATTTTGACGATCTCTGAATGTTACCGTTTGGCGGGTAAGGACCCTCCAGTAGGCTTACGGGCTCATTCTACTAGGGGTGTGGCTGCCTCCACTGCTCTGCAGAGGGGTGTTCCCATTCGTAAAATTGGTGAAGCAGCCACATGGTCCTCTGTCCATACTTTTGTGAGACACTATTCCCTGGACTCTATCCATGGACAAGATTTGGCCTTTGGTAAGGCAGTCCTATATTCAGCAATTTGATTGGGTATTCTAAATTGATGAAATTTTAAATTCTTTTCCCACCTCCAAATGTTGGTACTGCTTTGGGAGTCTGTCAAAGATGTGGAATATGCCGGAGGACACAATCCCCTTGAAGAACAGGTTACTTTCTTACCTGGTAACGTTCTTTCGATGGGGATGTTCCAACGTATTCCACATCGAACCCTCCCAGCCTGCCCCTCTACAGAATTTCATATGCGATTGCAGCTTACGTTTCCGCAAGGCTTTCTGCAGTCATACTGGCAGGTGATTGGTGCCACACGTTCTGGGGAAAAAAACTACAACTGAGGCTACGGGCGTTGTGCGTCCTAGATATAACATCCGGTGACGTCGACGGAGGTCCTTGAGGGACAGCGTAAGGACGCCAACGCCGAAAAGTGTTCCGAAGCAGCACAGCTGTGGTAATTACTGTCGAAGATGTGGAATACGTCGGAGGAACATCCCATCGGAATAACGTTACCAGGTCAGAAAGTAACTTGTTCTTCCCCATCTGGATCTTGAATTTTGATTAATGCTGTCCCTTATCCACCAAAGGGTAACAGTGAAGCCTGTAAAATAATACTCAACATTAGTAGTACTAAAATCGGTGTGACACGTATGGACCTCTGAGCTTGACCTCTGCTTCTCTTGGTATCTTGCCAAGAATGGTATCTTGCCATGAAGTACACTGCAGTGGAACAAGCATACCTATTAAAGAATATTTTACTTGCAGTGATGAAGTTCTAGGCTTGCGGCTAGTGGGTAGGACTGGGATGACGATGGGATCCAGGGGACCACCACCCATCCGGTGATAAAAGGATCCAGGGCTAGGTAATAGAGGATTCCCCTCCTGTCTTCCATAACCTCTGTCGAGTATGCCTACTTGGCTGTGCCTAGGCATCTTATCCTTGCACCTTGCAGACCATGATGTAGTTTGCCTTTCTAATGACCATCACAGCAGTCTTGCAACAGGAGACTGCTGTCCGTAGACACAATACTTAGTTGTGACCGGGGGACTGGATCCCAGATGGTGGCCTTATGATACACCAGATTGGTCTGCAGCACGTTCCCCCTACTAGGTGATAACACATGCCTAATGTTAGTCAACACGCACACTTGCCTATCACTCCACAAAGCCTCCACACCATAGCGCACTTATACAATTTGTGAACCAAAGCCTGGTGGATGGTGGGGGTTGCAGCACTGACAGCTGGTGTGGGGGTGGGGGCTCAGTTTGAGGTTACTCTTCCCACACGTCACTATTCCTCCTCCCACTATTACTACTCCTACCACTCTCTGCAACACAACTTTCTTTCACTCAGTCGCTTCACAAACACTCCTTACACTACCTAGACTACTTCATTCACTTCACATACATGCTAACTCCCACAGCCGTACCCTTGCACTAACTAAACCAACACTTCACCAAAGGCCTCCATACTGCACCACTTCCTCATTCCGCCTGCTGGTCTCTTGGCTCTCCTTCTGCGTTGACCTCTCCTGAGCAATCTCCAGCTTCCTGTCTCCCCCCCCCCGCTTATATTCTCTCCTTGTTGGGGATTGGTCCTATGCCCCTGTACAATCCTGACCTGTCTTCATGCCCATGGGAGTATGTGTGTGTGGAAAAAACAAATAGTGGGCTAACCCCTGCCCTCTTTCTCCGCACTGGGCCGTCACTTAACGATAAAGTTGGGAATGATAATTGCATTTTTAGAGTTCAATGAGCAAGTTTGATGGGATAGGCTTGCCACTGCCTTCCTCAAGTTCAGTATCCCAAAAGGCGTTTTGGAAGTGTCTAGGGAAAACAAACCTTCTCCCAGGCATAGTGTTTTTGAGGTATAGTGTGAGACACAGCCTTACTGCAATTTCTCAGGCAGGCATAATGGGAAGGGGTAAGATATTAACCTTTCCCAGCTGCCACCCTCAGTAGTGTCAAAATAACAAAAAAACGAACACATTAGGCCTCAACTTCACTTAATGCATGCTTAAAATTCTGGCTTTGCAATTATATTTTCAAGTATTTTTAACACTGAAGACAGAGGGGCCATGGAAGTAGATCACATTGGAGACCACATACTACAAAGCAATGTTGTCTGTCAAATAGGTGGCCAAGAACCACCTTTGTACCTTTAAATCCTAAGAGAGGCAGGCCTTTTTTTTTTGCGTATCAGAGGTTCTGAACTACATGACCTTTGTTCTGTTTTAATTAGATGTATGATTTCAGACAGTCCATTCACTAGCTATAGGCATCAATGGTTAGGCAGGCAATCAATCAGACCCGTTCAAAAACCTCTACGCCCACAAATGGGGAACCATTCAGCTGCAGCATCACGCTTGGAAAGAGTTAATAGTATGTGCATTTTCGGATGGGGCGCATGGGTCCATGAATGCTGGTAGACAAAATAAAATAGAATCTATAATGGGTATCAGATCTGCAAGAGTGATTTTTTTTGCTTTGAATACAAACATTTATTTTAAAAAAAAGCTGATCAAGACCGCACAAACTCAGAAGTAATGGGGCCAACGACGATCTAAGGTACGTATCCTGGTCTGTGCCACAATGGGGAGCCCCCTCTTATTGGGACAATGAAAAAATAACATGCACAATTCAAATCAATCAGGCAGCATTGCAAAATATAATGCATAATGGTAAAACTTTCTAAATTACAAGCAACCCTGCTCAAGCGGAAAATAATGTTGACGTTCCATTTAGATAAGTGATTTTACCTGTAGAGAGCTTTCAGTAAGAGCATGCGTAGTCAACCACGCTCCAGCTAAGGCCGTCAAATACAGAGAGCATTGTCCCTTGAAGTCAAAGTAATGAGCTAACAAATAGTCGTAAAAGACAGTGACATTAAACACTGCGTGCAATGAATACTGCTGATTGTCAGCACTGCCACAACAATACAACAGTTAATTTACCGGATGTAGGAAATCGTAATTGTTCTCTTCGACAAGAGCCATTCAGTGGCTTGCACAGCTCAACAAGGGAGATTGCTACTCCTCCTACCATAATTGGTCGGCAACAAGTCTCAGGGTTGAGTGATTGTTGAGAATACTGAAGAGTGCCTCTACAATTGCAGAAAGAATTGCAAAGGAAAAATCGACTGCAAGTTTCGAAATATGTACGGTCATCTAGCCGTCAGATAAACTCTGCACCTTTGGTGCGCAGGCCGGTGCCACCACAACTGTAAGGCCAGTGCCCATGCCGACCAGCCCAAGTGGGAGGGGAGGTATTGGTGGACGCTGCCCTTAGTGGCGTCACCCACTTCCATGAGAAAGCCAGCCATGGCAGGGCGTACTGCGGCAGGGTGTGGGGAAGGAGGGAACCATGTCGCGCCACTGACAGTAGGGCCAGTCGTTAAACCATGAAGGGAGGGGTTGAAATCGGTGTGCGTGCAGGGGCGGTGGTGGTGATGGGCAGTATTGAAAAGCATGTAGCGCAGGAATTTGTAGGGGTGTTTTCCTGCCCGCTCGACATAGAAAGAGGCACTGCACCCTCTTCCAGCCTACAGACGGCAAACCCTTGGTGGATTGATCCTTACCCATCACAGGTATTTTCCCTGTGGTCTGGATGCAGTGCCTAATTCGTTATGTCCCAGGTTGATGACGTCCCACTCGTCGAAGAGACGCAGGTCGAGCACAGAATGGAGGAAGTTTCCACAAACCCCTCAGCCCCTTGAGGCATGACTGACCAGGCCTTCTGGCAGCAATTTTCCGCATTAGCCAATGAACATGGGTGGGAACATGCAATGTCATGTCTTGGGAGGGGGGGGGACCTGCCCCCACCCCTTTTGAGTATTGCCCCAAACGCTCCCACAAACTCTGATGTGGTTACCCCTTTGTATCCACCCCTTGTGCCAGTCGTACGCACACCCCAAGCGCCTCCGCCATCTAGGAAGAGACAAACTAAATCTGCAGGTGTCCCCCGCTTCACTTAGGTGGACTCACCAGCTTTGGCTGGCATATTCTCCTTCTCCATGGTCGGCTGGCAGCACTTGTTCAGCGTCTCCTCTTTGGCTGCCGTATTCGCTTCTTGGCTTCTGAATGTCCCGCGGTACCCGCTGGGCTCTTCTGCTTCATAGCTTCAGGCTCTGGTAAGGCAAAGTCTGCTGCCAAACACCTGCAAGCTCTGGTAAGCCCTCTACTGTCTTCTGGCAATCCTGCAGTCTCGACTGGGCTCTTCTGCTTTGGGTCTTCAGGTTCCGATAAGGCAAAGACTGCCTTCAAACAACTGCGAACAGTGACAAGCCCTCAGTTGGCTCCCTGCATTCCCGCAGTGTTACTCCTTGCGGTCAGCTTCCCTGCTTTCTAGCAGCCTGTCGAGTAGTCCAGCATCCAGTTGATTTTATGGATTCCAAATTGCACAGTAATATATGGTTGCACTTGGGTCGAGAGATCTGTACATGTGGACTGTAAAGTGGTCCAGCCTGTGTTTCGATCGTATAGAACTATCCAGAAGTAGTGTTTTGCCTAGGCACTGAACATCAGGATATGCATATCTGGATGCACCATAAAGCAACTCTGTATATTGATGTGTTACTGCAGTGATCTTTGCGTAACCTGAAGATCGTTTTGAACCATGGTATTTCCACTCAATCATCCTCCTCTAGTCAAAAGAAATATCATTGAGTTGGGTAATGAACAGCTATTTCCGGATCAAAGGGAAGATTAAGTACAAAAAGCACGTGTTGTAAGTGGTTGGCCATGGGAGGCGGGTGTGGGGGTGATGGAGGCAATTGGGGGCAGGGGGAGAATGCTTAGTTGGCTGATTTGTTCAATATGCCTCCAAGTATACTTACACTACCTAATACTAGGTTAGTATGCTGTCCTGCCAATTATTATTGATATACTTCCGTCCATCACCATCAGATAAGGCAACTCCACACACTTGATCACCCTTAGATCTTTGGTGCATTTCACAAAATCTGGGCCCATCATTTGCAGTTCCACAGTGTGTGCCTGGACCGTTCTTTTCATTCTGCATAGCGCAAGATGAGCCAGGCATTTTATTCCTCTATAATTGGGACTGCTTGTGGCACGGACACCTTTTTGAAGCCCCTGGCGCGTGTGAAATGAGTGAACACACATAACCGCTCCCATTAACAGCATTTCTTCCCACACCACTCAGATCAGAGTACCATGAATTGGGGAACTCAGGGTGATGAATATCCTCAATCACATCAAAACCCAACCCTTGATACGTATCCTACTTTTGTCGTACTCCTCTCTTCATTTTTCTATAGACCTTCTCAAAGATGGCCGCTTTAGCAGTACTGTCAGACATATCATTATACCATTTCATAGTGGTCGACAATCCCCTGCTTGTTGTAAACCTATTTCTGCCTTCTTCAGACATATGTAAGGAAGGCATGGTATCAAAGCAAGACACTCAAGTTATCACAGTTCAAGGGTGTTTATTAAACTGTGAAAATGGGTGTGATAAACGCCTAATCTAAACCTAAATCGAAGATGGGAGAAAGCTACGACCATCAAATTATAATACAGCCCTGGTAGAGTCTAGTCAAATACAAAGGGCCTATTCTAAGAAAAACCTATTGCCAATCCTTACCGCTATGCTACATAAATAGTGTGGGATAATGTTCACAAAGAAAGAAGTGTTCTCAAAATGATAAGTCGGGATGTTATGGCTGGGGTCTCCCTTCCCCACATTTGAAGCACGGGACAAGGCGGGACTCTCGAGCACAGCACAGTTCTGGGCTTCTCTAGCCCGAGTTTACAGTTCCGTTTTACAATATCAGGGCCTTCTGTGCCCAAGTCTCTTTTATGCAAAGCCTCTTGCTTCAGAGGGCCTTATGTATCACAAAGAACAAACAAAAGGTCCTTCTACTAATCTTCACGTTGGGTGATTACTCTTCACCCGAGGATCCCCTCAGCTGGACTCTGATCCCCTTTACAACATCAGCCTCCCTCAATCGTGCTCAGGCCAATAACTCACTGTGGACATCCCTCAGCCAGGTTCACGTTTGTCATCACAATGCAGTTCACTTAGCTTTTCAATTCACAGCATCATCTTGTAATATTCCGGAATCTTAATGTCTTTTAAAACAATCCTCCGGGTTACCTTCTCCACTTTACTTAGGTCCCCCTCGTTCGAGCTCAGACCTCCCTTCACCTGCCTCCCTCCCAAAGCATTTGCCACTTCACACAGAGACTTCCAAAGGGCGTTTAGGTCTTGCTGGGTCACTCCATGATTCTTTGGCAAGTGCAGGTTTCACGCTGTCACAATTTTCATGGCGTTCCCCTCAGTAACACAGTACACTTCATTTTCACAATGTGTCAGACTTTCGACTGTACAAGCGGTTTGGTTTGACCCTTGTTTATGACTTCTAACGCCGGCCTCCCCTAGAGCCCTCTTGGTTTTTGTGGTTTTTTCTCACTTCAACATATTGTCCTTGTTCTAGAGCTGGGCATTTGTTAGTCTTTTGAATGAGCGTTGACACGGCTCCGGAACACTAATCCTGATACCTCGGTTGCTCACAAAAGACCTTGGTGTGTGATCTTGTCATCTTCTGCGCCAGTGTTGCCACTGCAACTTTTAGTTTAACACAGTCCGGTCCACTGTTTCCTCCAACTCGCCGGCTGTGCAGAACTCTTTGGCTTTTCTTCTGCTGGAGTCGAGAACAGTACCACAGCGGCAAGCTCTTTTCCCTGCCCTGGCTGTCGGTGCTGAAGGGCCCTGTGTATCGTTGAAATCTGTCACACCAATTACCAGCTGCAATTCCCGGTCTTACTGTTCTTTTATCGAAGGCTTCGCGGCTCTGTTGAAAAAGGCAAGGGCAATTCCATCTTTGTCGTCCTTTCCGTTTCCACTGCCTTTCTCCTTCGTTTGAGCTGCCGTCCCAGAATAGCTGCTTTCTCGTCCATTCGGCCTTGCTCAAAGTGTGCTCTTGTGCTCCGCCTTTTATCCCTGTTGTGATGAGAAAGGGCAGTCAGGTGTGTGTGTAGTTGTCGGCAATTGCCTGACTTTGCCTGCCCCTTGTGTTGGGACATGTCGGGTATGAGGTTCTGGTGTTAATCTGTCTTGCTTCAAAACTGGGACATGCTCGCAGGCTTTCATTAGCAATTTTATACCTCCTATTCCCCTGGGTATTCTTTCTACCTCCTAGTTTGTTAACCCTCGCCCTGGGGGGTGGGTAAACTCGGAAGGGTGAGCTTTATAGGGTTTGTGAAATGAATGGGAAACGTCTGTAAAATAATAGTTTGACGTTTTGTCGAGGGAAGGACCTGGGTTATTGTTGTGAAATTAATAGTGGGGATTGTGGGAATGGTGGTGTTTGGTTAAAGCAGATGGGGAGTTCGGCCAGTAACCACCTCGTGAGATGACAGATGATGGTCTTTACTTGGCTGTGTACGTAATCTAAAAAGGGCCAGGGGCAGAGACAGTACACCCAGTTTTTCTTGGTGGTGTACAATTTGGATAACTTGCTCTTAAGGGGGCTGTTTATTCTCTCTACAATGCCATTGGCCTGTGAATGATAAATCGAACACATCCGATGCTTGATGCCAAGTAGTGCTGCAACGTGTTGGAATAATGCATTGAAGAAATGTGTGCCATTACCTCGCAAACACCCCAGCGTGGGAAAACTTCCTGCAGTAGAAACCTTACAGCACACTTGGTATCCGGGGCGCATATGACCCTGCTTCCACCAACCTGGAGAAGGGACAGACTACCACAATGAGGTTCTTAGACCCATTACAATGCTCACCCACATCGTCGTAGTCTAAGTGTAATTCACAGAACGGCCCAGTAGGGCATGGCAAATTGCCCCGTAACGTTCATAGTGTCATCCCTGTACTAAAACTTTGACAAGATGCAATGTATGACCATTTCTGTGATGCTTTCCTGGAGGTTTGGTATAAATCAATCCTCCCGCATCGCTGCGGCTATGTGTTGTTTCGAACTGTGAGACGGGTAGTGGAATTGGTCAAACGCTACTGCTAGCAGCTCCTGGGGCATTACTGTCTTCCCAGAGCTCTCCTACCCTCATAACAGATCTGTCGGAGACTGCTTACATCCTCTCCGTAACCACAACTCCTTTTCCCCTCTCAGATGCCCTTCCTAGTAATTCGATAATCTGGGAGATGGACAATGCTGTGTAATGCACTGGATGCTCCTCTGTTGGTGGGGTAGTCACAACCTACTCCGTGGATATTGCATTTGACAGATACGCTGCCATTTTGGCTGCCACATCGGCAGCTGCGTCCCCCCCCGAGATTTTCTGTCCCATGAGTATGGGCGGCGCACTTGACAACCGCCACAACAGATGGCTGCGATAACGCTTCTATCAGCATCTCTAACAGCACTGCATGCTGGACTGGTGATCCATCCACCCTCCGAAACCCCCTCCTCTTCCAACGGGACAGATAGGCGTGTACCATTGTTGTAACATACGCCAAATCCAAATATATTGTGACATGACGCCCTTGGATGCTCTCAGCACTTGAGGACCACACGTTCTGCCACCTGTGCAGAATAATGCGTGAGCAACCTTTTCATGACCACCACCTTCTACTCCCCTTCCTCAAGTCATACCACTGCTGCCCTTGTTCGTCCCTGCCCATCTTCCAGACAAATTGTGGATGACCCGTCAGTGAAAAGTACCTCACTTTCTACCAATGCACAATCCCTTGCTTTAGGAGTGTCATCCTCTTCCCCCTCATGTTGTACAGTCATGCGCCATCAGGTCCTATGTAGTAGTCTTGTCTGTTAAAAAGGTGGCAGGATTCACCGTCTTACACCTAACCACATAAATATGGGGTTTAGAGATGATAATCTCCTATGCCGACAACCTTTGCGTAGTCGGGGTAGATTTTGCACTTTCTAGAATGGCAAACAAAGAATGTTCCAAATACAATGTTACTGAACACCCCATTATGACCGAAGAACGTTTCTCTGTCAAAGGCAGCAGCTGCTAATGCTTGTTCACATTTGAACTGCCCTTGCATCACTACATTCAGAGTGCCACTATAATAGGCCAATGGTTTGTGGCCCATTGTGCTTTTATGCGTAAAGACTGCTGTCATAAACTGACCATCAGAATGCGAAAACAAATAGAATTCCTGTGTAATCCGGGGTGACCAGTATGGGTGACGAACTAATGACTTCTTTTAATTCATCAAACTGTTTGATCATTTCTGCCGTCCACTGTAACTTGTGGTTCTCTGTTTTCTGTGCTTCCCTCAGGGTCTGTAAAAGTGGCCTTGTTTATGCTGCGTAATCTAGAATCCAGGCCCTGCAGTAGTTACACAGGCCCAGAAACTTCGCCATCTGCGGGTCTGGGGGTGGCGCATACTTACGCTGCCCTGTCGGGTAGTATACTCTTCCCATTCACCGATATGAACTGCCCCAAATAGATTACTTCCTGCTGGTAATGTTGTAATTTAGCCTTGTCAACCTTGTACCCCTTACAGGCCAGCAATTGTAGGAGTGTAATGGAGTCCCTTTGGCACTGATGGTCACTGTCACTACACATTAGCAGATCGTTCAAGTACTGGATAGTTGTGCTAGGCACCAGAATGCTTCCAAGATTAGCATGCATTATTCTGTTACATTACTCAGGCTCTCACAGTACCCCTGAGGTAATCTAGTGTGCTAGAACTGCATTTGGCCCTACGTAAATACAGTGAGATACCTCGACTCTGAATAGAGTGGAATCGAGAAGAATGTATTTTTCAGATCCGTTCGAGTGAAATATGTGGCTTTTTTGGGGATGCTACATAAGATTCTCGCAGGATTCGGAACTACTGGAAACTTTCTGTACCACATCATTTTAGGGGGCAAAGTCTTGGATCCTTCTCCAGTTGCCCCCTGTTGAGGATATATTGCTTTGTTGCACGGGGACGTAAATGACACGTTAATCCACTGTTCCAGTAGGGCCTCTGTTTTTCTAATGCCCTCCTCCTCCTCCTCCTCCTCCTCCTCTCTTGACAGTGGATATTGTCTTACCCTGGAAAGCACTGCACCTGGCTTCAGGCTTATACGCACAGGTGCAACATCTTTCAATAACTGTACATCATGTGGATTTGTAGTCCACAGCTGCAAGGGCACATGCTGTAAATCTTCATCGGAAAATGGGGATGGAGTTACTGTTGCCTTTAGGACACTGCACTCTTCGGTACTTTATCTTTGTCACATGGGGTGCAAATCTCCAGTATTATGTTCCCCTTTTTGTCGTTATTCTCTAACAGCTCGTCATCTGTCACCTCCTTTAACTGCACTGTTGGGTCTACATAGAGCACTGTGCTCCACTCACACCCATCCCTGTCCATTCCTAATAGGATAATCCTTCTGTCCGAAACCAACAACCCCTGTAGGTCCATCGATAATATTCCTGCCACCATCTCGGGCGACGCAGCTAGTCGGAAAAATAAAATCGGTGGATACTCCCCAGCATTGTTTGTCAATCTGGGGCTCCGCTTTCACAAGTACCATAATACCATAGATAAACCTGTCCCACCAACTACCACCTCCATCGTCATTGTGTGGATTATCAACATCCCCCGTACAGCACACAACCCAGGCATGGAACAGACTACTCCATAATCTGTGAAGGATATAGTCATGTTTAACTTACTGAGCATGTCCCTCCCCAGTAAATTGACGATAGAGCTCTCGGAATATTGTAAGGGCACCCGCACTGCCTTCCCTCCCACCTTTACATCAACTCCTCAGTCTACCATGGAAATAGCCCCCGAGAATCCCTGCGTGTCAAGATATTTTCCTGGTAGTGGAAAGTTTCCTTCCATGATACATGATTTAGTTGGACTGAGTGCACCATGAATATGAATTGCTTGTTTCCTATCTTTGCCCCACCAACGGTTCCTCTTCAGGATGGGTAGTCGTCAACAAGACTGGGCACGCAAGGGCTCTCCGTAGGCTGCCCTAATCAGGATATGTGTTCGCTCCAGGGAACGAAAACGGGCTACCTCCTACCACTGCTGCTCCCTCAAAGAGAGCGGCAGCTCCACCTGGCACCCTATTGACCAGGGCAACCCTGTTGACATGGTCAACCATACCATCCTGCTCAACCGTCTCTGTGAAAACCTGGGCATCACTGATCAGGCTCTGGCCTGGCTGACCTCTTTCCTCTCAGATCGACTGTCACAGGTCCAACATGGGTCCTTCCTTTCATCTATCTTCCTCTCTACCTGTGGTGTTCCCCAGGGGTCTAACCTCTCGCCCTGGCTTTTCAACCAATACCTGGCAACTCCCGCCCACTGCATTGCCACTTTCTGCTCATATTTCCAGTGCTACACTGACGACACTCAACTCATTTTCAGGCTGCCCCCTGTCACCTCCTCTCCCATCTCTGATTGCCTAACTGCCATTCAAGATTGGTGTTCCGCCAATGATCTTTGTTTGAATGCCAGCAAGACGGAGATCCTCCTCATTGGCATACCTTCACCATCCTTTCCCCTCACTCTCTGGCCGGCCTCCCTTGGTCCTCCTCCTCCTACACCCACCTGCGAGGCTAAGCACCTCTGGGTCATCTTTGACTCCACCCTTTCCTTCTCTGCCCACATCTGCGATCTCTAAAAAGTCAAATTTCCGACTGCACCTCCTCAGAGGTACTCTGCCTTTCCTCTCCTTCCCCCAGAAGCTCATGGTATCCCAAGCTCTGGTTCTCTCTAGCTTGGACTATTGTAAAAGCCTCTTTCTAAATCTACCTGCCTCTACACTCCACCCTCTGCAACTAATCCAGAACAGGACTGCGAGACTTGTCCTTGGCCTCAAGCCCTGGGATCGTATCTCTCCAGCTCTGAAATCTCTCCACTGGCTCCCAGTGGATGCAAGGATTAAATTCAAAACCCTCTGCATTGTCCACAAGGCTTTCTGGGGCCTGGGTCCAAAATACCTTCAGCTATCCCTGCGCAAATGCCTCCCCTCTCGAGCTCTTCGCTCCTCTACCTCCAACTCCCTCAGGGTTAGTCGTCTTTCAAAGAAACAAGCTTGGGGTAGATGTGTCTTCGGCTGGGGCCTCCCTCTGGAACAGCCTCCCTGCCCCTCTAAAACTTGAGGAGAACCATCTCCGGTTCCGGAAGCACCTCAAGACCTTCCTCTTTTCTTCTACCTTCGCTCCCCCTCCCCCCTGCTGATCTGTTCTCTATTGGCACTGTGCACCTGGCCACCCTCTGTCCTTCGGGCCCAGGTACCTGCTCACCCTGCCACCCTCCCGCACTGCCTCCGGGCCACCCCTTGCACTGGGGTCTGTATCTGTACACATACAGCCCCCCCTTTTTCTTCCTGCACTTATCAGACCTACCCTGTCTGCTGCCTTAAACCTAGCACTTGCAAATTGCTGGCTGCATTACCACTGTTTGTTGCCTTTATTATGTATTTATTGTTATTTATCTGTTTCTCCTCTGCTTCGCACTTTCCACTTCTCCCTCCTTCCATGCACTTTTCCCCTCCCCCTCTCCCATGCACTTTCGTGTTCTCAGTGTCACTGGACCTCGTAAGATCGCTGTTTTGTTCTCCCCTGTTCCCTTCCCTTCCCTTGCCTTGTCGCGCTCTGAAACACTTGTGTACGAGCGCGATAGAAATAAAATATCAATCAATCAATGCCCTGCTGTTGCGGGTGCCACGCTTGTGAGTCCGGTGCTTGGGGTTGCTAATTATAAGTTTGGTATTGCCTCCATGGGTACTCCTGGTTTTGGTACTCTAATCCTTGAGGTCCTTGGGGGGAGGTCCTGGCTCTGTTGCTGAAACCCATAATTATAACCCACTGCAGACTTGCTCCTGCACTCCCTTGCGAAATGCCCCCACCTTGAACAATTCCAACATTGAGACTGTCTGAACCCACCTGCCCTGGGTCCAAACCCTCATCCTCTTGCTCCTCAATCCCCCTCTCCCTTGCTGTGGCCCTCCTTGTTTCCACTGTGGGCCGGGGTACTGTTGCCCCCCCCTCCCCACTGTCCTTGTCCTCCTTCCACCCAGAGCGCTGCAATACTGACACTCACAACTTGCTGGGTACTCTCTGTTCCTTCCACCTATATGGGCGCCAGCAGAGCACCTGAACCTTTGCCAATTTTTTTCTCCACCAATTTCACTTCATCCCCTTAACGCCTTTGCGCTGTTTCCCTCTCCTGCTACTTAATCCTTTTTTGGAATGATGCACTATTATACCCTGAATTTCCAGCCTTCCCTTTGCCTCAATACCTACAATCTTATCCAGCGCCTTCGGCACTTCCTTCGGCAAACACCTATCGATTGACCCCACGGCCTTCCAGTCTCTGCTATCCATTTTCTCTTGCATTTTAAGAATAAATCTAGCTGGGTCCTAATCATCCCCATAGTATTAGAGACTGCAAATCGGTGATATCCGGGAAGACCCTTCATAATGCGTCCATCAATGCCCTAAATCCATTAAATGATGCTCCATCATGTGTGTTATCCACCAGGGTTACTCCCAGGTATGCAGCCTTAACCCACACCTCCGCAGCCTGATCCACAATTATGGCAACCAATAGTATCTTCAGATCACCTATTGCTAGGGGTACTCTACTGTTTGTTTTTCAAACTCTTATATCCACTTACTCGTCCCTGCTGTGACATGTGGGAGGGTTATAATTAAATTATTCGTATCAATTTCGGGGCCAGGGCACATCCCCTTCCTCCACATCTTCTCCCAACACTGTATTCTCATCTCGCAAGATAATCCACCCACCCTGGCTCCTTTCTTTCTCAACACCTACATGTTATACCTTCAGTATCCATCTTGAGAAATATTTCCCCTGATTTCCACTCTCCCGATCCTTCTCTCAATGCACTTCTATCCCTTCCTGTTGGGGATGTCTGTAACCTTTTCAGTTCCGTTAGGATACCTATCAACCTATCCTCAAACTCCCTAGAGCTGTAACCTGTTGATTCCGGTACTTCGGGCAGGTGGGCGTACAGAGGTGGGGGAGCAGTAGCCTGTGGTGTTACTGACCCTGCAGGGGACCCTACTGCAGCAGGTACATAACTTGGATTAGTGTATCCTTCTGCAGCATATGTTGTCAAGGGATATAATCCACTAGCCCCCCACTGGCGCCCCACCTTTTCCTTCTTCCTTTCTGCACTTCCCATCTCTGTCTCTATGCCTCCGCTCCATTTGCTTGATCCTCTGTCTTCGAACATACGCCAAAGATCGAGAATTTCTTTTCTCTTCTATAGCTGCTTACCTTTATATTTTGCTACTAATGATATGGACATGTGTTCAAAGATGCTCTTGTTGTGAGAGCCCTGCCCTGGCAATGGGCAGGGCATCCCCCGTCCTCCTGTCTCCACTATCCACTGCTTATGATATTGCTCCACGCTGTCACGATAGTGGCAGGGTCTTGTACATGTGCTCCATTGGTAATCCTCCCCCATTGCTAGTGACGTCTATTTCTTACTAGCCCCGCAAAACTCAGAAGAGGAAAAAAGAGCGTTAGAACACTTAACTAGAAAGCACAACTCCCCAGAACTGCTAACCAAATTACAGAAATTATCTAAATCCTACAAACTTGGTGTACTCACCCACAAAGCAGAGTCTTTGAATGACCGAATAGTGGCTGCAACCTCCAATACTAAAGAGCTATTCGCCATTATCCAAGAACTAGAATCCCCCATCCTTCCCACCAACACCGTAATCCTGAGCAAAGACTGGTGCACCACCATTCAAGATGTCCTATCCTCCAAAGTGTCTATGCTCCAAAATAAAATAGCAGCGCAAAAAACAATTACTACAGCTCAACCCTACGCCGCCCCACCTTCAGACCGCGACTACCATCTCAAATGCACCAGAATTCCACTTTACAGAAGTGACCACAGAGCAAGTCCTCCAAACTATAGCTTCACTTAAACCTTCCAATTGTAAAGGTGACAGCACCCCAGCCAAAGTCATTAATAACTGCGCCACAATACTAGCGCCCACCATCACCAGCTTCATAAATGAGTCCTTCAACTCCAGCCACATTCCGGCATCTCGGCATCTATCAAAGTAGCCTGGGTCACACCCCTACTCAACAAACCATCACTAGACCCTACCATCCCCACCAATTACAGGCCAATAACAACCGTGCAATTCCTCCTCAAAATCATCGATAAAATAGCCTACACACAAGTACAAGCACACCTCGAACAAAACCACTTACTAGAGGAAAGACAATCAGGCTTCCGCCCCAACCACAGTACTGAAACAGCCCTCCTGGATTAAAAAAAAAAACAGATGGACGCGATCAGAGATTGTGGTAAACTAGGCATCCTATTACTCCTAGACCTCTCAGCAGCGTTCGACTTGGTTGACCACAACAAACTATGCCAAACACTCACCACCAATTTCCACTTCTCCCAGAAGGCCACTAACTGGATAAAATCTTTCCTTCAGACCTCACCTCAAGAGTCACCCTAAGAGAAGTAGCAGCAGACCCCATCCCTGTACCACTAGGGGTACCACAAGGCTCCTGCCTCTCCTCCACCCTATACAATGCCTACACCAAATTACTCTTCGCTGCATTAGATGCCATGGGAGTAATTTATACAATTTTTGCTGACGACACACACATCCTCATCCCCATCACAGGCAACCTGGAACAAGAGACAGCCACCATCAACACTATCTATTCCCATATTCAAAACTGGATGGCAAATAACAGTCTCTGCTTCAATGGAGAAGAAACTGAGATCCTCATAATTGGTTCCCCGGCCAGACTCCGCAAACTCCACCCTTATTACACTTCCATCCTTGTCGATGGCACTCCCATCACCATCTTCCATAAAGTCAAAACGCTAGGAGTACACCTCGACCCCAAGCTCACCATGAATACTAACATCAGTGCGCTCGCCTCCTCAACATCCTACACCGCCAAACTCATTACCCTAAGCAGGCCCCTCCTCACTACAGGCAACTGCCTAACCCTTACTAGAGCCCTCCTCCTAACTAAAATAGATTACTGCAACATCCTACTACTAGGTACCACAAAAAACAACCTTGCCAAACTCCAACTCCTACAAAACAAAGCCCTCCGAGCAGCACTGGGCATTAAAAGAAGAGAACACATCACACAACACAGAAGAGATGCACACTGGCTCCCAGTACATGCAAGAATCCTCCACAAAACACTTACCGCTACCCACAACTGCCTATTTGATGCTATCTTAATAGCTGCATCACACGCAAAACCTCACCCAGATTACTCGGATCGAGTGCCAACACCCAGCTCCTCATCCCACGCTTCACCTTCACATCCTCAAGAGCAGGCAATACCAGCTTCCCCATTGCACCCCCCCCCCCGCATCTGGAATTCACCCCCCCCCCACCTGTCCAACGAAGCTTCCTTATCCAAGTTCAAAAAGCTACTCAAAACTTGGCTATTTAACAAATTCCAATAACTTGTCACCAGTTCCTCAGCGGACTGGGTCACCCTCTCAGCAACCTAGACTACTCACTGCAAAGAACAATGATACCCAAGCTGTACATACCACTCTGCCTACTAAATGCTTGTAATTTTGAAAGTAGACTGTGGCTACTATATGTATGTAAAATTGGAAACATTTTGTATGTAACCCTTACATGATAAAGAAGATATATGCAACTTACGCCGTGACACCCAAGGGTTTGGGCATGTAACCAAATATAATAAATTTAAATAAAAATAAATAAAACCCCTCTCGTGCACCGCGCACCCTACAGGTGCTTGCAACTACAAAAACAAGAAAATCAACTTCCCAACATTCTTCACCACCCTTCCCTGCACACCCACAGTATTCCCAACACAATTTTGAGTTTTAAACCCAAATCAAAATCTTATTTCTTCAGATCCTTTTGATCCTTCTTCAAGGAAGATGACAACGTACCCTTCGGTTATGAACGTTTGGGGACTCCCAATGTTTCAGAAGAGTTGGTCTCGGACAAATCTCGTCTTGAAGACCTAGCCACATATCTAAAAGAAGCTAGGGTTCTGGATACCTCTCCTGAGATGGAATTCAACACAGCAGACATACACACTCGCCCTAATGCGACCTATTGAACGGTCATGAGTAGGGTGATTGAGTATTTGGGTTGGGGACTTCCTACTAAGGACATTACCCAGGATGACCTTACTGACATTTTGGATATAGGTCCCCCTAAGGAGCCTATGCTGCCCTTCCACATAGCACTAAAGAATCCTTGTTTAAGAAATTGGCAAAAACCTGACACCACTCCTGCTGTGAACGAGGGGTTGGTGAAAAAGTACAAACCTTCCTCTGTTGACCCAGACTTCCTTTCCTGGTACCCTTCACCAGAAAGTTTGGTGGTGCAGGTGGCTACTTCTACCTCAAATGCCACAGCTTAGCCAACCTTTCCTCCAGATATGGACAATAAGACATTAAAATGCACTAGGTAAGAGCGTATTCTCTGTGGGAAGCATGGCATTGGAAGCCATTCATGCATCTTCTGCTCTGGTGAAAACGTACACACTATGGTCATTTCCCAGGCAGCAGAAAACATTACCGAAGGGGAGATGGGAGATGGCTGGTAAGGAGACTTCCAGCCAGCCCCTTCAGTCAGGCCTTGATGCAACAGATTGCGTCACCCGATATATGGGCTTGAGTGCGGTAATCAGGATATTTGTGTGGTTACGCAAGTCTCTTTGCCCCCAATGTTTAATCGAGGCTCCTGGACATGTCATTCGATGGGTCCAACCTTTTTGGACCAAATAGCTGTTAAGGCTGTGCCAAAATCTTTTGGGGATGGCCAATCGTCAGCTGCAACACCACCCGCCAACGCAGGTTTGGAGAGGTTGTTCGTTTTTTTACTACTCCTCTTTTAGTCAAAGGGGGGGGTGGAAAGAGGTAATGCTACCCAAAAAGGATAAAGGAGAGTCTCACGTGCCCCCAGAGTCAATGGAGGAAAAACTGCTCAGTCTGCCACCTCCTCACTCGCCTCTGCCACTGCCCCAAAGCCTCTCTGAGCACTTTGCTCACAGGACCCCGATGGGAGGCGGGTTGACCCAGCATCTGCAAGAAAGGCATTGCATTACTTCAGATGCATGGGCACTACAGACAGTGGCCCAAGGGTACTGTCTCACTTTTCTACGAAGGCTCCCAGATTGTCCCCTGAGTGAGCAATCTCTTTTGGAACTGGTTCCGCTCCTTAGACAGGAGATTCATTCCCTGTTGGAGAAAGGTGCCAGGGAAAGAGTACCTGTAGCACAACAATGCCGGGGTTGGTACTCCACTTATTTTCTGGTTCCCAAGAAAGACTGAGGACTGTGACTCATCTTGGACCTGAGACACTTTAACAAATTCCTCAGGAAAGACAGATTCAAGATGCTCACTCTTTCACAGATCCTCTAGGCCCTTCAGCTCCAGGATTGGATGGTGCTGCTCGATCTTCAGGATGCTTACTTTCATGTGTCAATACGTACCAGCACAGAAAGTACCAGAGGTTTGTCATTGGCAGTGCTCCTTATCAGTTTTGTGTACTGCCTTTCGGGCTCCTCTCTGCCTCAGGCAGTGCTCTAGATAAGATGTTGAGGTGGGAGTATTTTACCCCCTGTTTTTTTTAATTGGAGAGTAAACGCAATTTCAAGTGTAAAAATTAGTTTTCTCTTTCGCAAATGAGTATAAATCATGCGACATGCATTGAACATGTGCATTAGGTTAAAAATGTATTACTCCTACGTCCTGTCCCCTTTCCTCCATACTTATGGGACATTCCTCTGTCCTGTGGGTCGGGACTGGAGCACTTTGTAAAAAGCATCACATTTTTCAAAAATGTGTCCTTCTTTTTACGTGGGGTACGGCATGCGGCCGTAACCCGCCCTCCTTAGCTCCGCCCAGCGCATCGCCCATAAGTCCTTTTCTCTACATGATCGGAACTGGACTCACTTGCATCTTCGGAAGATTTTTTTCCTTCCAGTGCCCTTCTCTCCTGCTCCGGTTTAGCGGTTGCGTAGTAGTCCGTCTATGCTGTTTCGGTTAGATTTTCCTAATTGTTCTTCCTGCGAACGACGTTTCGCTAGCGTGGATCTCCATCCTCTTTGTTTAGTGTTTGGGTCCGGACCACCGGTGGGACTTGTGCTTCTACTGCGATTTCCCTTTCGGTCAGGGCACTTCGTCGTCTGGAACGGTGGGAGGAGGTGTTTCAGCGTGTTCCTCCTCAGCATTTTCAGAGTTTGATCAACCAGAAGAGGAGACGCCCGGTAAGTTCTAAAGTTTTTAGGGCACCCCAACCGGGGGACTTCTTCCTAGTCCGGGAGGGGCTTTAAAAGCTCTGTCACCGGGGTTTCCCCTGAGGTGCCTTCAAGGTCCAAGAAAAGTACCAGAGTTTTCTCTGAGGGCCTCCATAAGGGGCCTGCTCACACCGGATTGCAATCCAAAGCCCCTCCTGTGGGGGCTATTCAACGGCCCAGTTCTACTAAGGTGGTGGGTACCGGAGCTTGCTTCGAGGTCTCCTTGTCTGGAGCTTCCCATACAGACACTGGGGCGTGCCCCGAGGCCTCTATTGGGGTTTTCTTTACCAAACCAAGGTTCAAGGCCCCTCGTGAGGGAGCCGTTACCGAACTCTGGTCCGAGGTTCCTCTATCGGAGGCTAAGGTGACTGACAGAACTGAGAGGCCTGTTAAAGTCTTGTCCCGCTCTAGTGGGGATACCGGTTCTGTTGAGGGGGCACAGAGTGAGGTCGCTGACCGTAATTCCTCTGTTACCGGCATCGCAGAGGTTCCTAATTTGGCTATTAGTATGTCTCAGAAACATCCTAGGCCACACAGTAACGGCTCTGCAGAGGTTCCTTGTGTCGAGGCTAAAGTCAAGACCCCTGACCTGCCTCACTCACACATGTGATGCAGTTCTCCTCAGGTGCCCATTCCCGCGCGAACTGCGACAGCCATTTTGGACTCTTCCCTTACACCTTTGCCATCGGAGTTGGGAGCATTTTTTCAGGTGAACAGCGTTTTCCTTGTGCACTGTTTCGTCCAGTTTGACTGGAACGCTAGGATGCCATTAAAGCACTCGGTCTAGCTCCCTGCAGCGTCTGCGCCATTGATTTACGTCAACCCGGCTGGTGAGGGCTCCTCTTGGCAATCCTCTCCCTTGCGGCCCTGGAGCTATTCCTCTCGTGAGAGGCTTCCGCCTGCAACAGTGTCTAAGCCTTCGGCAGAAGCTAATGCACTCCGACCCCATGAAGGAATATTTCAGAGGTCTTTTTAAGGAAATATGCCCTCCAGGGCCCGGTTCCGTTCCGACGGTTCCCATCACAGTTCCGGCAGCTGTCCCACCTCTACCAGTTGGCCCACCTCCAGCCCTTCCACCTCCGCCACCCTCGTCTCTAATAGACAAGTCTTCGGCGGAGCCAGACGTGACGCAGGTCGGTCCGGACGAGTTGGATGATGCGCAAGAGGATCAGGATGGTGATGACCAGCCCCTCTCTGTTACTACGTTCCATGACCAGGTACTGGACATGACTCTTCTGGATGTTCCAGTACCTGAGGCACCCCTTCCGCAAGGAGGGGTGCTTTTGTGGGCGTTCACCTTGTGTGCTCAGGAGCGCACCGGCTTGTTCTTTCAGAAGGACATTTTGGCCGAGGTCCGCAAAGCCTGGGATAAGCCACACTCTGGACTGCATGTTAACAAAAAGATTGACGCCCTTTATAGGCTTCATACTTCGGAGGAGGTAATCTTAACGTCTTGCGTGCTTCCTTTCTCCACAGTGATGGCGGCCGCTACACTCTAATCCAGACCGGCTTCAGCGTCATCTACAGTGGCGGCTCAGGTTCTGGCCAAAGGGGACAAGTTGCTTGATTCTTTGGAGAGGAAGATCTTTGCTTATTCGCCTCTGCAGTTGCGCCAGGCGAACGCAGAGGTCTGTTGGAATTTGAGGAGTTCATTCCTGCGGACAAGCTGGACGATTTCAAGGCTCGCTTGTCGGATGCCAAAGTCCTGGCGCAGGATATGCTTGAGGCTGTGGCGCATCATGTCGACTCCTCGGCTCGTGGCCTCATGCTTGCCACGGACACGTCTTGGTTTCATGCCACAAAGTTTTCCAAGCAGATGCAGGATAAACTTCTGGACCTGCCTTTTGACGGCAAAGAACTGTTCCATTCGTCAACGGACGTAGAGCGGACTAAAACTAAGGACAGCACTAAGACGGCCAAGTCTTTGTCCGTTCTGGTAAAACCACCTTTTAGGGCTCAGAGAACGCCTTTGCAGCCTCGGTCTTCCTCTGGTTTTCGTGGATTTCTAGGTTTCGGGCGTCAGCAGCGAGGCCGGTTTTTCCTCTCGGTCCTCGGCCTCTTCCTCAGGATCTGGGGTCCCGCCTCTGAGAAGCCTGCTAAATGAGGGTTTTTGATGCTCGCACGAGACCCCGGTGGGAGGGCGCATTGCGTCTCACTGGGAGGCGTGGCAGACCATCACCGAGGACTGGAGGGTCTTGTCAGTAGCAAGGGCGGGCTTCCGCTTGCCACTTCCCCCTACCCCACCCTTCAATCCTCCTTTCCAGCCGTCGGGGACGCCCTCCCTCAGAGCCGAAGTCCAGAAGCTTCTGGATCTCAAGGCGGTGGAACCTGTTCCCCTAGGGGAGCGAGGAGGGGGCTTCTACTCCCGTCTGTTCACAGTGCCCAAAACCAACCAGGCTGGCCTGCGCACCATCCTAGACCTTTCCCAGTTCAACCTTTCTCTTCCACAAGAGAAATTCAAGATGATCACCCCCGGCCAGATAAAGTCCTCTCTACAGAACAGCGACTGGCTCAGCGTGGTGGACCTTCAGGATGCTTATATGCATATACTCCTTTTGAGCCCGCATCGGAAAAACCTACAGTTTTCCATGGGGGAGGAGCATTTCCAGTTTCGTGTGCTCCCTTTTGGTCTCAGCTCGACGCTGCGTGTCTTTACGAAGATTTCAGTCATCGCAGCTCATCTTCGGCTTCAGGGTATCCATGTGTATCCGTATTTGGACGACTGGCTGCTGCGCAGTCCCTGTCCACTGAAAGCCTCGAGAAACCTTCAATCTCTTCTCCAGCTCCTGTTCCACCTTGGGCTGTCGGTGAACTAGCAGAAATCCTGCATGACGGTCTCTCAGGACTTGATTTTCCTAGGTTTTCGTTGGAACACGATCGATTGCAAGGTATACCTGACCGGGGACAGAATGGCGGATCTGTTCGCCAGGTGTCCGGTGTTTATGCAGTCGGAGAGCATGTCGGCCTGGTGGTTCCAGAGGCTTCTGGGCCTCATGGCTTAGTGCGCGCTTGCTCTTCCTCTTGCTCGCCTCGATGAGGCGGACGCAGATGGCTCTTCGGAGCTCATGGCTTCAAGCAGTGGATCCAGGTTCCAAAATGATACTGGTTCCATCGTTCATGAGGACGGACCTCTTGTGGTGGTCATCTCTCAGCAATCTGTCGGTGGGTGCTCCCTTCTTGGGTGCTCCCTTCCAGGACCCTTGCCCGCTATTGACTACCTCCCTTCTGGGTTGGGGTGCGACGCTGGATCATCTTCAAGTTTCAGATCTCTGGTCGCCACAGGACAGACGGCTTCATATAAATTATCTGAAGCTTCTGGCTATATTCCTGGCACTGAAAGCGTTCAAACCAGGTATTGTCAACAAGGTGTTGCGTGTCCGCACGGACAATGCAGTGTCCATGTTCTATTTCAACAAGCAGGTGGGGTACCAGGTCTGCTCCTCCTGTGGATCTTGCCATTTAGATCTGGGAATGGGCAATTCAGCATGGTATCTTGCTGGTAGCAGTTCACATCCCGGGCCAGCTGAATGTCACTTCGGATACCCTCAGCCAACGAGTAATTTTCAGCTACGAGTGGGAAATGAACACAGAGATCCTCTCTGACATTTTTTGTGTGCTGTTGGGGCACTCCAAAGTGGACCTCTTTGCGACATCTACAAACAAGAAGCTTCCCCTGTATGCCTCTAGGAATGGGCTCGGAGCCTCCTCACTCGGGGATGCTCTCGAAATCCCATGGCACAACATGAAGGCCTACGCTTTTCCGCCTCTTCCTCTGATCCATCGGGTGCTTCCCAAGCTGAGGAATACGGTGAATTGCTACTTGCTGTTCATAGCCACTTAGTGGCCAGCCATGTTTTGGTTTCCGGAGCTTCAGCATCGATCAGTGTGCTTGCCGCTCAAGCTTCCACTGGTTCGCGACCTGCTTCACCAGAGCGATCAACAACTGTGGCACGCCTCCCCACAATCGTTCAGCTTGGTGGCTTGTGCCTGAGTTCAGATCTTTAGAGCGCTTCAATTAGTCTGCGGATAACATGCGCATTATTCAAGCTGCCAGGAAGCCCTCAACAAGATCTCCATATAGAAGTAAATGACTACGCTTCTTCTGTCACTGGTGTTTGGCTAGGCAGCTAGACCCCAGGGAGGCTACTATCGAGATGGTCCTGTCTTTTGTCTCACATCTGGCAGAGTCTGGCATCCATGTCTTGTCCTGCAGGACATATTTATCGACTGTTGCCGCTTATCTTTCCACTGACAAGTGTTCCTTTTCACTGTCTAATACAGTTATTAAAAGACACTTTGCGGGCCTGATGCATCTTTATCCTCCTGTTCGCAACCTGCATCTGAGGTGGGATTTGAATGTGGTCCTTACGGCCTTGTGTCATAAGCCTTTGGAGCCCATGGCTACTGTCCATTTTTAAGTAACTTTCATGGAAAGTGTCCTTTTTTATTGCGGCTGAGCATCCATTCCTTACTTTTCATAAAGATAAGGTTGTCATGCGAACGAATCCCGCCTTTCTTCTTAAGGTGGTCTCTGATTTTCATCTGAATCAGTCGATTCTTCCCAGACCCAGCCTCAGAGGCCGAAATGGTTCTGCACTGCCTGGACGTTAGAAGAGCACTTAAGTTCTATCTGGACAGAACACCTGAGCTTAGGAACTTTTCGCAGCTTTTTGTTACTTTCGGAAATCCGCAAGGAAAGTCGGCCTCGAAAGCGACCATCGCTCGGTGGATCGCGGTTTGTATTTTGGAGGCGTATACCATTCAGGGTCTTCGGGCCCCAAAGGGAATTCATGCTCATATTGTGCGGGGCAAGGCGGCTGCCGTTGCCTTCCAAAAATATGTTCCCTGGGAGTCCATTGCAAAAGCGGCTACATGGGCCTCCCCATCGGCTTTTTGTAAGCATTACTCTCTGGACCTGAGCTCCAGGGCTGATGCTCAGTTCGGTCAAGCTGTGCTTAAGAACCTGTTTCAGTAAGGAGTTTTCCATCCACCCGTAATTCCTGTGAGGAGTGCTTGGGAATCTCCCATAAGTATGGAGGAAAGGGGACGGGATGTAGGAGTATAATAAAGTTTCTCACGGTAGAGACTACCTTACTCCTAGTCCGTAGTCCCCTTTCCTCCATACAGCCACCCGCCATCCCCTCTAAAAAGGTTCCTCTGTTATTGCTTAAAGGTTATAGACCTGGCGATGGAAAAGAACTGATGGGCGATGAGCTGGGCGGAGCTAAGGAGGGCGGCGTTACGGCTGCGGGCGGTACCCCGCGTAAAAAGAGGACATCACATTTTTGAAATATGTAATGCTTTTTACAAAGTGCTCCGGTCCCATCCCACAGGACGGAGGAATGTCCCTTAAGTATGGAGGAAAGGGGACTGTGGACTAGGAGTAAGGTAGTCAGTACAATGAGTAACTTTATTAAAACAATACTACAAACAATAAGAGATGCATATCACTGTTATGTGCTTCAAACAAGGCATTACACATGTGCAATACATTTTCTTACATAACCTGCGTACCCCTGTGATGATAGCTAGAAAGAAGTAGTTGGGGGGAAAAGATGGCACTTCTGTGCTCTCCTGTTCCGCCACTGTTCGTTTAATGTGTGGGAGCCAGTCTTTCCTGGTTGGGTTGACGGAGTCACAGATACTATTGTTCTGCTAGTTACTACCACATACGTAAGCAGGCCAGGATACATTGCTAAAGAGAGGTCTATTTGGTGGCCTAAATTTGTTGGGACCATTGAATCTTTCTTAGTTCACTCCCAAACACAATCTGATTCCCTGCCTGTGCTATAAAAGATGGCCCACAAGTTAGCATTGATTAATAAAAGGAGCAAGCTTTATGGGTACACAGAATTTAGAGGGCCTATGTTAAGGTCAAATGACATGGGCAGTCTTGTACAATAAACATACTTTTGTGGCAGGACAACAGGCATTGGTATTTAATCAGTGACCTTGCACACCACCCTTGAAGGCCAACACCATGTATACTTAGTGATCTGGTAGCAGCAACGCAGCTCTCTTGGTCACCTGCCCAGTTGACAACAATCTATGCCTGCCTGATGGGATCCCAGCCTGCCTGCTCTTCATCTTCTAGGTTTGGATGTGCTCTGTGTACCATATTCTCCTATCTGAAAGCCCTAAGTCCCAGTGTGAGCTTTAAGAGAGATATGTTAGGGTATAACGCGTAATTTACCTAAGATGGAGGGACCTGGGGCAACCACTTTCCATTGTTCACATAGTCAGTAATAGAAAATGGGTGCACCCATGCATCAGTGGCTTCCCCTACTTGCCAAAATGTAATTTCTTCTTGTACAACCTCTACTGTTCTTTCTCTCCAGGCCCACCACTATTCTCCCCTGGAACCTACCACTTCCTTTCCACTCCACTATGGACAGTGAATTCTTCACTGAAGCATTGCAGCTCTTAATGCCAATCCGTTGCTTTTGGAACTTGTGATTTCCAGGTGTGATCTAACATCGCCGCACAGCAGCAGTCAGACATGGCCCTCTCCTGGCATGGCCTACCTTACACCGCTGATATAAATAGAGGCGAACAAAATGTGCGACAACCTCAATTCACTCATCCATTAATTGCTTGAATGTTTAGATAACAACAGTTGCTCTTTGCCTTATGCACTCCTTTTCCCACATCTTCATGTGTGTCTGTTAAAGGTGGAGCAGCCAGTGAAGTCATTGACCGAGCTATTCAACAGCATCTGACTTAACTCCAAAAGTCAAACAAAGGAAGTGCCGGCAAAAGACCCATACCTGAATGATTAGCAACACTAAAAGAGCACAACCAATACCCTAAAGAGTCTTTGGGTGCTTACCTCGTTTTGGGCTCTAGGATGCTTTTCCTGTGAGTAGAAAGGGAGGCTTACATTCCTGGTATAATGCCTCCCCTTGCCCATATAGTACAAACCCCACAAGATGTCCCAATTTTGTAAGAGCTGGTAAAGTGAAATAAAATGATTTCCAAACAGTTTAGTTAAGAGGTAATGCTAGGAACCCAGCCAAGTGTCGACGTTACACTTGACAGCATGTCTCGATACCTCTACTTGGTCCAAATTATGCTAATGTTTGGCTTTAAATTGCTAAAATAACACGCTGTTCCCATCGGAGGACTTGAAAAGTGCACAAATCTCATTGTCGACCAATAAATACACAATTGGCAAAAAGTGTATGATTGTATAGCTTTGTTTTCCCCATCTGGAACAGAAAACTGTAAGTACCATAATGCAAAGTAATGTTGCTACGCTTGACCCAGTATTTCAATGTAGAACTCCAGATGCATGCTGATGACGTTCACCTAGTGATTTGTATTGAATGAAGTATGGGGAGCCATTCTACCAACAGATCCCATGCACAGCTGTCTGAGATCTGACCAAAGCTAGATGAACAACATTGGACTGCCCATAAGTAGGGGGAGCCTGGTTACAATGTCACCGAACTGCTGGGAAATCCCTTCCACCAGGCTAGAATTCTTTGGGGTGCCACCCATTGCAGCAACGCCTTCTTGATTCATGTACTTACCTACTGTTGCTTCCTGCATCGGATTGGGAGGCATTCGGCGCACGAAAGGTTATGGATGGTCAGCCCAAGCTCAAAATGCTTGATTAATTAAGGGTTTGAAACCCCAGAGAGGCCAACTCTGCCTTCATCCTTCCAAGAACAGGGAATATTAGTGGCACCTATCTTCAGAAACTCACTTTCACAATTAATTTGCTTATTTAAAAAATATTTAAGGTGCAGGGGAGGAACTGCAGTCCTGGCACGGAACCACCACACAATATAGAGAAGAAAAGAAGATCCAAAGGTCCAACCCTCCCGTCCCCTGCACACTTCAGTACTGTACAAAAACAGTCAATATTTTACTGTAGAACTCTCAGCATTTAGTTGAAACAGTTAACCAAATAAAGGCATGTCTATCGAGTTTTCATAGAAAAAATATATCAATTTTTAATAACAAATAAAGTCAAACAATATAATGCATATGTCCGCATTCTTTGACTGATGTGTTTAGATGTGTGTACCTCTTCTTCTTGAGCCTTAAGGACCAGGAAAAATATCATACAAATGGACATATCACTCTTTAATGCATTCAAAAATGATATATAGTTTACAAAGTTTAAACAATTGATAATTAAAGGGACATCATATTCAAAGAATTGCTATAATGATGGAGACCTCTGGATGAGGCCCTGTAAGTTTGTAATAGACCATTCAATTGCCAAACTATCAGGATTAGTAAAGGCCAATTCCCTGTATGTTGAGCTTCATGCTGTCCCATACCCGTCACACCCCATGAGTTTAATGTTGTAAGACAATGTTGCTCCCATAACCTTCTATATGTCTCACCTAGATATGGTTGATAGAGAAGTTGAGCCAGATGATCCCTTTCCTCAGGGTCGCCTCAGTACTTGTTTTGTTTCTTATCGTGATCAGCGATGCCCTCATGGAGCATCCGCATCTGCCTGTTCAGATTACTATATGTCGCCACCACCTAAGGGCAGAGAAAGCCTCTTAAGTGTACGTGGAATATTCAACATCCTATAACCGTATGTTGAACCAACATTCATCATAATCTTGCTTATAGATAACGTTATTGGGCAACAATTTGTATTGCAAACTAACGGTGTCCTCACTCAACCCCGTGTACAATTTCGCCGTAGTCGCGCTTTCTCCTAATATATTTAGTCTGCTCAACATGGAATAAAGGTACAAAGTGTGTTATAATGGTCAATCTATAAACATGCATCCAAGAAAGGAAAGCTAGTGTGATCCAGTGAAGGTCGATAAACTAGATAATTATTCTAAAGGGATGATATATATCACTGTCCTCGCGTTAATGCAACTCCTGTTGATATAATCGGTCAACATCTAAGTGGCTCCCATGTGTCAAATTAATATACCTCATGTTTTGTATTACCCCTCTGTTGGGGGGGGGGCGCTCTGAAAAGGGTCTATCCACTGGAGAGCTAGGGCTATTACATCTTGTTTGATTTATGCGCCGTCCATCGTTCTATAACGGGTCTCATTGTCTGTCCTATATAAAGTTTCACACATGGGCATTTTATGGCGTAAATCACACCTAAGGTGAGGCAGGTCGAGAAATCGCTCAGTTTGATCTTCATTCCGGTTTGTGGTTTGTGGATGGGAGATGGTGTCCCCTTTTATGACATTGTTGCAATTAGTGCAGCAGAGACATGGGATTGTTCCCTTCTTCTTGGTTGTCAAGAGTAATTGCTTCTCTTTAGGCCATCATTGGTGCTTTTGGAAATCATTTATATAGCATTGGATTTTTTTGGAGAAAGCTTCAGTGTTTTTGATGGTCTTACTAATTTGGAAACTGCATTGAAAATGTGGATATAAACAGAAGTAGTACTTCCTTGTTCTTATTCTTAGGTATCAGTAACCAATCTTTTGACAATACCGTCGATCTTGACCTCGCCTTGTTCAAAACTTCTTCGGGGGTATCCTCTTTTCTTGAATTTCTCCACAATGTTCGACATTCAATGTCGAGGCCCGCTCGGTCTGATATCATTCTTTACAGTCTTAGAATTTGACTGTAAGGCAAGCTTTTAAGCATCTCCCTAGGATGGAAGCTTGTATAGTGAAGCAAATAGTTCACATCAGTAGGTTTATGGAAAATGTTGGTTGAGATATTCCCATCTCTGATTTCAAGGCTCACATCTAGGAAGTGGAGTGATGGTGACCCAATATCCATAGTGAACAGAATTCTCGGATGTACTGTGTTCAAATAAGTGAGAAATGTTGCCAGATCTTTCTTTGGTCCACACCAGACTCTGAAAATGTCATCAATTAACTGTTTCCAGATTAATATGTTGCATGACGATAAAGGATGATTGAGTACATGTTGTTTTTCAAATCTATACATAAAGGCATTCACATACACTGGTGCCATAGCTGACCCCATGGACATTCTGGATGCCTGTATGTAATTTTTCCCCTGAAACCGGAAGTAGTTGTTAAACAATATTAAATTCAGTAGCTCAATGACGAATTGGGCATTGCCTCTTAGGCCAGATGAATTTAACAAAAGCCACTCTATTGCCTCTAATCCCTCATCGTGGGGGATTGATGTATAGACGCTACATACATCCAAACTAAATGTACAGTCAGAGCCGAGTGCTAAGAAGTCCTCAGGCAGTTGAGGAAGTCCGTAGTGTCCTTAAGATATGAAGGGATATACTGGATCAAGGGTTGTAGCAACCTGTCTACATATATTGTCAAGGGATTGAAGATAACCTATGTTCTGGCTACTATGGGTCTTAATGGAGGGTTCACTCGATCCTTGTGAATCTTGGGTAGACTGTAGAAAACAGGGGTTATTGGATGCTGATTAATCAAGAACTGTTCTTCCAATCAGTCCTTATCCCATTAAGAGGATCATTATCCAGTTTAATGTAGTTGGCTTCATCATTGAGCAGTTCTAAACATCTGTTGGTGTAGTGTGAGGTGTTCATCACAACAATGCCCCCTCCTTGTTCGCTGGTTTGATGGTGAGTTCCTAGTCTTGTGCTAATGTTTCAATATGTTCAAGTTGACAGTTCTTAATATTCAGGGGGGTGGATCTCTGGTAATTAATCCTACTGAGGTCAGACAGTACATTTCTCTCAAATAGGTTCAGGATAGAGTTTTGTATCTGACGGTTAAACTCGCTATTAGGGCGCTTTTCAAGGCTATCATCCATAGGTGATGGTGATTCCATGGTAGACTGGGTTTCAAAAAAGATTTTCAATCTCACCTTCCTGGGAAACCTATGGAGGCAAACTTTCTCTTCAAACAGGGATGTGTTACAAGTGGGTACGAAGGATAATCCCTGGTTGAGGATATCCAACTGTCCATCCATTACTAATTCCGATAATTTGGCAATTGAATGGTCTATTACAAACTTACAGGGTCTCATCCAGATGACTCCATGATCATAGCAATTCTTTGAATATGATGTCCCTTTAATTACCAATTGTTTACATTTTGTAAATTTTGTAAACTATCATTTTTTAATGTATTCAAGACTGACATGTCCATTTGTATGATATTTTTCCAAAGTCCATTAGACTAAAGAAGAGGTATACACCTCGAAACGCATCAATCAAAGAAAGCGGACTTATGCATTGTTTTGTTTGACGTTTGCTATTAAAAATGTATATATTTTTTCTTTGAAAACTCGATAGACATGTCTTCTTTTGATTAACTGTTTCAACAAAATGCTGAGAGTTCTACAGTCAAATTTTGACTGTTTTTGTACAGTACTGATAGTGTGCATGGGATGGGAGGATTCGACCTTTGGATCTTCTTTTCTTCTCCATCCTTCGAAGCACCGTGAATGGATAATATAATTGATAATGATAGTGCATGGAAGCAGTATATCTACGTGAAGCTCTATTTAAAACACCAAATTATTATTCTTTTTATAGAGACAGTCGAAAAAGCAGTGATCCACTGCGCTGGTTTTTCTGCACGAGGTGAGAGCACAGTTTCATCCAGGCGCACACTTGTGGAGGCGGCACTGGTATCAGCTGACCATCCTCTGATTAGCCAATATGTCATTGGGGCCTATTTAAAAGAACTTGCATAATTGCATTGGAAAATCAGCAAGATCGAATTTTCAGGGCACTCTGTGGCCACATTAGTTACTTCAGCAGCAAACTGTAACTTTGAACGTACCTAAGAGGAAAGCAAGTAATGCCAAATAAAACCCAGGAGAAAACATTCAATAACCTTACCCTGTAGCAAGCATGTAATTTTTTTAATCTTTCCAATGAAGAAAATTAACCGAAAGTGGAAGGAGGCAGGCACTTTAAATGAACAAATCACGCAGATCTCAAGATAAATTTGCCTGCTGAATTCAGATGTCTTCTCCGGGCTTGTGATGTTAAAGCGAATGTACCGTGAGACTAACATTGTGCCATTGGGGGACGAGTCTGTGTTGGAAAACAGTCTGTGTGGGCTGGACCACAAGATGATCAGGATTTGCCATTTGCGCTGTACCTGCAGGATGTCATCCTTTTGAGGGGGTAACTGTGTGGGGGGGGGGGCCTGAACATTGGGAAATACCTGCTGCCATTATATACGGCAAGCAGCACTGGGGTGCAGAGGAATAATGCAGTGTACAATACATCTGCACTTGGTACACATCTGCAACGTGGCTGTGGGTGGGGGATACAATTCTGCCTGAAACTGTACCTTTTGGTTTGGTGGCATGGGGTTTTGTGGCTCCAAGAAGGCCCTCTTTTCTCTACATCTACACAGATGCAGTGAGCTCAGGGAGTCGTGCAGTGCAGTCGGCAATATGATTGGAATAAGACTTCAAATTCTACATGCTGAAGTGATGTCCCATGGGCCGAAATGGGTAAGGACTTCAAAACAGTTGCCGAGGCCTGCCTACTTAATGATACACATTAAAACAAAAAAGTGGTGTATTTCTAGGATTTTCATGCATAAAAAGGGCAGATATGCCCCTTATTTGGAGAGCTGGCCTCAAGGGTCTTGACCAAATTGATGGCGGTGGTGGCAGGGGAGGAATTCACATCTTTCCTTGCCTAGATGAATGGCTTATCGGATCTCACTCTCCCGAACAGGCTCTAGAACATCTCAGCAGTGCCTGCCACTCAATCCACAAACTGGGTTCTCCCTCAACTTCAAGTAGTCCCAGATGCCCTCTTCTCAATAGCTTCAATACATTGGAGTGGTTCTGGAATCTTCTTTGGTGAAGGCTTCACCTCCCGAGTTGAGGGCTCAACATATCTTGCAGATGGTAACGAGATTTCAGATCGCCCGACATCTACCAGCATTCGACTTTCTGGGGTTGCTGGGCCTGATGGCATCCTGCATTTTTCTGGTGCCAGAAGCCCGCCTAAAATGAAGACTTTCCAGATGGCCCTCAGACCACTATGGTCACATTTCTCAGGCAGAATGACGGACCTTCAGGTGCCAAGCAAGATCGCATAGGAATCTCCTTTTGGTGGGCCTGTGAGGAGAATGTGATGCTAGAGGAACCTTTTTGGGAACCCTGGCTGTAGATAACAGTAGTCAGTCTATCACGGGCTGGCGAGCTCACATGAGCGATTTTTCAATCATCAGACTTTGGTCCCAATCAGACTCAAGACTACACATAAACCTGTTGGAGATGAGGGCGATCAGACTGGTGCTGATGGCCTTTTTACCTATTGTAGAGGAGGTCCCAAGTACAGCCTGCACTCCAAACCATCCATTTTGAAGTACCAGGAATGTTCACCCCAAAATATGTGACATATGATGAGCAAATAAACCAGCAGAGAGCCGCAGTGGGACACTGTCCAGTACCTATCAGAAGAACAGAACCTATTGAAGTACCGATACCAAGGAAAACATGGACAGTAAGGAACCCATTGAGAAAACCATATCAACAAATGAATCGAAATGAAGATCATCTAAGTACAGTCCCTGAAGAAACCAAAAAGGTCTTAACGGAAGATGAATGGTGACAACACACAAACCCGGACTGACTCGCATGTAGAAGATATGACGACCAGAGAATGACCTAGAGAGACGAAACGCCATGGCCCAGGGACATTGTGAATCTAAAGTGAATGGACGATGTCAAATGTAAGAAGCTTAAGCCATGAGCATGATGAAGATATTCAACCAGTTTACACATGTACATATGCTTGGAACCGCAAAAAAGCTAAGAAAATTGTGTGGTTTGCTATGCTTAGTAGAAAGCTAGTGCGGCAAGCGTCACCTATACATATCTACCTCAAAAGAAGCACGTTATATAAGTATACTTCCACTTTGCACAAGAAGCAGAATCAACCCAAAGGTTACTAAAGGCCACACGAGGTGAACTTCATATTTAGCAAAATCAAGAATAAGCGGCAGAAACGAAACTCGGCAGAGGCAAATCGTGCCAAGAAAGCCAAGGTCGTATCAGTTAAAATAGACTAACAGTAGCTACAATTAATTGAAGCAAAGAACAGAATATCCTGCTCAGAAAGGTCGAGATAAGAAACCAAAGACAGGTGGTGGGTGAAACAAAAATCAAATACATGAATTACATGAAGAAGAGGCAAATCCACGGTGTCTGAATCGCGTGACCAGTCGAGCGAGAAGTGAGACTTTCACACCTACGCATGGAAGCAGGCCAGGCAAAGATATCAGAACTTTACCAGACAGGAGATGCAGCCTCGAGGCCAACCACAGTGAAATAATTGACACATGGCCCCTAAAGTGATGATTGATTGTAACAATAATTGGAGAGAGGCCGGAGGAGCTAAGGGGCACCCTGCACCTGGCCGACCATTCTGCGTGCTGCTAGGCAAAGTGGAAAAGTAGGAGTGGGGTTGGTGTCAACCCAATCGTAGTGGACCAAGTAATCTAGGGTCCTATAGTTAGTATAACCAATGGGACGTCGTACTTTTAGTGACGTCTACAGTAGCCATTTTGAAGGAAGGGCTTAGATGCCCCACCTGACAGTGTTTACCCAATCCCCTTACTCCGTTACCATATACAGATATAGTATTTATATTAAAGTTACCTTTCCTGAACCAATAGAATTGCATGCCAACTTTTAAGCGTTAAATGTCCGTGATGACAAGTTTTCAGTATAAAGGTTATGTTTTTTATGAATTTCGTTGTGAAGCGAGAGAGATCACGCATCCGCTGATATTAATGAGACTCCCTGCTTTTTGTACTTGTCATTAAACGGACTCCCTTTGCCAAACCGTTGAGTTGTCATTATTGATTTGGTGTTGGAGTATTAATCTGCACCCCCATCCATCTCACGGGTGCTGCTATCTTATCTTAAAGTGCTTCTGGGCAAACCCTCACTCTATGGGCCAGTTGGGGGGTCCCGGAGTACACTATCGCACAAGGGAAGGACGTCCTGATAATGATGGATATCACAGTGGCCATGCATTACCCTAACAAAAGAGGTGGTGTAGCGTCACTACCACTATAAAGGGAGGCAACGCAGCTCTGGTTTTGGGTGCTACAAAATCGGATGTTCTCCTAGCTGGAGAAGCGATGATAGTGGATGCTATGAGCAGGCAGGGCTCGATCTTCCAGGAGTGGGAGCTAGCTCTGGAAGTCCTTCACGAGAGTTTACGTACTTTGGGGAACTCTTCAAGTGGATCTGTTCATGTCCAGTAACAGGAAATTCAACCCTTCTGCTCCTGGGAATTTCCTCAGAGGAGCTCTCTGGGACGTGTTTGTAGTGGACTGGGAATTTCCACTCCTGTAAACGTTTCCACCAGTTTCTGTCATTCTGCATGTCATCAGGAGGTCGAGGAAGTTCAGGAAGACCATGATCCTATTGCTGCGGATTGAGCAAGCAGGACGTGCTACCGAGGCCTAGACCTGTCCATCTGCCCCCCGTTCTGTATTCCCCAGAGACCTACTCTCACAAGAGGGAGGCCCTCGCCTTCACATAGGAATCAGAACTCTGAACCTTCATGCCCAATTTCTGAAGGGTTAAGATGCCGTTGGAACAGGTTTTGCAGCTGGGGTAGAGCCAAAGATATTGATCCTTTCACTTGCAATAGACATGCGAGGCTTTCTTTTTTGCTGCACCTAGCCCATCGGGGGCTGCAGGTGGCTACCGTCAAGGGATACCTGGCAGCGTTATCCATTTTTAAATACAAGTCCGAACAAGGCTCTTACTTTAAGACGCCGATTGCCATTCAATTCCTCAAAGAACTGACAAATAATTTCCCACCGGTCCCTTTTCTGGTTCGTCCTGGGATTGGAACCTGGTACTAACATTTTTATTGGGAGCTCCATTTGAACCTCTCCTATCAGTCTATAAACCCTGAAATCAATTTTTATGGTACCCATCAGTTCTGCTCGCAAAGTGAGTGAGCTACAAGCTTTGTCATACAAATAACCATTTACTATATTCTACAAGGAGTGAAGGAAGCCTTGAGGGTCCATCCCTCCTTCTTGCCCAAGGTGGTGTCTGACACAAAAAAAATAACGTTACCAGCCTTTCATCCACCTCCTCGCCCGCTTTTTATCCACCTCCTCACCCTTCTAAGGATGAAGAGAGATTACACAGGCCTGACTCAAAAAGGGCTCTTATTTGCCCTCCTAGAAATGTAGAAACTGAGGCAAGATGATCAACTAATTATTGGTTCTACGGGCCATCGGCTAGGCCAAGCCGTGACTAAACAAACTTTCTCACGTTAGATCATACTGTGAATTTTGCAGTGCCATTCCATTGCGGAAAAAGATGTCCATGACAACCTAATACTACTTCCGCTCTCCAAAGAGGTGTTCCAGTGAAGGAGATTTGCAATGTTGCAACTTTGTCCTCACTCCACACTTTCTCAAAGCATTGCTGCTTGGACACTCCTCAGGGTCAAGATGCTTGATTTGGAAGAGCGATTCTCCATAATATCAATCAGAAAGTGATACAAAAAATCCACTTCTGCCACCTCCTTCTATCTAACTGCTATGGGAATCTCAAAGATGAGGAATCGGTGGGAGGACACAGTCCATTAGAAGAACAAATTACTTACTCCTGGTAATGTTCTTCCTACTGGAAGTTTCTCCCATGGATTCATCACCCTCCCGGCCTACCCTTCTGACTGTGGGCGCATTCTTTTAGTATCCTTCTCTTTCAATGCCCAATGCAGGTTCTTTAATCCTCAAGTTGCCTGTTCAGAAAGAGGGAAAAACTAAGAATAAACGCAGGAATGGTAACCGTCAAGGGACATCAACTCCATGCTGCATAGCACCCTCTACTGTCAAAAACATTTCTGAGATTGAAAGCAGGATATGGATATATCGAAGATGAGGAATCTGTGGGAGGCACATCCAGTAGAAGGAACATTGCCAGTGGTAAGTCATTTGTTCTTTCCAATCTCTCTCTGAGTCAGATGTCTCCTATTGTATTATTAAGGCCCATCCTACTTCCTCTTTCTGATCCTCTTTCCTCCTTCCTTATTCCCACTGTCTACCCTGCACTTTTAACTTTTCTCACTGCTCTCTTTAATTCTTCATTGTCATCTGCCACGTTTCCTTCAACCTTTAAGCACACATCTATAGTTACAGTGCCTATTCTAAAACAAAAAAGCCTTCTCTTCGTCCTTCTTTGACATCTAACGTCCACCCTATCTCTCTTTTCCCCTTATCTAAATTGCTGGAATGTATTGTCTATTCCCAGGTGTCTACTTGTGCTAATACTCACTTCTTCCTCCGTTTTAAACTAGTTTTTGTCCTCCTCCTGGCTGCTTCTAACTATCTTCTCCCTGCTCGTCGTTCTAAACTCTCCTCTCTTGCTCTTCTTGACTTGTCAGCCGCTTTTGGCACGGTCGACCACACTATTCTTCTGTCATCTTTGCAGATTTTCTTGATGTCCTCAAAGTTTCACACTTTCTAATCACTCTTTTTTCTGTCTCATGGGCTGGCCATACATACTTCCACTACTCATCCTCTTTCCTATGGTGTTTCTCCAAGGATCTGTCTTGGGTCATCCTCTTAACTCACTTTACACGACCCTGCTTGCTTCTACTATCTCTTTTGGTTTTGCTTATCTTTATACCGATGCCTCATATCTTTTTCTCCTTTTCGTCACTCTAACTCTATTCACTCATCTCTCACCTCTTGCATACTCGCTATCCAGACATGGATGTCAAACCATTATCTACATCTCAATCACTCTAAAATAGAGGTTCTTTTCTTTCCTGCTGCCACCATTCCTCCTCCTATTCCTCGTTCTTCCTTATTCTTTCCCCCTCTATCATTCCTATCCCTCCCTTGCATGTTGTATGTGATGTCATATGTGGCATCATAAACAGTGCATGGCATTGACTGAAGTATGGTTGCTCTAAAGCTCTAGTGGGAGGAGTCACTGCTTTTGGAACAATAACTGGTGAATGTATGGGGTTTTGTTTTGCGCTTCAACCATAACATCCATTTAGCAATATAATCAAAGCTTTTTTCACTGAATGTTCAAAGTTGTATCTAATGACAAAAACCCTATTGTACCAACGATACCCATTGGGCATGGCCAAATCTGATCTCTGCTCGGGGCATGCATTTTGTCCATACCCCAGGCACTCGACCACCAGATGGGCTCACTGGCCATGGCCGGCCTCTTGCCCTTTGGACACTTGGCCCAGGGCAGGGCAGAAACTCAAAGCCACTGGGCATTGCCTGCAGGTGTGCCCAGTGGCCACTTTGCCCTTGTCTGAGCCTTCAACCCCGCCCAGGGCACTTCTGATCCACCCTATAGCCCACTGAGCAAGGATTTTGCCCCTAGTGCAAATCCATAGACCAGTGGTCATGGCAGAGGGGCAACTTAGCCCCAGGTTTGGCCTTTTGATATTCCCAAAGTAGCGATCTAAGTGGCCAGTGGGCATAGGCTGCGGCCAAGGCTACTTTGTCCATTCCCGCCACGCTTTCCCAATCCACCTGATATGACACTGGGATGCTCTAGGGCCAGGCCTAGTAGCCTCTTTGCCCGAAGTGTCAGTCGCTCGATCGCTGGTCATGGCTAGTGATCACTTTGTCCTGGGCCTTATTCAAGCCACCCAGAGCTGACTTTGCCTGGGCTGTGGCTAGGCCTAGTGACCAATCTGCTGTATTTAGAGTTATCAGGCTTCTGATTCTGGCCTGTGGCCATGGCGAGGCTCCCCTTTCTCCATGGCATGGCGCAGCTCCCTCTCTTGCGTGCTCTCTTCTGTGCTCTCTTGTTCTCTCTCGCGCTCTTGTACTCTCGCGCACTCTGTCTCTTGTGCTGTCTTTTGCGTGCTTGCTCTGTCGTGTGCGCGCTCACGCTCTTGGTCTCATGTGCGCACTTGCTCTCACTCTTGCTCGCGTGCGTTCTCGCTCTTGCATGCGCTCGCTCTCCCACTCTTGGGGTGCTCTCCCACTCTTGGGGTGCTCTCCCACTCTTGGGGTGCTCTCCCACACTTGGGTGCTCTCCCACTCTTGGGTGCTCTCGCTCTTTTGCACGCTCTTGCTCTTGTACTCCCGCTCTCATGCTCTCTTGGTGCAGCTCCCTCTCTTGCATGCTCTCTCGCTCTCTTGTACTCTCGCTCTCTCTCATGCTGTCTCTTGCGCTGTCTCTTGCGTGATCGCTCTGTTGTGGGCTTTATCGTGCGCTCTCTCGCGCTCTCTAGCTCTCTAGCTCTCGTGCTCGCTCTAACTCTCTTGCTCCCTTGCGTGCGCTCCCTCTTGCACGCGCTCTATTGCGCGCGCACTCCCGTTCTCTTGCGCGCTCGCGCGCTTTCTCTTGCAGGCGCTCGCTCTCTTGCACATGTGCGCTCGCTTGTACACTCACTTGATTTTTCTCTCGCTCGCACTCTCCCTTCCTCGCAACCTTCCCCATTTCCAAGCCAGTCTTTGTTGGATGATGTCGTATTGCTGTCATTTTAGAAATAAGACGTGATGCTCATTGCCCAATTAATTTCCATATTCTTTTTTTTTATATATAGGTTTGTGTTGTGTCTTTTGCAGACACATATGGGGCTGTCCCCAGTAGATGTTTACTCACAATATTTGTAAAGAAATTAAATCAAAATAGCACGAATGAAGATATAATAAAATTGAGAACGTAACTTTGTGAATTTGGCCCCAGCTGGAATTTCTAGACGCCAAAGAGCAAGCAGGACGCAAGTTTGCAGAATCCGTGACAAGCGTTTGGGTGTGTGTTTGAGGCCCTGAGAAAGGGTTACGTAGTTTGAGATGACTGTGATGACAATTGTGTCAAAAGTTCAACAGTTCAAAAGGGAAAATGGAGAGTAAAATGATCTGAACTCGCAATTTACCCTGGCTTTGTCCAAGAAGGCTTGATAAGTTGTTTTGGAGATTAACTTTACAGACTTCCGCAGCAAGAAGTATGACAATTCTGAGAGGACCATTTTCACAGGCTTGATCTTTACATGTTGAATAAAAGAGAGCAGTTAATCTCTTTTGTAAGGTAATTTGAGAGGAGGGAATTTGAAATGCAAAATATCACCTGGCGAAAACATGCTGTAAGGATCGCCTTTGTCTTAAGGCACTTCCCGGGACTTCATGTTTGAACGCGGGAGGTTGATTTCGGGTAAAAAGCCAATGGGTGAAATTAGATCGAAATAATCCTGCTTCATTATTAGCATGATTCATCGTCCTGTGCTCTTGGTGAGCTCATGTATTCACTGGTGGGGATTAGAATGCTTTTCTCTCCCTATGAAATGCCCGTTTCTATAAGTACAAGTTTGACTTTTATCATAATGAATCTGTGTTGGGTGCCATTTTGCTCTTAGCCATTAATACAATGGACAAACGTGGTTTCCTGGTAAAGACAGCTCAAGCGGTTTCAAACCTCGTGTGGGATTGGGTTTCTTGGTTGAGAAGGAAAAAAAAACCTCTCTACGCTTGAATGAGCTGCAAAGGCACGATGAGTGCATCATGCTAGTCCCTCGCTGCTTGCGGTGGCCGCTGCGGCTGCCTGGGTAAGTCACAGCACTGCCACCCTTCTAAAGAGGAGTGCTTAGGGAACGTGTAACTGCACCCTGGAACTCTGGTTAACCACACATGGCAACATATGACACCAGCGAAACAACATACTGTATTATGACGATCGAATATGTGACGGGGGCGGGGAAGAGATTCCCCAAAAATGTATTTCTGCTGCTATTTTCAGAAATTAATTTTTCGATTATATGAAGAGGAGTCTTAAAATAAGGTTTGCCTTTTGCTGCTTAGTAATTTGCTAGCTTAATACCATTTGAGAGAGGGGAATTGCAGGAGCAGACTGTTGGTGAAGTTTCTGCAGAAATCCTTCGCCTGAAGGTTGCAAGTGCTGATCCCTGGAATTCCACTCAATTTTCCCCTTCCAGGCCAGAGATCCACTCACATTTTCATCCTTCTCTGGTGGGTTCAGTGGGTACTATTGAGTAGTAACTTTTACCAGCAAAAGGCTAGAGACCATTCCTTTTTGTGAGTTGAACCGAGTGATTATTATTATTATGAATAATGTTATTATAAACATAACATGAGTTTTTAGGTAATAAAAATAAAATGCGAATTTCCCTTGGGAATATTCTATAAGCGGGTACACATGTTTTAACTAGAACACGATTTTTTAAAGAATTTATAATAATTTCTCTGCACCTAGTTACTCGTGTACATTAAAAGATGCATGTTTATTTCTTCCGATTAGGCAGTAATAATGGTAGCTTCTTCCAAACCTATCCACGGGGCTGTCAATCGCATCATTTCCATGGAATCTGCCACAAAAGAGCCCATTCAATCACAGTTCGAGTTGAGCTTATAAGTAACTCGGTGGCCTTTGGGACAGTTCTCCATTAAAAAAATAAAAATAAAACTCTTACAAAATAAAGTGAAGAGTGCAAATGAAAAAAGCTTTACTCGCAAATGATTTGATGTAGCACACGAGTTCGAAAAAAATAAAATGTAACCTTTAATACTGAATCTTTTAAAAATCGAACATAAACTCACGCAGTGTTTTTCCCACACATCACTTGGCATTCTTGCTACCATGCTTTCCAAACAGACCTTTGTTTGAAACCGGTGTAGGGGATTGCAGCCCCTCCGTACCCTGTTAACCGCTCCTGGATTCTCTCCAGCGATACTGTTGCTGGCTACCTCACCACTCTTCCCCACATCATGCAGATTTGTTCTGTACTCGGAGATTGTAGGTTTTTTATATTGTTAATTCTACTTTTTGTGCATTCTACCCCTTTCAATCAGTATTTAGAGTAGTTTAACCTGTCGGGCGTGTAATCAGTCCCACACTCCTCAGAACAGACTGCTGCAGCAGAAAAGGGAAAGGTCTGAAGCCTAAGATAGGGTAGAAGAAAACTTGCAATACAAGTGCTTAAAACTAATACGCCTTTAACAGCGCTATTAAAAATAGCTACCAGTGCTTGACAAGTTGCCCACCACTCTTCTCAAGTAATAAGAGTGAAGTATCAACTAAGGTGAGTAATGGAGCATAATAATGTATTGCCAAAACAAAAGCAGTATGGTAAATGTGCACCTTTTGAAAAGACGTAAACTCGTTTTATAACCAGTTATTAAGAGGTATATCAAAATAGTGATGCGGCGGGATGAAAGGTTCCAGTACAGATAACACTGAGGCCTGGTTTACGTACATGCCTCAGTGCATCAAAGTACAGTAGAAACTAGCTGGTGAATGTGTTTTCCTGCAGTGAGCCCAACCATTGATGGGAGTGAGGCATGGCCCTGCTCCCTCTGAGATTTTTCATTCTGCCTGTGCCCAATATATGCAAGCACTGTAACAACTACTTTTCAAGATACCCGTACCCAATATGTTATGTACTGTATAACGCCCTTAACCAGAGAGTTTGTTGATGGTAGCATCCGATCCAAGAAGAAAACTGATAAAGGGGAAAGGAAGATCAGGCAAAAGCAGAGTTAAGAATGTATGTTTTAAGAGAACCACAGAAAGTTGTGTGTCAGTGCAAGGAATAATACTCAGGTTTGAGACATTTCCATTCATGAGCAGCCAGACCGAGAAAGTTCAGTCCCGACATAGCAACAGCAGAAACGAACAATTACTAAACGGATGATTACTGGAGGCAAGGGAACTGCAACCGATGTACTTTGTGAACAGCCAGGTGCAAGGTTATAAAAACAGCAATGAGCAAGTTGGGGCTTTAGACTGAACTGTATAGCAACTAGGAAGCCAGTGAGAGGAAAGGAGCAGGGCACTGCAATGGTGTTTGAGAGAGTTTGTGATGTGTAGAACAGCCTTACACTCAAGTGGTGGGAGTCCCAGGTATATGGCACTGCCATGTAGTCCAAACGGGATTGGATCACGTCAGTAACAGCAAAGATGTAGGCCGAGGTAGTGTGATGAAATGTCTACAACTGCTCTGCACAACTAGAGGGATAACTTGTGTATAAAACTCCCACTCAGCGCAACACTACTACTAAACCAGCAGTGATGGGCGAAATGGGCACAGCTTGACATGTATACCTCCTTCGTTCGCCTCTTCAGACAGGATGTAAGCTAGCAAAGAAACATATATATATACTGAGGGTAAATCCCCTACTCTGTGGGGGACTGGGGAAAACAATCAGCAAAAACCAACAAAATATGTCCCCAAAGGTTAGACTGGTGATACGGTATATGTATTACCTATACATACCTCATTTTCTCTGACCAAAAAGGAAAGACAAAAAATGGAAATTTTTGCACAAAACTATTTCACAACAGGAAAACTGCTATCTGGGTATGCTACTCCTTAACTCCAGTCAGTGTCCTAATATTCTCTATTTGCACACACTAATATCACATATATGTATTAATGCAATTGGAAAAAAAAATCATTTACTTTAATTTTGTCACTTGACTAGATATGAAATCTCACCATATACATCAAGAATGTTGCTCATCATTTAATAAAGAACCTAAGACAATCCTTTACACATGAGCCTCAGTGACATTTCACACGCTGTTAAACACTATTTTCTTAGATCTGGCTCACAACATACGATAATAAGATCAACAGTATCTGAATAAATCATACACCATACAAGACCATAATAATCAAGAATAAATGCATCAATAGTAAAAAAAAAGGACTGAAAATTTAGAAAAGACAAACAGTTAAAAATAAAAGAAGAAACTTTCTTTTCAGTGAAGACGCTAAGTGTCACATGAATTAAATTCCTCTCCTATGTAAAAGAAGTTTTCTAAGATTACTCAGTTTCCACCCTATTTCAGTTGTGGAAGTCCACAAATCTATATTTCAAGGGTGCCAAGGAAGGAAAATGTCCAATTATTGTGTCTTGTAGGGTTTGAAAACAAGTGGCTAGTGTCAGTTTGATTCCTATATTCGCACTTGCCAATCACTTCTTACAGTACTGCTCGGGTCTACCTGGCCACCTCTGAGGGCCAGAGAGGGTCAGCCAGGTGTGGTCAAATACGTTTTGGCGTGAAGATCTAAACAGAAAACGCCTTCCTCAGGACCAAAGGTCAGATGTGTAAGACATTAACCCCTCAAAGTTTTGGGTAAAACACTGGGACTCAAATCCAGCAAACCCAAATGCAAATGCAAAAGTGTCAGCTCACTGAACGGCACCAAAGTGCACTACACCAAAAAGAAACAGCCAGTAAACGAGTACTGTGATACCGAAATAAAAGAATGCCCAACCAAGACTCCATAAATAAAAAAACATGAAACTAAAATACACACAACTCTATAACCTCAGCCCTGTGCAAAAAGACAGGGCACATGCAGACCTTAGGGTAAAAGAGACACTCTGGGTCTGAAGACGGGGGCAGACAGTGAACATTTCATTTTCAGCAGCAAAGTTTCAATGAAGAGGTCTTTAAAAAGGTTGGGAGACTTAAATATCACTAGGACCCTTTAAGGCAGGTCAGAGGGACAGACCCTTTTAGGGTTGTTCTTGAGACAGGCTTCAAGCCACTTTACATTCGGTCAAATCAGCATCGAAATGGTGAGTCGATTGTTTCCAAGGTTTCGAGTGCGTTGAGTTGGCAGAGTCGGCTCCACACAGTCCAGCCATGCGGCGATCAGCTCGAGTCGACGGCTCCAATTTTCAGTGCACAGTGGGCATAATGTAGCCTGTGGCATCACTGGCTTGGGTTCTTCCCGACGTCCTGCGCAGGTGGCAAGATTTGCAATAACTGCGCCCCATTTACAGAACTGTCCAGGGTGAAAAGTTTCACCAGTATTTGCATTTGCAAAGAATCAAGCGTTGAGATTCTTTTCAAATGCCAGGGCATTGAATGCACACCTTGTCCATTTGAATTATGTAGCAAGTGAAAGGTACTTGATTTATAATGGAGTTCGGCCTTCTAGGACCACAGGGCGAGAGGCGGCACCCCCTCCTACAAAGGCCACTACTGTCGATACAAGAAAGTTTCACACGTGAACGGTCTGCATTTAGCTAATGCATCTCAGATTAAATGAGAGACTTTAATGGATGTTGGAAGTTGCATAGCAGTTTCATAAAGAGGGAGCACACCAGCCAATTATTTATAATTGCACCATCTTAAAGTGAACTTATCCCACAGTTCTTAATATGTTGAAGTCAATACCATAAAGAGATCTATTAGGCAGCACTACACACGAAAATATTTTGAGAACGTTTGGCTGTCAGTGAAGGGAACTAATGGTCTTCATAATCAATGTATCACATGTTAAGCTGTGTGTGAAGCTCCTTCAAAGGTCATGCCATGAATTACAGGCCATGACAAATCAATCTTATCTGTAAATGGCATGCCAATGTCCTTAACTGTGCCATATATTCATCAGAATCCCAAAATAAACTGAACATGAAACAATGAAAGAGGCTTTGACCAATTGCCTACATAATGTGCATAGGGCTGCTAGCTGTTGCTGTATTTTTCAGTGCTGACCATTTTATAGCCTGTGTCCAATACCCACACACATGTCCATGATGGAGAAAAATCTTCTTTCCATGTGTCTGTCCGAGCCATTTCTTGGGGCAGACATCTCGGCTGGGAGTAGGGCCAGCTTTACCCAACCTTCCTAGCCCTCGGAGCTCAGACTAGAAGAACTGTCCTTTTTTGGTGTTCTATTTGAAGCATAGTCTCTGAGCATGTCACCTGGTTTTAGCAGAGCATTAAAACGAGTGATTATTGGGAGGGGGCCATAGACACTGCAGTGAGCGGAGCATTGGGAGCAACCATTGTTCCTTAATGTTGCCAATGTTTGTTCATTCGAAATGGGAGGGGTGTACAGCAAGCACCATGCTGTGTGTGAAATAATGACTTCATGCAGGAGACTGTATCATGCATTTCTTTCTTATGGTATCTTAAGTCTTGGTAATACTGTTTTAAAACCCAAAGGAGATTTGTTAGGCTCACATTACTTTGTATGCCGCTACTGTAATCTTTCATTCAAGATGGGGGACAACAAAACTATAATCTTAGTATATTTCTTCAACTTGCTTATATAAAGATGTATATTTTGTCAGGTTAAGTTATAGTGTGATTTGTGGGGTTTTACAGCCTCTTTATAAACCCCAAGCCATCACAAATGTTTGTAAAACGATAGATCGGAAGATATGCAGGTAGGTGCCTAAATAGCAGACTAAGTGGTGGAACCAAGATTTGAGCTCGATGTTTGTCATCAAGGACAAGTCACGCAGTCTCCCTGTCCCTTATCTGCCAAAATGTGGAGTCCCTAGCAGTGAGAAAACGAGCATTGTCAAAGCCAACAGTTTTGGCTTGTGTGTAGGCATGGGTTATGCATTTGCTAAAAACTGTCATAATTTCACTAACCTGGCCATACAATGGCAACAGCTGGGAAAGGGTACAGCTACCTGGGCATATGATAACAGGGTGTGGCAAATACCCATACGCAAGTCAAAACAGTTGGCTTTGTCAATGCTTATTTTTAACAGGACATTGTGGCTACGAAGAGCTGTAAATCAAGTAGCTAAAGGAACCATTTGTTAAGAAATGTTTGTTACACCATTATCACATTTCGAGCTGCAATTAAGCTATTAATTCCAAGGCTGCTCAGAAACACTTAAGGGTAGATATTACGGCTTGATAGAGTTAGATTAAGGAAAACCCTGGAAGATGTACTATGGATGGGTATTGGCAGGTGGAAATGGCCTTATCTACTGGCCATGGGGCGTCATTGGGTTGTTAAATAACCAAACAAAACTCACAAGCTGTGTGCCTTTCCTCCGTCATCTCCTTTCTTACTGTACTCCAAAGCAGTCGCTTAGGCTTATAGGTGGCACTAATGACCAAAGTTTTTTTTACACTCGTATTGTTCCATACATAATAGTGAGCATATATTGCACACAGTGATTTTGTCTTTTGGCTTATAGATGGCAACTTTTTGTCATGTCACCTCCTGTGATGCCCTAAACTATTAAATACTGGTGACACACCTTGTAATGTCCCTTTCAAATGGATCGTATTCCTCATCTTTTGATAATCTTTTCAGCTTCAGCAGCTTCGGAAACATTTTCTCGACAAAGGGTGCTTTGTGCTGTCTCTTCAAATCGATGTCCTTCGCGGGCCTCCATTTGACTGACATCATCATCCGTATAAGTAGCGCATACAGCAACCGTTGGCTTCAGATCTGTTTTTTCCGAGCATTTGCTTCTATGAATTTCGCTGTGCTTCGGTTCTACACCGTCGGCTCCTTAATGCCCAAGACAGGCTTCAAGAAATGCCTAGAGTGTCGATCACCACCGCTCACCGCATATGCCTGTGGTGTCTCGGAACTGAACATTGTACCTCCGAGTGTAACCCCTGTCAGGCGATGACCGACAAGGCACTAAGGAAGCGGAAAGGTAAATTGATGGTGGGGAGTTCTTCCTTCGAAGATCCCCCCCAAAAAAACAGTCTGAAGAGTTAAGAGATTCTTCTTGATGGAAAAAGTCTAAAAGAACTTGATCGAGAAGTAGATTGCGTGCTTCTTCATCTTCCAAGAAGGCTAAGAAACAACACCGCAGGTCACCTTCGACTTTTAGTGATTCCTCATCCGAGGTAATGAAATGTCCAACCAAGTCGGACTCCTCAGCAAAATGGGATGCATTTCAAAAAGAAGGCTGCCCTGACCACCTCGAAAGAGAAGCACAAAGACCATGGCCTTGCCGATATTCATAAATACGCTAAAAGGAAGTTGAAGACGAGATCCTATGATTCTGAGTCCGAGGCATAAACCGGAGTTACATCAAGAACTATCTAAATCTCAATCCAGCGTGAAATCTTTGAGGGCTTCGACCAGCCAAGACTGCAGTCCTTCGAAGGTCCCTTTGAGGAAGCAAGACATCGATGACTTAGACGGTACCACCAACGCCATCAGTCGTCGATGCCGACTCTGTCAAATTCAAAGTCTACGACACCAATTCCGAAGTCGTTGACGATTTCTTCGAAGTTGTCGAAGTCCCCAATAACAAAAGATTTTAAAACCCTTACCAAAAAAGGATTTTTAAAAATCTTTAATTTCAATTAATGAAGATAATGAACCCTCAGACAATACACTACCATTTGGCTTAATATTTGTTATCCCAAATGTGCAAGATGAATTAATTGCTGAAGAGTCTAGAATAAAAGACATATGAAAATGGGCAGACAGCAAGTGGTATAGATACCTCCCCAGAATTGGAATTTGGGAAGCCAGATCCTTTTGACCACACTGGCTCTTCATACAGGCAACTGATGAGCAAGGTGGTTGAGTTTTTGGGTTGGAGTAGTCCTGTACCATCATTTGAGCAGAATTATCTAACTGATATAGTTGATGAAGGTCCTCAGATCTAATTTTACCTTTTCATGTGACCCCCAGAGAAAGGTCACATCCAATTGGGAAACAGAAACTGAAGCTGCAGTAAATAAAAACTTCTCAAAAAAAATATAGGCCATCCAGCAGTGACCCAGAACATTTGTCAAAACACCCGACACCTGAGTTTGGTGGTTCAGGAAGCCACATCCACGAAGCAATCTGCATACCCTGCTATCCCTCCTGATAGGGATGACAAGCGAGTGGATGCTTGGGCTCGAAAAATATTTTCTGCTGGAAGTATGGCCTTGAAATCCGCTAACATTACTTGTGCCTTGTCAAAATGTATGTTTACCCTGTGGGATTGTGTAGCTATTGCGGCTGACCAAAGCCCAGAAGGAGAAGAAAGAGACAGCTTCCTGGCTATCAAGGATGGTAAGGAGGCAATGTGTGAATTCCTCCAGTCCTTTCTGGATACTGCAGATAGCATTAGCAGATTCATGGCAACTAGTACTGTGCTGCACAGGTTTGCGTGGTTGAGGAATTCCAGATTTGCACCGGATGTACAAGCTAGACTCCTCAATATGCCTTTTGACGCTTCGAGGCTGTTTGGCAGCAAGGCTGATGACAGTCTGGAAAAGCTGCAGACCTCCAAGCAGCAGCTAAAACTTAGTGCCGCCATTAGACGGCCTCAACATTCCTACCCCAGTGCATCATCTTGGCGGGGTAAGTCCTTTCGAGTCTACTCCTCAGTTGGAAGAGGAGGAGGACAGGCCAGTCCTAGAGGTCAGAGAAGATTATCCCGTGGAGAGGTACTAAATCAGCCCAAGCAGTGGCAGCTTTGCACTCAGCCGCTGCTTCAGCCGCCTCAAAACCATTCTGAGGCCTTAGCCCACATGACCCCAGTGGGAGGCAGACTTTTTCAGCATCTGCTAGAATGGCGATGAATTAATTCAGATGCGTGGGCACTTGAAACGGTAGCCCAGGGTTACTGCCTTCCTTTTCTAAAAAGGCCTCCGGATCATCCACCGGGGAACAGCTCTTTGAAAATTCCAGATCCGCTCCTTGTGCAGGAAATTCTGACCCTGCTAGAGAAAGGTGCAATAGAACCGTTACTTGTAATCGATAGGAACAAGGGTTGGTACTCCCCATACTGTGTCATTCCCAAAAAGGATGGAGGATTGAGACCCAACTTGGACTTAAACAAGTTCCTCAGGAAGGACAACTCCAGGATTGGATGGTATCATTGGACCTTCAGGATGCTTTCTTTCATGTGCCTATCCATCAGAAGCACAGAAGGTACCTGAGGTTTGCGGTTCTCATTATCAATTTTGAGTTCTGCCATTCGGGCTGACCTCTGACCCTAGGGTTTTCACCAAGTTAATGGCGGTTGTGGCAGCGAGTCTCAGGCGAGGGGGATTCACGTCTACCCCTACCTGGACGATTGGCTGATCAGGGCACATTCACCCGAACAAGCCCTGGGACATCTCAGAGTAACCTGCCACTCTCGTGACAGACTGTGCTTCTCCCTCAATTGCATGAAGTCCGACATGATGGCATCACAACAACTCCTATTTATCAGAGCGATACTGGATACAACCTTGGGGAAAGCCTTGCCACCAAAGGTGAGGGCTCAACACATTCTGCAGATGGTCACCAAATTCAAGAGTGCACAGCATCTCCCCTCCCCTTCAATTTTCTTTGAGGTTGCTCGGCCTCATGGCAAACTGTATTTTTCTGGTGCCAGAGGCTCGCCTGAGAATGACATCCCTCCAATGGGCTTGCACGACTCAATGGTCCCAATTCTCGTGCAGGATGTTGGGCCTTCTTCAGGTTCTGAGCAGAGTCGCACAGGATGTTCAGTGGTGGGCCTGCAAGGACAACATTCTGAAGGGAGACCCCTTTTGGCAGCCATGGCTGAAGATAAGAGTAGTTACGGACGCCTCGCTCATGGGGTGGGCAGCACATGCCAACGATCTGACTATCAGCAGTCATTGGTCGTCATCGGAGTCCAAACTACACATCAACCTATTGGAGCTAAGGGCAATCAGACTAGCGCTGAAGGCCTTTCTGCCCTCTGTACGGAGAAAGAATTTCCAGATAATGACAGGCAACACAGTGGCTATGTACCTCCTCAGCAAGGCAGAGAGGCAATGCATCTCTGGGGCTGGGCAATTCAAGGAGTGTCCCTATCAGCAGTTCACCTAGCCGGAGAGAACACAGCAGCGGTCGCACTGAGCAGGCAGAGCAGTCTCCCACAAGTGGGAACTAGCTCAGGAAGTCATTCAAAATAACTTCACGGTTTGGGGTTTGGATCTGTTCGCAACCAGTGTCAACTGGAAGTGGCAATTGTTCTGCTCCAATAAATTTCCCCCAAGAGCAGCTTTAGGGGACGTGTTCGTAGTGGACTAGGGATTTCCCGCTCCTGTATGCGTTTCCTCCAGTCCCCGTCATTCCTCACATGATCAGGAGGTTGAGACAGTTCAGGAAATCCATGATCCTAATTTGGCCCGGATTGGCCCAGGAGGACGTGGTACCCGGACCATCTGGACATGTCCATCTGCCCTCCAATACCTCTTCCACAAAGAGAGGATCTTCTCTTGAGAGGAGGGACAGGTTCTCCATCCAGAGGTCAAGACACTCAGCCTTCACGCATGGTTTCTGAGAGGGTGAGATATGATTGGGACCTCCCGGATGACGTATCTTGCCTTTGGCCAAAAGGCCAGCCACAAAATCTTTGTACCACTGCTGTTGGAACAAGTTCAGCAGCTGGTGCAGGGATAAGCACGTGGATCCTTTTTTGTGCAATACACCTATGGTGCTATCTTTTTTTTGTTAGATTTAGCGAATCTGGGGCTCCAACGCTTTCAGTTTTTAAGCGCTCTTTGGAGGAGTCTTCATATTTTAAAATCCCTCCGATTATCCAATTTCTAAAGGGTCTTACTAAAGTATTTCCACCAATTCCATTCCAAGTCCCTATATGTGATCTCAATCTGGTGTTAAGATTCCTTTTGAACCAATACATTCATGCCCATTAAGACTGTTAACCTTAAAAACTGTCTAGCTAATTGCAATAACGTCAGCCCGCAGGATAAGTGAGTTGCAGGCACTTTCCTGTAAACCCCATACACTGTTTTCTATAAAGACAAGGTTGTTCTCAAGGTAAATCCTTCTTTTCTAGCAAAAATAGTCTCCAACTTCCATTTGTCACAAAGTATTTTGCCATCGTTCTACCCACCTCCTCATCCTGGAAAGGAAGAGGACAGATTACATAGGCTGGACCCAGATAATTGAGGACGTAGACCAACCAGTTAAGGAGTATAAACTTGAGACAAAAATCTGTCCTGCAATAGTGTCAACATTTTTATTATGGATCATAAATGCCCTTATCAAAGTCTATGATAACTCTAGCTTTTCCAATGAGAGAGGTGCCTGTGTTTGATACTGAGAACCCGACTCACCAGGTTTATGTTCCTTGGAACCGTATGGAATTACTGTCTTTTACCAAAGATTATGCAGATATTAGACAAAATCCATAACAGTGGTACACCCAGACAGACCGGGTACTTAAACAGGTCCACTCACATTGGGAGATCTAGATCAGTTGCTTTCATGTATTCTGCAAGCAGATATATGGCGCCAATGCAGAATGCAAGACAGTTTGATCCTGTCATAAAGTGGGATGAACTGACAGAGGCAGCAAATGTAAGGGGGAAGACTGGGGAATTGTACATATACATAATAGCGCTTCCAGCACTGCTAATAACATGTATCCAGCAAGTGGTTCCCCACAAGCAAATGGATTGGGATAAATTGACTGCTTGCAGACAGGAAGAAGGGGAGTCAGTTGGAAACTATTTTGCACCAAAATAAGCTTTTGTCATTTAGTGGAATGTGCATGGAGGGGCAGAATGCCTTTTGTTCACATTTTGTAGAAGGATTGTTGACTCACCTAAAGAATGATATACAAACCTATGAGTCTACATGGCCAGGTCAAACTGCTGTCCAGATTCTGACTATGGCTAGATATTATTATGCCAATTACCATGCTATTGATAAAGGGGAGAAGGAGAAGTAAAGTGAGGAATTAAAACCCAGAGCACTAATGCAACAGCAGTATTCAGCTAGGAATCATCATGAAGATGACTATAGCACAATACACAGCATAGGGCCAGTCCAAATTGTAAAGTCTAAAGTCCAATATGTGATCCTGTACAGTTCAGTATAGGTCCTATATCGTGCATGGCTCAGCTTGTCGTCGTTAATAAATGTGCTTTAAATTTGTTGGGAATGGATTTGCTAAAACATTTGCATGCAACTCACCCCAGTTCCCTTGCCATGGAATGATGCTCTGCAAGAAAGTTTCGATGTTTAAATATCTGTTTTATCTAATTCCCCTGTTTTTAGGCACGCCTGATTTATGTTTGTGCATCAAAAGCAAGGCTGTGCATTATCTGTAGTAACTCAACAGCAAGTAAAAGAAAAACAGACTGTGTGTATAGTTTTTCTTCTACTTTGGACACCTCGGCAAAAGCACTTCCAAATTGTTTACAGGATGTAGCGGTTGCAGCCTTTTCTATGAAACAGACCGATGCCATAATATTATAACCCCAAGTTACATTGTGTGTGCCACATGCAATTGATATTGTATTGAATGAAACAAAAACACAGCACATGAAAAATGTCAGGTTACAAAGATAGGAGCTGACGTTGTTAGCTTCAAACATTACTATGTAGCGTTGTTATACTCTAAATCCTGCTACCATGCTACCCCTCCCATAAGATGAATTAAAAGTAATGTTTTTTTTATTGACCAAATTGCAAAGGTAATCATACAGTCCCTTGCATTACACAAGTATATTACACACATGATGTCGCTATAAGAAATTATATGTTGATAAATATTCTTGAGATGGAGCAAACTATTTAGGCTGAGGCTGCTGAGCAAGACCTTCACGAATGGAAACAGACTGAGAAATATGTAGATGGTTATTGGTAAAATGAGAAAAATTTGAAATTACCACATATGTATTTACCTTTAAGGTTTTTCTATGCTCATGCCCCATCTTATGTAGGTGCAGAAGGAATGTGTAGGGTTGCTCACTAAAAGTGGGGGGGGGCTGGAGGGGTGAACACTAAAACTTAAGATCAGCCATGGTTGTGTATTGTAGAACTGTTTAGTATTTTTGTCCTGTATCATTGGTGAGAGTGAAGAAGCCCAAAAGAAAAAAAGGCATTATTTAGCTACCTGAATTTGTTTTTAAGCAGTACAGCCAGAGTTTATTAAAGTTGCCTCCCTCTCAAAGAGAAATATGTTAGTGATAGTATGTATGTTTAGCAAATAACCAGAAGCATTTTCCAGATAGAACAGTATTGCAGTGAGCATTGTTAAAAATACACTAGTATTTACCCTGATTTTGCCTACCTCATTCATGTTTTGGATGTTCTTTTTATGAGGTAGTCATGGGCCGCCCAGGTACCAAAACATGTGTTCTATCCGCTGTTAATCAACTACTGTATGATTTGGCTAAACACTTGTCAAACTGGTTCTAAAATATCATTGGAAGGGGACAGAACACAGCATCCAGGCTGGTGAATGGGTGTCTGTGAGCACCAGGACTGCAGCGCAGTTGAAAAAGGGTATTGCAGGCACTGCTTACCACCCAGACGGCTGCAAAAATATTATGGCTGCCAGTTTTGGATCCAAGCGTTTAGGCTTAAAAGCAAGTTTCATCCTTCAACCCACGCCATTGCCTGATCTGTCCGGTACTAAAGAGGTACCCCTGCTGTTGAAACATTGGACATTTGCATCATCGCTGTTCTTCAAAAGACAATTGTGTATAACCGAGGAATCACAATATATAGGACGCTGGAAGCGGATCTGCAAACAGAGTAAAGGAAATCCTTCCTGTAAGGAACAACTATCAAATGGGCAATGCCGCTATTAAAGACTAACTACGGGTGAAAAGAGAAACTCCAAGGAGCAATTTGGCTCCATGAGGTCTTTCCTGATGGAATAATTTTGCTTTGCTATTTCGCTTTGCTCCACAATAAGCTATGCCAAAACCACATGTGTGGCTATTTCATCCCAGAGAGGATTTGTGCAAAGAAGATAAAAAAGGCATGCCAAGGGGTGTGCCTCTGCAGTACTGGTCAAACTAAATGTTTTTAGATTAGGTGAGTAGGTTATTGCTGGAATGTTTATGCAGCACTATCCTGGTCTAGTTTAGTAATTCATGTCTCCAATGCCTTCATGTCTCAGATCACAAGTAACTCCAAAATCTACTACACATGTTTTTAAACATGATTAGAGAAATGTTAGCTATAGATATGGCAGATTAAGTAGGAGAACTATGTAAGAAAAGGGTCGATTGTGAACTGTGTATTAAATATTGTAGGCTTTGGAAGCCGTTTTTGACGCAAGTTCTCCTAAACAGAAAACTACAAACATGTCTTGCTTTAGAAATACCGAGTCTGCAATAACAGTGAATGCCTAATGTATGGATTGGGCTGCCCACTTGTGCTTACAGAACAAGTTTTATCATATTGTATAGCCTAGGAACAGCTGCGAAAGAGTACGTTGATGCCCTGGCCGGAGTGCAGATTTAGCCAGGGTCAAAGACCCTTTGTAAGGCTACACCATCTGTAAAATGTATAAAATGCTCTCCTTTGAATGGGGGAGGACAGACACAGACGGACGAGAGAGCAGGTGGTTCACATGGCAGGTTGTACGATCATGTGAAGATAGCTGCAGCTATAATAAATGATCCTGTGTCTCTGAGAATAAGACAAGATTCTGTTCCAGCGTTTCATTTTTGCCTTAGTTATTTTCTGAACACAGGCGGGAATACAAATAAGTATTTTCCCCACACTATCCAGGTGGATTATTCTGTATATAGGGGAATGTTACTGGTTAGTGGGTAAAGATCCGCCAAAAGGTTTGAGAGCACATTCCACAAGGGGCATGGCAACCTCTGCTGTTCTTCAGAGAGGTGTTCCGGTAAAAGATATAGGTGCAGCGGTCACTTGGTTGTCTGTTCACCCTTTTGTGAAACACTACTGCCTGGATTCATCTTCCAGTCAAAGAGGATAATTTGGGAAGGCGGTCCTTCATTCGGTCCATGATAACATTTAAGGACAATATATAATTCATACTCTCATCACCAAAATTATTACTGCTTTGGGAGTCCATCAAAAGATGAGGAATACGTGGGAGGACACAATCCATTCGAATAACAAGCTATTTAACCGTGGTAATGTTCTTTCGATTGGATGTTCCTCCCATGTATTTCTCATTGCCCCTCCCAGCCGACCCCGCTGTATAATCTACATGTCTTAAAACTTTGCGCTTTCTAGGAGCCTACGGTCTATGGTATGCCTTGTAATTACTCTACTGCAGGGGGAAAAACAGAACTGAAGCCAACGAGCGCTGTGTGCGCTACTTATACTGATGATGACGTTGACAGTCGAACAGAGGCCCTCGAGGGACATAGATTAGACGAGACAGCACACAGCACCCTCTGTCGAGAATTTTTCCAAACCAGCTTAAGCTGGAAAGATATTATATATAAAGACATGGAATACGTAGGAGGAACATCCAATCGAAAGAACTTTACCACGGGTAAGTAACTTGTTCTTCTGTGACGTCACCTCAGATGTCGATATATGTGCAAAGCCGGGGGCATGCATGTCAGTTGGCGTACAAGTCCTCGGGAATTCTAAGAGAAGGACCTGAAGAGAAATCTAACAGGTCAGCATCCTGTATGTTTAACAGTCTCACAGTTGTTTGTGTGTGTGTTACAATGACATTTGCCGATTTTAAACATCAGTTCAGCTGCATAACTTGCCCAACATGGCTTTGGAAAACCTGAACTTGCGCAAATTGAGCTATTCTTGTGGCCCACATACAATTGATGTTTGGGATCCAGGACCCGTAAACCTCCTATCCTTCTATCGCAAAAAAGAGGGTACAACCCTAGTCACATCAGCGCTGGGTTAGTAAGTAGTTCAATGCGAGTTTGATAAGGTGTCAAGGAAAATAACCCTGACTAGTTGTGTTGATCTTAAAGGTTAATTTCTTTTTTACATTGGTTTTGACAGTTTTAGCATTGCCATATCAAATAACAAGTATCACAATAGTTCTTCCAGTGAAGAGCCACAACCACTCAGTTTAAATTGTTTTCTCCCCAACCCAACATAAACTCCTTCCTCCCCCATCTCCCACCCTAACCCAAAGGTAGCAGTCCAGTGTGCCCTGCTTCAGTGTCTGTTGATCAGCGCCATGCAGTGAGAAAGTGCTTTCAATGTGGAGAACCGTAGTCCAGTCTGGGAGATAACCTAACCTTCCATCGTCAGCCCATGCTCCTTGGAATTGGGCATCCTTGCGCATTCGGCAGATGGCGACCCCGATCATTCATCGCCCATCTGGGCCTTTTTCTCACACATCAATTAGAGCCCTCCTAGTCCGCTGACTTGTCCTTCCATGGACCATATTTACCTAGGTACACTAACATGGGTGTAATTTTAGGGGGCCACAGGGGTGTTTGTCCCCCCCCCCAACATTCATGGCTCACCATTTTGTCCCCATTCATTTGGCTGGGGCACCTTTTCGTCAGATGTCATGTCCCCTCCCCCCAACCGCCCCAACATTTTCAGCAAAGCTGCTCCACTGAACACTGACCACTCTAATTCCCTTGACTCGCGGTCGTGAAGTTGCCCTGTCAGGTGCTCCATCCCCTATATATACATCGTCGCTTCACTTCGGGACTGGCACTGGCTGCGACTCTGTGGCTCGTTTCCTCGGCAAACCGCTTAATGGTTCTTTACAGCTCCACGTGGGTGAATAAAATTTAAGGCGAGACATGGTGCAACCAGGAATCCAATATGGCCACCACCAAGAGGCAAATGAATAAAGAATAAAGAATAAAGCAATGAGAGCAAAGGAACAGGAAATGAGATATAATGAACTGCAAAATATGGTGTCAATAGCAATCTGACGAAGCCTAGTTTGGGGCAAAACGCGTTATTGTGAATTTTTACACAGGTGTACTCTTGGCTGTCCACACATCTTATAAATAAAGGAGTTTTACTATGGAAAAAGCTTGAAGGTGTGGCGTTTTACTTGGAGAGAGAATGGAGGAGTGCCGCTGTGAACTGCTATTTTGCAGTTTATCTTTTTGCCTTTCATATGTGTGTGTGTGTATATATATATATATATATATTTATTTATTTCTGAGGCTTACCCTCCCGCCACATATGCCAGCAGAAGAAAGTGCACCATGTGAGGCAACCGTCTCCATTCTCCCTCTATTCCCTCCATTCCAAACACCAACATGGGGTCCATATCTCTATCCACTCCATCGAAGGCCTTTATTCACCCCAGGACCTCCTTCCAGAATCTTTGCACCTCCCTACAGTCCCACCACATATGCCAATAGTCAGCCCTCTGGCCGCAGCCTCTCCAGCATCTGGGATCGATTCCCGCAACCATCTTAGTCTGACAGGGTCCCACTACCATCTGTACAGTAGTTTGATGCCATGGAGCTTATACTGGCATGCTATTGATGTCTGGTGGGCATTCACACACATCATTTACCATTGCCCAGTGTCCAAGTCAGTAATCATGTCCCTTTCCCACCTTATCCTAAATGTGTTACTCTCCCCCATCTGTGCTGACAGCTGTGCCTGATAAAATGTTGATATTAGTCCTATCGTCGCTACTGCAGTGCTTAGCACCTTCTCCGTGTCGGACAGCTCCCTCTGCAGGGCCTCCTTCCACCTCCCAGCCATTAAGACCCCCTTGAGCTGGAGATACATGAATACCAAGATTGACCCTATTCCCAGGCACCCTTCCAGTTTCCACAAATTCCTTCCATTTTACCAGTTGGCCCACTTTCTCCAAGCCTTCATCAAACCCGTCATGAAACCTGGCATGGTCTGAGATATATTCCCTTATTGGGGTGGCCATATTTGGCTCAATGGGGATGGCCAATATGGTGACCCCGGCCGCCTCTTTTGATCCTCCACAGGACCAGCGATGGGCCCATTATGTGATGTGCTTTCACTAAACTCGGGATGGTATTAGGTGGCGCCCAGAGCCATTCCCCCAAGGTGGCTAATCTCCACAAGTAATTTTCAATCTGAACCCATTGCTTTTTCAGGTCCTGCCTGAGGACGGGTATCAGTGCTCTAAATTGCGCTGCCCTGTAGTAGGTATGCATGTCCAGCAGCCCCACCCCTGCCCTTAGGCTGCACCAAGACTTTATAGGAGACCCTTCGATTTTGCCCTTGCCATATGAATCTATTTATCCCTTGTGTCAGTTTGGAAAGTGGGTATCGGGCATTTCAATGGGGAATGCTTGGTAGAAGAACTTCACTCGGGGGAGCAATGTCATTTTCACTGCATTTAGTCTACCCAGCAACAATAAGGTAAGTCTCGACTAGGCCTCCAGGTCCCTAAATAGCCCTTGCAGTAGCGGGGGAAAGTTGACCTTGTACACTTCCTCAAATCCCTGGTTATCCACACTCCCAGGTATGTTATATTGCCCTCCTCTACTGGGATTCTGAGGTCCTGCCACTCTTCCTTACCCCCTGCACATCTTTGCCTATGGGAAATGGGACCGACTTGCCCACCTTAAACTTAAAGCCTGACACCCGCCTGTATTCTTCTATCGTTTGTAGTGCGTTCCAGGCTGAATCGACCACCCTCGAGGGAGCAAGACATCTGCATACATACTGAGCTTATGTTCCACTTCCCCAACCCTTATACCTGATATCCGCTCATCCTGTCTTATTTTAATGCTCCGTTGTTCCATCGTTGATGCAAATAGCAAAGGGTACAGTGGGCAACCCTGTCTAGTGCCCCTTTCGAGTCTAATGATCCTAGACCTTTTCCATTCACAACCACCTGTGTCGAGGGTTCTACATACAGTGCCCCTATAGTACGTTGTAGTCTCTCCCCAAAGCCCACCTTCCGTAGTACTGCTGACGGGAACATCCACTGGATTCGATGAAACGCCTTTTCGGCATCAAGGCTCAAGAGGACGTAATCCCCTGAGTCTGTGGAAACATGTTCCACGAGGTCCAAGGTCTTCCTTAACAGATCAGCTCCCGGTCTACCTGCGATAAACCTTACCTGGTCCGGATGCACCAATCATGGCACCTTACCCTCTATACGCACGGCCAGGACGCGAGTAAAGATCTTCTCATCTACGTTTAGAAGGGAAATGGGGCGATATGAGGGGCAACCTCCTCCTTGGGTACCACAGTTATTAGTGCCTTGCTGAAGGACGCAGGGGCCGTACCCATCTCCAGTATATTGTTATATACCTTCACCATGTGGCCCAAAAGGACACCTGAGAACCTCTTCTAGAACCCAGTACTGTAGCCATCTTCACTCATGGCTTTGCGCTTTGGAAGACTGGTGATCGCACCCAGAACTTCCTCGGCTGTAATTGGAGCCTCTAACTGACCAACTTCTGGTTCCGGAAGTTGCATCATATCCATCCCCTCCATATATGCATCCCCCTCGCCTACCGTGTCTGGACGGTCTGTTTTATACAAGCCCTCGTAATAATTCGCAACACACTCTGCTATTTCCCCCGGCGTTGTCCTGGAGACCCCCCCCCCCCCGTCTCTTCGAGAGTGGTAACCCATCTTTCTGCCCTCTATGCTCGGCGCCTTGCAGCCAGGAGTGCGTCCGCCTGATCTCCTTTTTCATAGTACTGCTGTTTAAGATCTAAAGTTTGCTCTGGGTTTTTACCCAATTGTAGCTTTTTCAGTTCTGCTCTTTTTTTCATGTACTCCTTCCCACAGCCCTTCTCCATTCCCACCCCTGCATGCATCAGTGCCTCCCCTTCCAATATTTCTATTCGAAGCTTATCTTCTCGGATCTTCCTCTCCCTTTTTTCTGCGCCCCTTCTCTGATCAAGTGACCTTGCCATGTGGCCTTTCCAGCCTCCCATACCGTCTTAATGTCGGTTTCCCCGGTGTCATTTATCTCAAAGTATTCTGCTATATCCCCTGTCAGTTGATCCGCAAATACTGGGACTTTCCAGAGGAGTTTGTTACACTTCCAACTTGCTGTCCTATATAGTCCCTTTGTCTAGCGTCATCCACACCATATCGTGGTCTGTCCACCCCACCGGTCTTATGTCGCAGTTGGGCACTTTACCACCCTGATCTCCATTTAGTAGCTAGTAATCTATCCTGGTATATGTCAAATGCGGGGTTGAGAAGGTATATCCCCTTTCATTTGGGTGCTTCATCCGCTACACAACAACCAAGGCCCTCACCTCAATGGCCCGTCCCAAGTGTCCCCTTCACCCTGTCGTCCCCATCTTTCATGGATTTTCTATCCAGCACCTCATCCGCCCAGAAGTTGATGCCCCCCCCCATGATGCATAGATCCACAGGTAGTGCCTGCATGTCATCCAGTGCACTCCGTATGAACCCCACTTGGCCCTGATTAGGGAAATAAAGGGCCGCCAACACTATCCATGCCCCCTCCAGGGTGCCTTGCACTATGAGCAATCGCCCTTCCAACAATCTAGTCTCTTTTGTGCCTATAACCTGCATTGTTTGTGCACGATAAACCCCACACAACCCTTCTTCACCGACCGAGGCCCAATAGGTCGGCCAATGCCCGTACCTCTCCACTTTCGCTCCTCACCCATAACTTGGTGGGTTTCTTGCAAGAGCAGCACATCTAGGGTGGCATCTCGGAATTCCCTTGCAACTAAGGACCTTTTCATGGCCGAGTTTAAACCTTTCACATTTAGGTTACCCACGACCAGACTCCTGCACTGCTCGTTTGGCCTCATATCCCTCCTCCTCCCCCACTCCCTTCTACTCTTCCATCTCCTCTTTCCCCACAGCCCCCCACTTCTTCCTATCATACCATTCTCGAAGCAGGCTACACCCTGAGCAAACGCATGCTACCTTTTTGAAACTTTACCCCATAACCAAACAACTAAAAACACAAACATGAGCAAAAATCTGCAGCGTGCTGCAAAGGTTGTTGAGACGCCCTCCAACTTGCGCGAGGGCTACCAAGGGAAGAGTGTTATCCTCCCCCACCAGCATTCCACAGAGTAACTTGTCAACCCGCCTATTC